>NW_020174301.1:11193025-11299551 GCF_003031525.2 Neophocaena asiaeorientalis asiaeorientalis | reverse complement strand
GGAGGCCACAAAAAGGGGGAGGCCCGCGTACCGAAAAAAAAAAAAAAAAAAAAAAAAAAAAAAGAGCCAGGTGCGTATAACTTGTAACATGAGGCCTTCTTTTATTGTAGGCCAAAGTTATCTGTCAGTACTGGCTGCCAGGGATGCTGTGTTAAGATGGATTCTGAGGTAGTGTCCAACCTCAGTGAGAAATAGTGTTGTAACCAGTTAATAGGGACAGGCAGCTGGACTGCCACGTGTTCCACTGTCCTTGTTCTAGACCTCTGTGTAAAGGCCGAGTCAGGTATTTTTTCACTTGTGTCTAAACTAAATTAGGGTTTAGAGATTTGATTATACAGATCTGATTCTCTCCCATGAGCAAAAAAATCACCCAAATATCCTAGTAACCAACCCAAATCTCTTTCCCCATGAGGTGGGCCATCCTGGCTGGGTCAAATGGTGGCCATTGAAGTGACAGCCACGGCTTCCCACAGGCATGAATAATTCATGCTAAGGGACACATACGCTGACAGGTATTTCCAGGAGGTCCCCAGACTCACTGATCTGGGGCAGAGCCACCTTCTGGGATGCTCTGGTCCCTCCCTAAAGGGCTTCATGCTCTAAGAGGAGCCTGAGAGGAACACACTCTGAGTCTCTACTTTCAAAGCCCTCCCCATAGTTCAGAAATCTCAGGGCAGGCCTGAGCCCCCCACCAGTGAGGATACCCACCTATCATCTGGGCGATGGTCTTCTCATACTCGGCCACTATTTTCCTGTAAGAGAAGTGAAAATAGGTTGGAACTGTGACCACAGAATAGTTTTTAATTTCACGCGGGAGCCCATGTGCTGGATATCAACAGCCTGACCACTGTCTAAGAGGACAAGTCTTATGGGTCACAGGTGGTTCAGACTACTAGGGACCCCTCCAACATCAGTCCTCTTCTTGTACACCCAAATAGGTTCATTTTCCTAGTGCAAGACTCTGATCAAATCACTCCCTTATACAAAACCTTCTGTGTCTCCTCTCTGCCCACTGAGAAAAAAAATAAGGCCAAACCTTCAGCCTGACAGTCGAAGCCTTCTGTCACCTGGGCCTGATCTTCATCAATCTTACCTCCTTCCATGCCATCTCGTGAACACAGCGGTTCAGTGAGAACAAATGATTTCTTGTCTGCCCTGAGCTTTCTCACCTCTATGGCCTTGCCCATGTTGTTCACTTCCCCTCTCTCTTTCCACCTGTCATAGTCTGTTTCTCAAGGGCCAATTCAAATGCTACCTCCTCCAGGAAGCCTTCCCTGATTTCTCCTTAGAACCCCCGTAACATTTTATCTGCATCTTCTTCCAAAACATACATCATAGTACTTGAGTGGAAGCTCCTCAAGGTCCAGGGACCACTTCTTAGTCACCTGTGTTGTTGAGTGGGGGAGTGGCAGGAAACGAAACAGTAGCACTTCTTGGGTAGGCTCAATGAAGAGAAGCTGCACAAAAGCACTAAGATCCCTTGTTTATAAGATTAAAGGAAACGCTCAAAAAAGACTTGAGGGTTTCACCTACATTATCCAATCCACAAGAGAACCAAGAGTTACTAACCTCCAACAGATCTAGGACCTGATTGCAGCTGACCCTGCCTCTCCGAGCTGTGTGATTTGGCCAAGTCAGTAATGGACGCTGAGGGTTCAGCTTACTCCCTGGTACAGTGAGGATTACCTTAGACCTTGACTTTCGGGACTGGGGGGTGGGAATTAAATGAAGTTAAAAGCGACAGTGACAGCAGAACACACTCTTGCAAAGCCTTAAGGCCTTGCAGCTGCTGGGTGTCTGTCCCTGGCTTCTTGAACTTGGCCCCAAGGTCACTGCCTCACCCAAGGGCAGACCCACCACAAGAAAGGCAGCCAGTGCACTTGCATTCTCTCTCTGAATCCTACAGAGACACTTCATGTTTTCTGTGCTTAAACAACCCCTCCTGGCACCCCTGAATCACAAAACAGTGATGGATCTCTGAGGCTGCCCCATCTAAACCCACCACCACTGAGGGCAGAGGCGGGACCACAGCAAGTAAGGGACGTGTCCTTTCAGAAGCGCTAGGAGACTGGGGGCCAAAGAAGTGGTCTCCCTAGAATTGCTATACAGGGTCATTCAGGAACCTTTCCAGGATCCCAGGGCTACAAAGTGGCAGAGCAAGGATTCAAACCCAGGTATCAACTCTGGAGTCTTTGTTATAACCCTTCGGCTCCACTGCCTCCAGGCATTGTGACTTACCCCCATTTTACAGATGAGGAAAGTTAGACACAGAGTTAAGAAACAGATTCAGAGAACCTGCTGTATAGCACAGGGAACTCTACTTGACTCCGCTGGACAGTAGAAACTCTAACAAAACATTGTAAAACAACTGTATTACAATTTAAAAAGAAAGAAAGAAAAAGAAACAGACTCAGAAGCAGCTACAAAGCAGAGCCTGACTTCCACCTGGTCTGGCTCCAGAGGCTGACGTTTAGGGCACCAAAAACTAGTGCCTCTGTGCCAGCTGGTGACACTTGAAATCCCACCATACCAGTTAGCAAACAGCACTCCCTGGAGCCCCCAGAGGTATAATTTCTCCCAGGAAAGCAAAAGGAATCAGAGCCAAGAACTTCCAGCCTCCCCGTATGTCCTGCCTCCACCTTGAGTGCAGACAAAAAACCAAAGCCACCCGGTTCCCTCCCCAACTCCCCTTTAGCCAAAAAAAAAAAAGATAAAAGAGATTTTAAAATAATGCAACTACAGGGCCTCAGTTTGAATGTGAAATAGCGCTAAGATTAAGCTCCAGAAGTGATCACAAAAACTGTCAGCAGAAAGATGGAACTAACAGAAGAATTTTCAGGAAGATACTATTTGACCTAGAAAATGGGATATGGTCACCTAAACATTTGCTTATTACTTAAAACGGTAGCCAGGAACATGATTCTGATAATTAGCTAACAGCACTACTGCAATGAAGTGTACTAAAAATGTACAAATTCTTCGACCAATGTTTAAAAATGCACTCATTCTCTTATTCCCACACTTTGAGACTTTAAAATGAAGCCTATTATGTATTCTTGGCACACTGCCAGACCTTCTGTCTTGTTAAAATGGTTGTGCTCGAATCCGTATCTTCTCTTGCAATTGCCTCAGCTCGTGCTGAAGAAAGGCAGGTGTGTGGAGAACGAACTATGCCCCCTCCACCCCGCCACGAGCAGTTCTTAGACCCGCAGCATCTAGAACCCGGACAAGATGTGCTAACCCGGGACGGTCAGAGCAGAGGTTTGGGCCAAAATTGCTTTAAAAGTGCCACTTACAATACAGTTTTAAAAGTCACATCCCAAGGGTAAATTCTAGCCCCAGAGATGGTTTCTTAGTTTCTAAGAAGATGACGAATTGAGAAAGGAAATAAAGGGGAAAAGGCACGTGAGGAGTGAAAGCAAGAGGCAGGCTGCTGGGTACGGTGGAAGGAGCTTGGCTTTCAGAGTCAGAAAGGTGGATTCAAATCCATGTTCTTGTTAACTAGAAGCTCCAGAGCCTCCGTCAAGTCACCTAACCTCTCTGCGCCTTCGTGCAGGGCTGACCATCCCCTCGACAGCTGTGGGGAGAAACAGGCTGTGTGTCTCCAGCCAAAAGCACAGTGCTTGGCACACGGCAGGTACTTACCGCGTGGTAGCTGTTATACTTCTAGGACAATAGGCAGCAAATGAAAATAAATCACTCAGGCGACATTTGGGAGACACCCTCAATGTTTATCAATTGAGACTGGTGAAATTAATTATGTTAGACCCTTAAAAGGACTGTCGAGCACCTGTTGAACAATAAGGTCAAGACGTATAAAAATCTGTCCAAGTTACGCTAAGTTAAAGAAGAGTGTAGGGTAATGTACATTTCTACACTCCACTTCTGAAGAAAAACGGAGGCTACATAGATACCTTAACACATTTGGGATCAGAAATGGAAAATTCTGGGAAGGATACACCAGAAATGGTGCATAGTAGGTCCCTGAAGGGTGTGGAACCAGAGGCTGAGTGGGAAGCAGATGTGTTTCTCCTTGTACATATATTTATTTGATTGCATTATGTGACTCACGGTATTTTAATAATAGTAATACACTAAGAATACTTCTGTGAAGATACAAACCTTGTGGAATAACGGGTAACTTCTATAGAGGACACTGTTCATGGGCCACACCAGCTCCAGCTGTTATCAAACCACAGGTAAGCATCCCCCCGGTACCAGGAAGCCCGAGCATCACAACTGACCTCATTTCCATCACTTCCCGCCTGCTTTCTTCATATTTATCTTTCCAGTCCGAGACCTCTCTCTCCTTGGTTATGATCTAGTATCAGGGAGAAGAAGAGGAAGGAGGTTAGTCCCAGCTGAGTCAATTCAGATCTGAGCAATTCATACACCAAGACAAGGAAACACTAAATCAATACGGAATTAAAACCTGCTACACCAAATAATTGTATTTAGAGAATTTCCCCGAGCATGAGATAGAAATAAGCCAAACATGAGACTTTCACAATGTCCACAGAGAGCAACTAAAAGGCATGTGCTTTTTTGTTATAACTCGAACGAGGCCCTAAAAGCTCATGTAGGGCACATGGGTTCCTGCCCCAGTCCGGGAAGATCCCACATGCCGCGGAGCGGCTAGGCCCGTGAGCCATGGCTGCTGAGCCTGTGCGTCCGGAGCCTGTGCTCCGCAACGGGAGAGGCCACAACAGTGAGAGGCCCGCGTACCGCAAAAAAAAAAAAAAAAAAAAAAAAAAAAACCCCAAAAAACCCAATACTGTCCAAGATCAAAACCCATGGTTTGCCACCTGTCTCTGCCTGCAGTGGTCAGAGAAGAAAGTCTGTGTCCAGAGATGCTGGCTTTGTGGGACGTGGGTACATACATTTATCTACAAATGGCAGAACCCGGAGCTTTTCCCAGGGCACCCAGAGCTGGCCTTGCCTTCTCTGAGCCACACACACGCCACAGTACCTCTGCCCTGGCAATCTGGAGGGCGGAGTCCAGGTCAGGCTGCTGGAACAGAAGGCCTGTGGGTTTCTCTACCTCGGCCGTCCCGATGCGGGAATACAAGGCTGTTTTGGAGATGGTGACGTCTGTTGGGTGAGCAGCTTCTCTCTGTGGAATGGTTTTTAATTTTAAAAAGTTAACATTAATCTTATGACAAAGAGAATTGCATTCATCCTCTCATGAACGGGTCAGTTGTATGGTTTTGAAACAAAGAACACCAAAAGTATGAGAAAATGCTAGGACTAATGAAAGGGGAAATGCCGGATACAATCTACGGAAATCTAGCATTCTGCACCTGCGCCGGCTGACAAAGGGTCTAATGGCGGACGCCTCCCCAGCTCCCAGGCCCTGGAGTCAAGCACGTCTGGTGCCCGTTTATCACTGCCATTTATCAGCCGCAAGGCATTTAGGCACGGCGCATAAGAACCAAGGTCATCTTCCAGCAGGTTCCACTTCCAAAATAAAAGCCTGACGGTGAACAATGTTGAATTCTACTCTATGTTTTCCCAGTTTTGAGTAACCACAGATCTGATCATTTTTGTAAGACTTGTCCACATTTCAACTTAGGGGACATTGGTTAGCTCTGTTTGAAAGGATATAATTCACACAAAGCTTAAGGCCTACCATGGCTCTCAACCAACATCACCTTCAACGAGCTAGTTTCTGGGTGCCAAAAGGTAAGCGGTACGTTGGAGTTACAGCGTCAGCGGGAAAATTGAAAACTGGATCACTGACGACATCCACCTGTGCCGATAAGCCCCTCGATGAGTGGTGTGATTCCCTGCCCCCACAACTGACACTGGACAGTCACAAGCCTCCTGGGAGGGAGGAGAGGTCTGTGCTGACTCTTCCTCCCTTTGCATAAATGCTCAGCCATTTCCAACACGCCCGAAACGCAGCATTAGGAGCGCCGTCAACCAGTGCAGCGGGGTTGTCAATCTAGTTCTACTGCAAAAGGAATGTCAAGCCAATCACACTCTCAGTCCTATTCATTAACCTCCTGGCCCGTCGTGGTTGCCAAGGCAAACCTCCACCCTGGTTACTAGAGTCCACCTGGACGTGAAGCAATGGGGGTGTAATGGCGGAGGGCAACTGCTATTTCTTTGGGAAATTTATGAGAAGAGATGGAGCCGTGAACAGAACACCACAGTGTGGAAGACAGAGATGTGGGAAAGGATCGGTGAGGACTTATCTTGTAGATGGAAGCAGAGGAGATGAAAGAACCAATGGTAACTGGGAAGGGGGTGACCCGAAGGTGCTTGGGCAGAATTTCTCTCCTCAATCTCGGGAACAGGCACGCCTACCCTTCTGTGGCCTCAGAGGCAATGAACTTGTGACAGCTTAGAAAATGCAGGTGGAAGCTTAATGGATAGGACTGGAGGTCACCGAGTTAGGACCAGTTAGTTGTACACATGCACGATGAACTAAGTGGTTTAGGCTGTCCTGGAAGCGAGCGTCTGCTGCGTGGGTGTCACTACCCCTGCCTGGCCTTGAGTATCTGGGCTAACTCTCACATGGGACCCAGAATGACCACTGCTGGTCAGAAGGGAGTACCAGACCCAGGGACACGCCCACCTGTCAAGTGGGATGCCAGGATCTTCGGTGACAGGACATTTGAGCAGAACACAAGTTTAAAGCCCTCAGGAGCAGGCAGGCTGACCTCTCTGAAGAGGTCCTCCAGACCACAGGGCAGAGCCTCTCCCATGTAGGCATTAGTCTCTGATGTCTGAGATGTTTTCAAGGTTCTACTTGTCAAATGGGAAACTTCTCAGGAAGTAAATAGAAAATTATACCTAGACACCAAGACTCAGTATTTACATTTATCGAGAAAGTTCAAACACAAAAAATTCTGAAGAGGATTTTAAAAAAACCTGTTCCTGTCACAGTTAAATAAAATAATGTATTCTTTGAAAAAAATCAGAATAACATTTCAAAATGGAAAGAACCTTAGACACCGTCCAACTCATCCTGGTCCCTCTGATGATGAAAAAATTGAGGATCTAAATAAGATTTGGCCAAATCGTTTCCCAGAATGAGATTCAATCCTGACCCAAAATAAACCAACTCTCTAAAGTGCAAGAGAAAATGAATTAAAACTAACTTTATCATACTGGGCAGAAACAAAATATGACCAGTGCAGGAATTAATGATCTTTAAGCTGCCTAATGTCCTTTGTAAAACAAGGAAGGGGATGAAAAATAAACAAAATAAGGAGCTTTCTAAGGAAATGCAAACGGTTACTACCAGATACAGTAATTCACTACCACCGGTCATCCTGGCCACCTGGTGTTTTCAATAAAGAAACATGATGACTTAAGAATCCATTTGAATTACTACCAGAGTATCTGCATGTTAATGCAATTCAAGGTACACACCCTGGTTTTCTCTTACAACCAAGAATTGTTTTTAACTGAAATTAATAGGTTTGTCTCTTGATGATATTTTAAGATCAGACTTAGATTAAGCTTTGTTTCTCCCACATAACCTCCCACTTGTGACTTTAGAGGAACCAAAAAGCCACCAGAATCACAAATTAAGATGTGAAGTGGCCACGACTCAGACTGCACGGGACCAACGTCCAACCTCTCAATCCACTCCCTCAGATCTTGGTCCCTGCGGGGACCCCTGGGGCACTGTCGCCTGGATCAGGCCTGCAGACCTCATGCCTGGGGTCCTTCTGGCCTTGCAGCCAGGGGCTGGGGGTCTTGTCGCTCAGCCAGGCTCACAATCCTCCTGGTGTCCAACCCACTGTTGCCAGGCTCAGGGGAAGCTGCCATGTCTTGGACCAAAGCAGGATCGCTTTGGTCCCCGGAAACCAGGTGGGAAGCAGTGAGAAGGCGCAGGGGTAGGGCCCAAAAGCCGAGATCAGGTCGTGGACCAAGCTCATGGAGCGTGGACACAGGCTAGGTGCTTGGGGGGTGATGGGGCCACGTGGCGCCAGGTGGCGCAGAGAGCAGCCTCACCCCGGTGCCGCTCCATCCAAATCTGACAAGGGGCGGGTCTCAAGTTCAGGATGGCAAACAAAAGGAAGGCACTTGATACGTGCCCTTACTCCACTCCCCACAGGAGGCGCCACCAGTACCAACCGGCCTCTCCTTCCCACTAGGTCAAGACATGGCCTCAGACCTCAACACAGGCTGCAGACGAAAACCACAAATTCTTGAAACTGGCAAATAAGCTGAAACCCACGTGCCAGCCCTTTGTCACTGCCCTTCAGACTGTTCTTGCGGGTTTCGGGTATCACCTGGTTAAATGGCCGGGGTGGGTGGTTTCCGGACACAGAAGGAGAAAAGGCAGCTATGCTATCAGGCCTTTCACCAACCATACAGTTGCCCCAGACCTGATTCCTTCTCCCACTGATGCTGCGACAACCCAGGCATCTTCCTTTATGGGCCAGGACTCCTGGAGGAATCACACACTGAAGATTAATACCCTTTCCCTCCCAGGGGAGCCTGTTTCTAGGACCTCCTCCGGTCCCAAAGCTTGCCATTTGTATGATCCTTGTTCCTATGTTACCCAGACACATCCTTCCTTCTTTATATAGGGTCCCCCTAATCCCACAAGGCCAGGTACTGGACCATACCCAGTATCTGTTATACACACAAATTAAATCCATCCCTGTGCCCTGCAGCCCTTGGAAAGCCATACAGATGGAACGCTTACGTTCTATCCACCCTGGTTTAGTGGTGAATCCAGGGCTGCTGCACCTCACAGCCAGTGACCTGGTCAGATCCCCCGCAGGAGGACACAACCGAATTCAGTTCCACCAGAAGCGTGTGGAAAGAAAACAATAAGGGGTCTGACACCCCAGCCCCTGCGGAGTTTCCCTCGTTTCTAACATTTTCTAATGAGACAGGAAACCGCACAGCAGTGCCTGGAAGGCTGGCTTTGCTGGCCTGGCCTTCAGTCTGAAGGGAAATGTCAAGTGAAGCTGCTCACAGGAGCGACCAGAAATCACCCCCATCGTATTTCATGACGTTTTTCATGCCCTCAGTATGAGTTTTTTTCATTCCAAGTGATTTCATTTTGTGTTAGCAACAGTTTAAGAGCATGCTGCCAGAAACACTGGGCTAGGTCACCTGCAACTGAGACATATGAGCAGAAAAAAGAACAAGTTGGATACACAGCTGCTGTCTTCTCTTTCTATATATCAGCAGTTTCCATATGCGCTAAGGGGCAACCAAGCATCTCACCAGCAAGAAACCCACAGAAACCGAAATGGGTTCAGGTAAATGGACCACCCTAGGTCTGGTGAGCTACAGAAAAGAACATCTATTTTCCATGGGCCAACGTCACTAGATTAAGATACTTCTTACAAAAGTGGTACAAGTTCCTATGGTAGAGAAAAATGTTCCTCATACTCCAAGACACTTCTACCCCTATGGAATAATTCTTTTAACACGCCCTTCTGGAAAACAGAAGGAGGGAGCGGGGGGGGGGGGCTGTCTCTCCAAACCACACTCAGTAGACTCAGGTGACAGTATTTTCTCAATCAAAATCGGGACACACGGTCTGAGAACAGGCTTTAACTGACGGGAAGTCAACTGCCGGCCGTCTCTGAGAAGTAGGCACGGGTATCAGGCAGTCCTGAACACTTTATACTCAACTGGAACCACTGAGAACATGCTCAATTCTGCCTCAGACTTCTGGACAGGAATAAACTGTATTTATAGTGACCAAACGTCAAGCAATTCGTTCTGTGTTTAAGCCACTACCCAAGGACATCAAGAAATAAATCTAACGGGGAAAAAATCCTTGCTGCTTAATGCATTCTAAAAATCTCATTTTGACGGAAATTAAACCCAAGTGTATGGGTCTGCCACAAGAACAAAGACATCAGCAATTGGTGTTTACATTCCTGTAAACACCTGATGGCCCCAGTCTGGACAGCCACGGGATGACCTTCTTCTCTCACTGAGAGATGTCTCTGGAAAGGGGTCCCCATTTGGTTCCAGGGAAACCACATGTGGGGGACCCACAGGGCAGGGCCAGCAGATGAACTCCTGATCCTGTCCCAAGGACAAGTGATGGGAGAGAGCACGGGCCCCTCTGCCAAATAAGCTGTTACTTGAGATGTACAGGCAACAAGCTCCCAGGCTCCCAGATGTACAGGCAACTAACTCTCCCAGCTTCCCAGGCTCCGTTTTCCACATCTGTAAAATGGGAGCTGGACCCGCTGTCTGAAGGGAGATGTTGGGAGAGTCTCATCAGGTAACGAGAGGCACAAGTGAAGGTCACCTCCCAGCAGCTTTCATTGATCGTACACCTACTGTGTGCTAGGCTCTCTGCACGGCACTTACAGTCCTCACAGCAACGTGCAAACTCGCTGCTATTAGCCTCTTGTCACAGATGGAAAAACTGAGGCTCAGAGAGGCTCACCAACTGGTTCAGGGCCACAGGGCGCACTGGGGCCCAGGCCTGGTCTCACAGCCCAGGTTCACCGGGCTGCCAACTGGGGGTGGGGTGTGGGAGAGGGAATGAGGCGGATCCTCAGAGGCCAGGTGCACCCGTCAGCCCTGGGGGTGGCCTGAACCTCCCCGGACCACGCTCCATCGTGCGTGTCATCAGTGACACATTCCAGTTGTTAAGAAAAATGACTCCAAACTTGGAAGCCAGCAAAACAATTTCTGCAGGTCTTGTCAATACCACACTCTGCTCTAGAGAAGGGCTGGCAAATTACGGCGATGGCTCAAGTGGCCCGTTGCCCTTTTCTGTAAAAAGGGTTTTCCCGGAACCCGCCACACCCGTTCATCCACGTGTGGTCCAGTGCTGCTTTAGCAGAGCTTGGTGCCAGAGCTGAGTTAGTTGTTACAGAGATCAAATAGATGCCTACAAAACCTGAAATATTTACGCTCTCCCCTTGCAGAAAGAGACTGCTTTTCTGTCATCCTTTTGACCCTGGCCTAAGGGTCATCTGACATCTCAGGAAGATCTTGTTTTCACCTATTCACTATTGACTGGGATCCGGTCTCAGTATAATTAGATGTTAACTTGTAGAAAATAGAAAAGGTGCAAATTATTTTTTATTAGTAGCGAAGCAAATGATTTCTATAGGAAGAAAAAAGAACCTCAAAGGTTATGAATTATCTGTCCTGTTTAACTAGTATTAACCTGTTTTGTATCTAACTTTGCAACCTTATTCCAGCCTCCTTACCCCACTGACTGGACATCGGTTTCTCGTATTTTTCTCCATTCAACAAGCTTTACCATCCTGCTGGTGTGTTCAGTGCGTACTTATGCATAAATCACACGTTTAGCTTTTTGGAAAATCATACTTTGTCGAACACCTGCCTGGCCATGGTTAGCAAAGAAGCTTCTGGACCACACAACATTCTCAAGAGGCAGCACACGGCAGCAGCAAACCGGTACCTTGGTGTCCTGGCGGCTACGGGAAGCCAGGGTGATCTGCCTGGCCAGCTTCAGGGCTTCTATCCGCATGATGGCAAACTCTAACTCCTCCTGCCGGAGGGGTGGGAAATGAGCAGACCGCAGGGGAAATGCATCGAGACAGGACGGAAATGTTTTCCACATCCAAGAAACGAATGTGCCACGTGAATGTGTCATGACAGGTACTCGGGGAAACATACGCGCTGGCTTTCTTTCACAATTAACACCTCAGCAGATCATGAAATAAGTGTCGCATTTCCTTTTTTTTTTTTTTTTAAATCACCCTTTGGGATGTCTGGCGGGAAGTATTACGCAAATACGAAATAATTTTTAAAATGGGATCAGAATTTTTAGTGCACTGTTCTTTCAATTTCTCTCCTTTTGTTCATTTCATGTCAAGTCGGCCAACAATTTCCACGAGCGGATTTGCATATCTCAAATGACTATTAACAATCTCTCTTAAGTTTTTGCTCTGAACATCCCAGTCTAGAGGGTATCAAATTGAGCTGTCAAATTTAAAGCACAGACTGTGGACAATTCTTTTGGTGCCAGATACAAGACCTGAGTCCAGATGTTATCTCAACAGGGGTCTGAGATAACCTTGTATACATAAACAGCCTGGCTCCATGGTGAGCTAATACCCTTGGTTCCAGGAATAAATCAGAGAGACTGCTTTTGGGGCTATCAAAACTTCTAAAAAATGACTGCTTCGGTCCATTTTCCAAATTGAAATACAAATGGTTTGTTCCACATGTAATGGCACGATTTATAGTACTCTGGCGTCCTGGGTAAAGAACACCACATATATCTGTCTTTGAGGGGAAGCTATTCCATCTGGAACATTCTCAGCAATGCTCCATTAAATCCTGCCTCATTGCATTTGGAGTTCGGAGGTTCATTCTCTACTGAGGTTTTGACAAACTCCCCAAAGGTCACACGTGGGCTACAAACCTGAAGTTTCTGAGCAAATACTGGGGGGTTCTTTTCTGCTAAGTCGGGTTCCAGATAGTCAAGCGCACCACAGAGAGAGGCTGGATGAGCTAGCCTGCTGAGGAGGGCATCAGCAGAGGCAAAGGAGCCCTCAGGAGCTGTCTGAAGGCCGGCAGAGGAGGACACAGAGGAAAAATAGAGGAGAGCAGAGTGATATCGGTTCCAAGCAAGGACCACCCATCTATTGGCTGGACATCTCTGCCTTAAGGCTGAAGAGAGTATCAGTTAGGTGCCAATACTTTCCTTTTCCTCTGGACTAATTCCCACATGCTGGTCATGGGCATCGTGAGATCGGCAGGCCCAACCCGCTCCCCAAAAGCACAGCCTTAGGTGCCCTCTCCACCCCCATGTCACCCTCACTCCATAACCAGTTAAAGCTACCCTTTACTTATTTACTTTAAAACCTCAGTGGGTAGGAGACAAGGTAGGTGATGGGGTTTCTAAACGTAAGTCATCAAGAACATACTTTCCATTGTAAACATCCAAAGGAAGGTTTGGTAAAGGTCATTTTCTAAATAATGGAAAGATGACCTCAAACTGGTAGATCAGAAAGACTTCAAAATCAGAAGGCAAAGGTTGCATAAGTTGAATCACGCATGAGTCCTTCATAGTATCTATTTGAGAAACAGCCTAGGTCCCGTCTGGACTCTCTTTTTGCTCACTATTATTTTCCCAGTATCCACCTGCCAGACATACAGTAGGTGCTAAATAAATACTTGATGCGTGAGATCAATGAATGTCTACTAATCTGCAGCAATAGAGCAACACGCCAAGTCAATGGCCTCATACCCTCTTGGGGATTGCTAGGGGGAAATAAAAAAAGAAAAATAGAATTGGCCAGAAGGGTGATCGATTTTAGACGTGTGGGGTGCGTGGGTGAGGCCTTCAGCTCAGGTCTATTCGCTCTGCAGGTCCCACAGGGGTTGGGAGGGAAGAGGTATAAGTCCTGGTCTATAGACAGGAGGGACTTCCCATCACCAAAGCCCAGGAGAACCAACTGTTCCTCGAAAGGAGAGTGTTTCCTGATCTACCATACTCTGCCCTCTGCCAAAGAGGACAGAGAAGCAGGGTACAGACCGATGGCAGCTCAAAAACCAACAGTCCAGCCCGAAGGGGCTAGAAGTGGAAAATGAATAACCCTGAAGGCCAATAAAGCACTTAGGTGAGAACCGCAAAACCACATTGGTGAGGACGGAGAGACCTTCTCTCATTATTATGGGGTGGGGTCTCCTAGGCTGGCTTCTCTGGCGGGATAGGGGGATAGGGACCCACATCAGGTCCCAGGGGAGTGTTGCTCTGAAGGCCTGGCCCAAGTGGTGACAGAACCCAGCTGACCCAGGGCTCACCCGCAGTGATCTCGGGCCCCTCCAACCCCACTTACAATTTCGATCACTTCTGATGCGGTGCCCAAGGCCATGGCCTCCAGCTCTTTCTGGGAGGATTTCTCTGGCACCTGCAAGTGTGGCTCCTGGCTGGGGGCCAGCCCTCGTGCAACGGGATGCTGGATCTTTGCCCCGGCGTTCACGAGGGCTTCAGTCTCCTCAAAACTTGAGCTAAGGAAGCAAAGCGCATCTTTAGAGGTTGCACTGGAAATCCCACTGAAATTAGCCAGGATGACCCAACTAACACAGCAAGCGATCCTCGACTTCCAAGGTTATATTCCCTGAGGAAAACGGGCAGGTCTGAGGTGACCAAGGGGTCCGTTGGCTGGATAGAGGGTGGTCCAGCCCCACGTAAGAGCCTGCTGACAACGGACAGCCAGAAGCACAGATGCCATTGGCTAAGGGTACGAGCTCTGGAGTTAGCAGACTGCCAACCCCTTGGCTGTGCACCTTGGCGGGAGGGATTAGGTACTGTAACTCTGTGAAGATCGAGTGAGATGCTGCCTGCACCTAGAGCACCAGTCATAAGGCGCCATTACTGCTGTTACAATAACATCATCACCTCATTCCCACCACCCTGAGCAGATTCCGGAGTAGGTATGGGAAGTCACAGCAAGAGCGTTCACCCCTACTCAGTGAAAGCAGCAGGTAGGAGAGGACAGGAAGGTCCCAATGTTAGCATGATACCCCCCCCACCACCCAATCCAGCACCACACAGCTCAGAACAGGAGCCTGACAAATGCTTACATTCACATCCATATGAATAATAAACGTTTATCAGAACTTCATTTGCGCCAGGCCCTGCGACAAGTGCTTTCCTTACAGCATCTCAGTTTACTCCTCCTTTTGGCTATTTGAACAGGTACCCCTACCCCTATCCCAAGTAGCACCTCAATTCATCTTCAAAAAATCCCTACAGGATCAATTTTATTAGTACTCTCACTTGACACGTGAGCAAACTGCAGCCCAGGAGGGTCAAGTAACTCGCATCAGGTCACACAACCAGTAGGGGTTGGGAGTGGGATTCGGGCACTGAATGCTGAGGCGTCCTGCCGCCCCACGGGACAAATTACACAATAAAGCGGCCTGCACCGGCAGGTCATGGGAGGGGCTCACGGTGTCAGCAGTTAAAGGGTGCTACCTTAGTCCAAAGGGCAGCCCGTGACAAACCCACTGCATCTGTGCCCGTGTGGACACAGGGAGATGGGATTGTGGGCTGCCTGAGTGTGTGCAAATGAACGGGGGTCAGGGGAGCAGGGCAGGTACTCAGAGGCCTGGGGACCTCCGCCCCGGGGTATAACTCTCTCAACATGGAAGTCGTACCCTGAACACGGCGTCGGGGACTCCGACATCCGGACGGGGGGAGACTTGACCGGGCTCTCCTGAGAAGTGTCAAACATAAGGTACAAGGCCTGCTTCTTCGGGGCGTCGTCGTCCTGCTGCGGGGATCAAAGTGACACGTCAGCTCGGATGCAGTGGCCTAAACACGCTACAGAGACGAAAACCAGAGTGCTCTTCAATGGGGACAGATAACTCATCAGGGAGAAGCCTTCATTTCTCTCCAGCCACCCGGAAGAGAGGAGAAAGCAGCGCTGGCTAAGAGACAGGAGAGGAGGACCGGAGGGAAGAGGAAAGTGTAGGAAGAAAGTGGGACCGCCTGCAGTTGGGAACATTTCCAGGGGGGACTGCAATGGTGTTGGTGTGCTCCATGCTGCTCAGCCCATCGGCACTTAGGGGCCATCCTCTCTGGATGGGCAACCATGCTGGCCACCGAGGATAAACAGAGGGGTAGGCGAGACCCCCATCCGGGCGTGGCCCACAGTTGAATGGTGGAGACGGGCATGATGCCCCATTGTGATGAGCCCACCATCAAGGTTCACTGACTTACAGCAGATGTGGTTTAAGAGCAGCAACACCCCATCTATGAATGATGCAAAGAAAGATAGATAAGAGCAACGTGTCCGGGCTGCTGAGTGTCGCACAAGCCCTCCTGGGCATCTCCACACCCCTGGGGGCATCGCTGGACGACAGCAGCACAAGAGGTCATGTCCAGGACCAAGTGCCCCAGCAGCAGCACATGTTAAGCCAGGGAAGACAGGTGCCCATCATGACAACTCAAAATGAAAAGAGATGGGGGAAAGGCTTACTGCCCAAAGGGACAATTTTCAGTTCTAGGAAACAATTCATCTGAAGAAACCAGATAACGGTACACCTTAGACACCACCAAAGCACTCCCTCCACCTGTTTTAAAAGAAATCTCTTGACGAGTTCCTTCTCAGTCCAGGAAGTAATTCTGCAGGGAGCCTAACAGCATCCTATCATTTTTCTCACTGAAAATGGCATCCGAAGTGGATTGAGACAAACCTCAACTCCCCCAGCCCCAGTTCACCAATCTGACAGGGTGGGAGAGCAAGTTCCCTGCTGGCTGAAGGCAGAAGAACTTACAGGTAAGGAGGAACCAATTTTCTCCATATATTCGATTTCATAGGAGTTTCTGTAATCCAACTCTGCAAAAGAAACAGAAGGAGAGGTGAGTGCCAGAGCGGGGAGGGGGAGTGAAAAGTTTGGGGCTGGGCAGGTGGGGTCCGGAACAAGGCTTTAAGCTTTCTGAGAATGTCCACTGACTGAAATTTCTGATATGGTCAAAAGGGGAGGCTCGACTTAGCTATTTTCAGACAACTGGTAAACCCCTTACCGTAAAGGGGCTTCCGCCATTTGGGAGCCTGAGAGAGTTCCAAGAGAATTAAATGTCATGACCAAGCACGGATTTGACTGGGGAAAGATCTGAGCATTTTGCACAGAGTTTTCAGATCAGACAGTGTGTTCACTGTGGGTGTTGCTTTTCTCTGTAAGTCTCACGTGCGATACACGGAACCTTCCCAAGTCCTGGTGACATTTTGGAACTGGACCCACAGTTGCCCATCCAGTTGTCGGAAGCAAGGGAAGAACAGTGCTGCTGTAAGAGAAGCTTTGTGAGTTGTCTAGAATGCTTCCCGAAATTCTTCCAGTGCCAACAGGGCCGGTGCAAATCAAACGTCCAGCTGCAAAGACTATTAAAGTCCAATTTGATGGAAAGATGACCTACTTCAAATTGACCAGAGACTTCAGGCTGCAGAGAAAACTCCAGATACTCTCACTGGATACCTGATCACAGGAATGGAGACAGTTTTGTGGATTAACGACCAGAAGGACCTCGTGCGTCCTTAAGGCCCTGACTTGTGCATCACTTGGGAAGAATGGAGACTAAGCCAAACCATATGCTGGGCAGGAACTCAGAGTGTCTGTTACCGTCGTGTGAATCTGTCCCTAGGGTCTGCCTCAACTGAAGACGAAGAAGCATTCGTTTACTAAGACTTACTATCTTTCAAAGGCAGGGTACAGTGAAGGACAAAGTGATTTCTAGGCCCTCTTTTAGACCTGTCACTTTCTGGGTGCAGGACCCCAGAACTATCATTTTATTGCTCTACTAAAGACCGTCTAAATGGAAAAGAAATAGTGAACCAGCTGCTTCCTCCTCCGAGGTATTACTACTATCGCCAAGGCATGATTTAACCCTAAATTATTTCACAGAAACCACACCCCCGCACACCCCACAATGCCACAGAGCACCTGGGATGCACTGAATAAGCTGAAGCCACCATGGAGATTTTCCAGGCCCGGGGGCCCCGCGTCAGTGCCGGCTCTGGTTTCCAGCCTCTCCTCAGTGTCCCACCTGGAATCTGAGCTCGTTTCCGGGCAGCAGATCTGGGGGAATTTGAGGTCACTGAGCTCATTCATCTGCCTTCTTTCCTACCTGCCAAGAGGGTCTCAGACCTTTTGAGAAAACATCTTACTGAACTTGGTTTTCAAAATCCCATTCACCTGCCTTAAATTCTAAGCCTTAGAGGGTAGGCTTGGAGAGGGGAGCCACGACCAATTTTAGCCCCATTTTTCAACTACGCCACACGCAGCAGGCAGGCCAAGAAGGGTAACGCCAGTTATACCAAATGGCTCAACATCTTTACAAATGAGAGAAGAGGCCGCTCGCTAAAGCATGTGCTGCTTCGAGCTGAAGAGGCCAGAAGTTTTGTTTTATTTTGGTTTTTTGGCTGCACCGTGCGACTTGCGGGATCTTAGTTCCCCAGCCAGGGATCGAACCCGGGCCCACTGCAGTGAAAGCGAGGAGTCCTAACCACTGGACCGCCAGGGAATTCCCCCGAAGTTATTTTTAATGGGTCCTGTTGTTCTGAAGGCAAGGGACCTGTGTTTCCATCTGACTCTCATGGCTGGAGCTTTGCTGGGGGACCGAAGGAGCCTGGGTAGAAGCCGGAAGGATGCAACCGAGTCCTGATTGCCACTGCCAGGATCAGGGAAGCCAACTCCCTGACTTCTCTAGGCCCATCGACTTATCCATAAATGGAGCTCAAAGTGCATACATCTTGTAGGGTAAAATGATTTGATGTAAGATGAAAAGCCCCACAGCTGGTCACGCAAAGGTAAGGGACTGTGACCAGGTCTGTTACTGCTCTTTGCTAATACTTCTGAAACTTTTAACATAAGTGATGAGAGGAGACGAGCCTTTTGGAAGGGGACAAGGACACTGCTCCAACTTCCTTGGGTGGCCCTTCTACATGCCTGTAGTGTGACAACAATGGTGCCCACCACTGAAGACCAGGTTAGGCTCCTGAGCAGGACACCCCTTCTCTATCGTATGCAAGAGGAGGTGCTGGTGCAGCTGTGTGTAGAGGGAGACAGGGTGACCAGCAATGGCCATCCAGACCTTCGAATCTAAAGCAAATACTCCCTCAGGGTCTCAGACCAGAGCTAGGAGGTTTCGGAGGCTCTGTCGTCCAGCGGTTCCTAAACTTTCCATCTCTGGGGATCACATGCACGAGGTTTTCTCTCATGGCACCATGTTTCAATAGATTGCTCCAGAAAAGGGCATTTGGTAAGCAAGCACTCACAGAAAAATGTTTATAATTTTGCCAATCTGAGGTTTAAATCAATGAGAGAGTATCAGTGTCACCACAGTGAGCTGATATGATTACAGCCCCCAAGCATGCGGTTTTAAACTAGCTGGGCATCTTTCTAACCCAGCTCCACAGGTTTTCTGAAATATTAAGACAACTTGAATCTCTTGTGAACCCAGGTAGGGAAGTACCGATCAGCTCAACATCCTCATTCTACACTGAACGAAAGGAAGTCTGTATGACGCTCACGTAAAGAGCATGGCGGAAAAGAAGAGGCCCTTCGAGTCAGGCAGACCTGGTCCTACGAGAACTAGCCCCTCAACACTCAGCAAATCTTAACAGCTCAAAGCCTCTGCTCCCTTGCTCTTACGTGACGAAGTGCAGAAATCCACCATCTAGAGCTGCGAGGGTGAAATGAAATCACGTATGAAAAGGCGCAGCAGGGCTACTCCACCAATGACAGCTCTGCCTTTTTTTTTTTTTTTTTTTTTGTTGTGGTACGGGGGCCTCTCACTGTTGTGGCCTCTCCCGTTGCGGAGCACAGGCTCCGGACGCGCAGGCTCAGCGGCCATGGCTCACGGGCCCAGCCGCTCCGCGGCATGTGGGATCTTTCCGGACCGGGGCATGAACCCGTGTCCCCTGCATTGGCAGGCGGACTCTTAACCACTGCGCCACCAGGGAAGCCCGACAGCTCCTCCTTATTACTGTTACTTGGAGAATTCATATTGCAGTGAATACGTGTCCAAGTGGCAAATATTATTTCTAACCCAACATTTCATTGTCCTGTGATTTATGACTTCAGTGTAAGAAAGCCTCAATCGCGGCTGCAGCACTGGGCAGGCTCTTTCTGGGGAGTACATCTGCACCCCAACCAGGTTCGTGTCTGGTATGGCCAGACGTGGCTCAGTAACAGGAGGACAATCCGAGAACAGGGCTCTGCATCCAGTTTCTACATCCAGTTGCTGGAGGGAACCAGGTACATTAGAGAGGTGAATGCAGGCCACACCTCTTGAAACTGAGGCTGTTCTGAATTCACACAGACAATGGATTTCCCATCGCCCACCAGGTATAACTATGGTCAGGACTTCCCACATTTTCTTTTTCTTTCATTCATTCATTTATGGCTGCATTGGGTCTTTGTTGCTGCACGTGGGCTTTTCTCTAGTTGCGGCGAGCGGGGTCTACTCTTTGTTGCGGTGCGTGGGCTTCTCATTGCAGTGTCTTCTCTTGTTGCGGAGCATGGGCTCTAGGGGCGCGGGCTTCAGTAGCTGTGGCACACGGGCTCAGGAGTTATGGCTCGCAGGCTCTAGAGTGCAGGCTCAGGAGTTGTGGCTCACAGGCTTAGCCGCTCTGCGGCGTGTGGGATCTTCCCGGACTAGGGCTCGAACCCATGTCCCCTGCATTGGCAGGCGGATTCTTAACCTTGTGCCACCAGGGAAGCCCCATAGTCATTTTCTAAGGAGGCAGGTTTACTACAGTTTTGTTCCAAACTTACAGATTTCCCTATTTGTGGAACTTTTGCAGAAAACAAAGAATTCTCAAATATGCCACTAAGCTAGTGAGTGGACTGCTTTAGTTCTAAGTTAAAGATGAAGAAATAGATGTTACCACTGAATGAGGCACCTATTAGCTTGAAAGGTATCATGAAAATAATGCATGTAGGGAATTCCCTGGCGGTCCAGTGGTTAGGACTCCCCGCTTTCACCGCCGTGGACCCGGGTTTAATCCCTGGTCAGGGAACTAAGATCCCGCAAGCCATGTGGCGCGGCCAAAAAAAAAAGCATGTATTTATTTGGTTCCTGATGGTACAACCACACACACACAGCTCAAAACACACACCTTTTGATTCCTATCTATAATGGCGAGGTCAGGTTGGTTTCTATGACATTTAAAAGTTTCTTATTAAGCCTCAAGAGAGGTGAGCCAGCAGGAAACCACAGGTGCTACAAACTGGCCAGGCTCCTGCTAGTCTTCAGTCACCCCCTGCTGCTTCTGTCCGTCTCCCTCACACAGGTGCTGACTGATGCAAAGATCAAACTGTGGCCACTAACCTGTCTACCTGCCTAGCCTTCTATTTTCTTTTCCTCACAAAGCTGTCTTTAGCCCTTACGATGTTCATGGCGCTGTAAGGAAAACAAAGCTGGCTCAGATGGGCTTCCCGTCTTTAAGAAACACACAGTCTAGCAGGGAGCGCCCGCATCATCCTTACCGCGTTACGTAACCTCAGAGCGAGTTCAGACCAAGCACTGATAGCAGACAGCAGAGGGGCCACGTCCAGGGCAAGGCTGGGAGACGGGGAAGCAGGGGGCATCCTGCAGGAGCCACTGCAGCGGAGCTGAGCAGGGGCGTCCCTGGGGGAAAGTGGTTCCATCCGGTACAGTCACGGCCCAGGGGTGTGTGCATAGAGGAAAAGGAGGACTGAAGAAAGCTGAGGCCAGGCCTGGGCCCCTGGGGTCAGGTTGGAGCGAGACGGTGACTCTTAAGCCTCCCAAACCCCTAGCCAGAGGGCCAACCAGACAACCAACCAAAGGCTCCATTATGCAGAAAATACAATGCCCGAAAGTCCAAAGACTCGTAATTTGGATTGTCTTTTCATCATCAAACTAGAGAAAGGCATTACAATAAGATAAGCACCCAAAATCCCCCCAGAACTTGAAATGGATCTCACTGGTACCATTCAGAGACCTCATGGGCACAAAGCAAGCCACCAAGAAGCCTGATCATACAAGAACCTCCAGAGGAAGCATTCCTAATTACAATTAAAAGTTACCTCGGTTACTGCCCTGCCCTGCCCTGCCCAGGCGGGGGCAGGAGGCTGTCTGATGGAGATCATGGTTTCTCCTTAGCAGCAAAGAAGCGGAGATAAGGTTTCCCTGTATGACTGTCCTCATGTTGAATTCTACTCAGTTTTTAAAAATTGCTAGAAATCAAGATCTTGGAAAGGGAAACTTAGAACCATCACAACAGCCCACAGTGCTGGGATGACGGCCCAGTACTAGGCTCACAAGCCCCACATGGTGGTGGGTGAAGGAAAGGCCCCAGGAGGACTAGGGATGCAGGGGACCGTCACACCTGGAAATGGACTAATCCCTCGCAGGAAGGTTCTAGTTGCTGACTTAAGATACATGAATTTTTCAAGCCGAAGAATCAGGCAGAAAGCTGAAAGTGGGTATACGCAAGGGGAAGGAAGATACAAATGAGATAAGTGACTTGCTTGGGGCCTATTCAGAAGGACTCAGTCCTCTTGTTGGCAAGCCTGGGGGGAACCTCTGGTTTGGGGCTTGAGCAGGTGTCGGTCACACTGTGGGACGTCCCGTGGGGCCGATGAACAGTGGGCTAAGAGACCCCACAGGCAGGCTGACGTGCCCTGAGCATTTGACTCAAAATCCTCAAGGGATGTAAGCCATAGAGCCAAGAAGGTGCGAGGCTCAGGTGAGCTCAGGACCCAGAGTTAGAGAGCTCTTTGCAGGCTCTCAGCAGGTGCCCCGGGGTCACCGTTCAGCTGGTTTCAAGCCTCAGGCTGTTTCAAAAGGCAGCCTGAGCTCGGGGTGCACCGGGGATGGCAGCCAACAGCAGGGTTACCTGGCTTAGAAGTTCCTTTCCTGGCCTTTTGCTCCCTAGGGGCAGTGGTCTCCAAGGCAGAGTGGCGGTCCAGCCGGCCACCGAGTTGCTTACCCTCCGTGGGCGAATTGAATTTGGTCTCGTTGACGAAGGTGGACAGGTCCGAGGGCTGTGGATAGTCCTGTTTGTCAGCCTCCAGGTCCACCGTCATGCACGTCCACTTCTGGTTGGTGACCGCCAGCTTCTCCTCGTCGGTTGCGTGGACCACCGCGGAGATGACGGGCGGCGTTTCCGGCGTGGCCACGGGGGTGGGGTCCTACCAGGAGAAGGGAAGCTGTCTCTTCTCTCGTCCAGCCTCCGCGCCCACCCACAGGGGTCTGGGCCCCCCCTCACCAGGACCGGTCCCTGTCAAATTCCTCTGCTCAAAATAGTCCCAAGGACACAAAGTCTTTCCGCTATGAATTTCTTTTTCTGATGGTTTGTTTCAAGGGGGTGATGGCCGTGGGTTTTAAAAGAATCAGGATTTTGTGTCTTGGTTATTTGAGATACTTCTGCCCATTCACTTTGAGAAAAATAAGGAAACTTTTACTACGGGCACGTTTATGAAGGCAACTATAGTGTTACGCCCACACAGTGCTTCAGGCTTGTACATCAACATCATCAACACTGCCTGACAATCCTCACGCCTGACACGGGAGGTAGAGAGAGGGGGGTCTCATCTCCATCTCCACAGAGGGTGTGCAGCTGAGCAGGGCAGGGTGGGAGCCCAGAAATGTTACAGCAGAGGTGGCATTGGACCCAAGACCCCTCTCGTGGGGCTGGGCGCCTCTCTGCAGCCTCGCCCTGCTCAGGGTTGGCTGGCCAGGGCTTTGCTTGTTTTATGACCTTGAATGGCCTGGCACATACTTCAGGATACCCTTCTTGGTCTGTAAACAGGGTAGAAGAAATGGCGTATATTTGGTAGAGGAACTATAGGAAGAGGGAGACAGGGACTCGTATGAAGAAAGAGCCCAAGCCACCACTTCTGCAGGGGATGAAAGCCCTTTATCTCCCCATCCGGACCCTGGTTACATAATCCAGGGCTCCTGACACATATTCATTTCTTTCTCACTATATATGCGTCTATCTCAGCAGTCTTCCGCAACTGGATATTCAAGTTAAGTTCTCAACAGATTAACTGGCCAAAATGGACCAGCACGACTCCCATAGAATCCAACTGACATTTTTCTTGAACATCTGCCTATTCTTGGGACATACTCTGATGTTTCCCCAAGGAAAGGGATCAAAACAATGTCTTGCAAACACTGAGGGACCCTCCATGTAGGAGGCAAGGAGAGGGGCATGATGAGTAGAAAAGAAAACTCTATTGACTAATGGGGAATAAAAACACACCAGCCTTATCTTCCCGAGTGAGGGATAAAATCACAAGTATCAAGGGAACATTATACCTGAGAAGGTGGATCAGAGAGAGGAGACCGTTTTGGCGACTTTTTCACCCTAAATGTGTCACTGGAAACAAAATGGAAAATGTAAACACAACAGACAGAGGCACAGAACATTCCAGAGCCGACTGAGGCCCAGAGCGTCTGACTGCTGAGTATCTGACCCAGACCACCCTCCAGTCTACACCACTCCAACACCAACTGAAAGACGTCCACACCGACAATCCATTCCGACTTTTCAACAGATATTATTATTGCCCCCGAGGGAAAGAGTCATCAAGCTGGAAATCTTGGAAGAGATGCCATTTTGGAGAGCTGACCCAGAAAAAGAAGCTAAATTTACCCAGATGTTCTTATTTCAAAAAGCAGATTCTGGTGAGCAGATTAATATATCTGGATCCATCCAGGAATGTCTGAACCAACTAAGGTGGGGGAGGGGATGTCAGCTCGTGACACCAATGAACAGGATCCAGTTCACAGAAGACCAAGCCGACACAGCACTCAAACAACCGAAGGAGCCGTGCAGAAACAGGAAGGAAAGTCCTGGGTCTTCAGGGAGAACTGGCAGATTCCCTCCTACGTGCGGGGACTCCGAGCTTAACGGATTCCCGCACCTCTGAACTTCCGGGTGGGATTCTGACTAAAGGCAGGGCGAGGGGTGAGATCGTTTTTTTTTAAAATTATGGTAGAATACACATAACACAAAATTTACCACCGTCAACGCTTTTAAGTGTACGGTTCAGTAGCGTAAAATACGTTTACGTTGTTGGGCAACCAATCTCCGGAACTCTTTCTCGGAGATGAAACAATTTTTTTAAAAAATGTCTTTCCTAACCACGACTACCAACTCTGGTCTCTCTTTTTTTCCCCCTCGTATAAATAACTGGGGGCTGAGGGAGAGGGGAGGAGAGGGGAGGACCTAGGCAAAGGAAGCATCAGCTCAGACTCCAGAAGAGTCAGAAGGGGCTTTTAGCGCAGATGGCTCCATTAAGTCTACTGGGTGGTCAGGGGTTCATCTCCACTATCAGAATGGAGGCTTCTCCACCTGCAGATCGGCCCCTGCCCCCTGGTCTCAGGCCCCTCCGTGGTCTGGTCCTGCCCCCAGCAAGGCAAGGGCTTGTGCGGGGGTCCCCCTCACCTTAGACCACCCCCCTCACCTCCCCTGCTCTATACGTTAACTGGGTGGACAGAGCAAATTGGCACCAAGTTCCTCCTCGTGTTCTCTGGAATGAAACGCTCCAACAATGGCTTTCAGTCATGAAAGAAATACCATAAATGGTTATTTACAGCATTTATGACATTTGCCATGTGAACAGTGAAATCACAGCTTGAAGCATACATTTGTCCATGCATATAAATATACAACTGTGTATTTTACAGTTGCTAAATGGCTCTAAAATACCAAAGAAATCCCTTGGGCAGAAGAGAGCCTGAGAGACTCCACCCTATCCCGGGGCTGCTGGATGTCTGGGGCCAGGCCAGCTCCTCGTGGAATAATGGAGAGGCAGAGAAAGTGCCTGTCCTTGGGCCCCCCGGGAGCAGCCCACAAGATCTCTCCTGGCCAGGGAGGCAAAGCAGTCCAGGCACAGCGGTGGTCTGCTCTGTTGCTCTGTCTCCCTCAACAAGGCGACCCCCAGATGGCATGCTGATACCTAGCCCGGTCCTGCTGACCCAGAGCAGCCTGGCGATGGCTCTCACGGCCGTGTGCTCCACTGAGCTGACCCTGCGTTTCAGGGGGCTCCCATCGGTCTCAATTTGAAACAGCTCAAACATTTCTGCTTCACGTGTAGCCAGAACAAGTGGTAGCGGTTGCTGCCTGCGGTTGGACTGGGTGGTTATTTTAATGTGAAGCCACGATACTTTGAAAGCAATCGCCCAATTTCAAATGAAAGAATGGGATGAGAGTGAAAAAAAAAAAAAACGTATGGGTTTCAGATGAAGACGTCCAATAAGCAAGGGGAAAAAAAAACTTCCATTCCTGACAAGCAGGCAGATGTTGGATAATCACGTTTTCACAGCCAAGCAGTTTCATTTATGCTAATCACGATGAAACAGATAAATAACCTCTGCTACTGGGAAGCCCCATGCCCCAGCATTCCCAGGCCCGCCACAGAAATACGTAAGGAGCAGCCACGAAAAGGAAATTAAAAAAGCTTGGAAGCAAAAACAAAGGCAGAAAAAAGCACATTTGGTGTAAGAGGCAGATTCCATTTAATTTACTTACAACAGAGAACATACAGACATCACGTCTTCAACCATCCTAAGACAAGAAGACAAAGAAAAAGAGAGACAGACAGAAGGAACTGACAAAAAAGGTAAATCTGCAGACAACTGGTTATTAATGGGTTAGGCTACAGCCATCCGCTGCTCTGCTTGGAAGTGTGGGCCACATCCCCGCTTTCTGGAGAGGGGCTGTCCGAGAACGCCTTCCTCTCTTGGTTCCAGTTATCCCATAAAATGTTGGTGGCTCAAAGAGCTTTGTCACCCCAGTGTAGGATTCCAAGCCATCTGCCCTAGAGGTAAGACCTGGAGACGGGTTAGCTTCCCCAACCTCGGTTAGCTACCTCTGATGACAGAACAGAAGAGAACCAAGCTATCTGCAGGGAAGGAGGAGGTAGTGGCTACAAACTGGCTCTCATCCCCAAAATGAGAGATTAGCTTTGTGATTTGGGCATTTCAGATTTCTCCGTTTGAGGCTTAAAACAAAGCTTCCAACAAAGATACTATGGAATCTTTAAGGAGGGCCTGGTTTGGCAGCTGATCTAAGAAAAGTCCCATTTTTGGCCAGGACTGTTTCCTCTATCCAACACCGGACAGAGGTAAGGTGATCCAAGGCCAAAGCCTGCTTAGAGACCTTCTTCTCAGGAAGCCTTGGGTTCTTCTCAAATGTTAAATGCTTGGGGGAGCCCAGAATGAGAGGTAAACAGGACACCATCTATCTCGATTTGTGCCAGGCAGACTCGGAGGGGCCAGCAGCCATGGTCTGTTCTGCTGAGTTGCCGCCAGAAGCCCGGTCTCCTTGCCCTTGTTAAATTATTGATGATACTACATGAGTGGAGAAAAGCTCCAAGCACCAAACCACCTACCCTTGGACCAAAGTCCTGAGGATGGACCAGTAGCCATCCGAGTTGGAGCTGGGTCTTGGGATGAATTCCAGAGGCATGGACACGTAGTATTATGCTCAGTCTACTTGGCCAGTGTTTGGATAGCAGACCTGATTATTAATGGCCTCCTGGGGACCATGGGGACTGCTTCTCCCTTTCAGGTTCCATTGACCTTTACTGGACCTACAGGGCCTGTGGACGCTCGACTATGAAGATGACTACACAGGGGTGAAGACAAACCGGCGTGCTTCTTACACGTTAGCTGGGTACAGGAAGGGGCCCAGACCAGACCTCTCTCTCTCTCAAGGGCTTCCCAAGCCTACTGTGTTTGCCTCCTGGGCTAATGTCTCCTTAATGGGCAGAAACAAACACTACAAATTTTAATAATATAAGGACAAATCTCTTAGTTTTGAAGCCACTCCAAAAAGCAATTCACGTGTTAAACAGAAAATGCCAAGTCACCAACAGGGAGGCTGACCAGACCTCCACTGGGCTGCTCCCTTTCCATGGTTCCCACACTCTCCTGAAGTTGAAAGTCAGGTCTTCAGCTACAAGTAAAGCTTTAGACCACTGACTAATTGAGGCAAAAGATCAATGACTCTAGACCCAACGGGATATGTGGATAGGAAAAGCCACCACTGTGGGTGCAGAGAGGAATGAAAACAGATATCCTGCCGCAAACACGGTGGCACTGCAGCGAATGCGGGACGGGTCATCCAGGCAAGTGAGCAACAATCACAGCCAATGCCCAACCCCGACTCCGATCTTACCACCTGCACCCCTGAACTTACGTCTTGAGGGGCGTCTTCTTCTTCTTGGCGGGCTTGTTCAGCCCATCCCCGTCCACTCCATTGGCTTCGATGGCACTGGCTGGGATCTCAAAAGAGGCTGGGGATTTAGAAGGTGAGCTGGGGGTCTTAGAGCATGTCTTAAAGGGCTCAGTGGACTCATCACTGGCGTCCGGGTCAAAGTTGTATGACTGTTGGGGCAGTTTGGGAGACTCCTGCATTTTTGAGGTGGAAGAAAAAGGGTTAAAATTGGGGTCATCCCACTTGTCAATATCAAAGGTGTAGGTACCTTTAGCGATAGGGATGTCATTGGGCTCAGCAGGGGATCTGGTAGGCGAGGCAGGAGTGTTGTCGAGTTTTTCGGGTGTTTTTTTCATCTTTGGCCTCCTTAGGGGCATTTTGGCAACCGGCTTTTTGCCTGTCTTTTTGGTGGGAGGGGGGTTTTCCTGCTGGGTGTCCCAACTACCCTTGTCCTCAGAATAGTCAAACTCCAGCCTCACTGAGAGGCCTTTGGCTGGGGAGTCCTCTTGCCCCCCAGTATCCAATGCGGACACCTCCACCACCTCTGGGGCCGTGGCAGGAGACAATGTTTTCCTTCCAGCGGGGGGTGAGTTCTGCACTCTGCCACCCCCAGAAGCTGGGGGGATGGCCCCTTCTGCACCCTCGGAGTCCAGAGGGCAGGCAGCCTTGGGCACAGCAGCAGGTTCTACGGGTGCCTCCTCCGATAAGGCTGGTCCAGAACCTTCCGTCTTGGCCGATTCCGTTTTCGTCTCGGCGATTCGATTCTCCTCGCTGGGGTCGGGACTCTCTTCGGCTGGCTCTTGCTGTGTCTCTTTCACTGGGGGGGTTTCAGGGGGTTTCTTAGTGGTCTGTTTCTTTTTTAAGGAAGGTGGCCTCGGTTTCTTAGTTCGCTTAAGGGTACTGGAAGCACTGCTCGAACCCGTGCTATGTGCATCTGGGGCCGGGGCCGCGGCCTCGGGGTTGCCTGAGCAAGAAGCACCATCAAAGTCACTGGCTTGCAGGCTGAGCGAGCGGGATAACGTCGACTTAGAGATGGGGACAGAGTCCGTGGACTTCCTCCGCGAGCTCACCTTGCAATCCTGATTCTTAGAGTCTGAGGAGCGAGGCTCCAAGGTCTGAAAATCATCCACCAGCTCGATGTTGTCAAAGTCCAAGTTGTAAGTCCCGCTGCTGGCTATCGGCTTGTCTTCATCGAAGACGGAGGAGAAGGAGTGTGTCGGAGGACGGAAAGGACTTCCTTCCACCGAGCTGCTGCGGGGGCCATCGGGGACACAGACCGGCTCAGAGCCACATCCTGAGGAAACGGAGACAGAGCCGTCACTGAAGGACACAGGACACTTCGGACAGTCTCTCATCCCATGCCAGACTACAACCCTCTAATACCAGAGCCCCAGGTCAACCCACCCACCACTGGACAGGCACGCTGCTTGGGTACAAATCCTGCTCTCATCCATTGGCTCCAGGGTCTGGACAAGCTGACCCTCAGCTCTCGCATCTGTAAAGTGGGAGCAATAAGGGCTGTTTAAGGAATAGCTCAAATCATTGTCATTCAAAATATGTTTACCAAGTGCCTGAACAAACAAAGCACCTGTTCTGGGCGTTGGGTATTCAACAATGAACGAAATCTTTGCCCTTCTGGTAGTTACATTCTTTAGGGAGAAGACAGTCAAGGAACAATAAACAAGTAAAACGTATGGACTGTTGGATGGTGACGAGTGCTATGGAGAAAAAGAAAGCCAGGGGAGGGGTGTTGCAATTTTAAAATAAGGCAGCTGGGCAAAGCCCTCCAAGGAGGAAACACTGAAGCCAGGATCAGAAACGAGGTAAAGGCGTGAACCAGGGGGATACCTGCGGGGGGAAGCATCCTAGGCAAAGGGAACAGCAAGTGCAAAGGCCCTGGGGTAGGCGCACACCTGATGTGTTGCAGAAATATCAGAGGCCAGTGTGGCTAAAGTAAAGGAGAGGAGCAGGAAAGGAAGACAGAGAAATAATGCAAGTAAAGCATAGTGAGCCTTTGGGAAATACTAGTTGCTATCATCATCCAGCCTGCTCTCGACTCGTCAGAGCCTTTATCTGGAGGCCCCCGGGCAACTGCAGCAGGACTGAGCTCGCCCCGTCTGCCACCTGTCCCGACTCCAGGGATCTCCGTGATCTCTCCCTCCAACCCTGCCTGCCATGCTCCTCTTCTTGGCCTTCCCTCTCATCCATCGTCTCTCCATTTTTCTGGAGCTTCTTCCCCGTTTCTCCTCCCCCCTCAGCCACTACCAGCCAAGGAGGCTGATCCTTATTTTAAAACATGCTGCGGTGCTCCAGATGCTGGCCAAGAGATATTCCATCATCTCATGACCCCACTGCTCTGTTGGGATGCGGCCAGCCTGGCCTTGGCTTGGCTCCTCTGGGCTCTGCCTGCACCAGGCGGCACCTTGCATGCATTTCTGGCTTCACAGCTGTCCTGGGCAGTCAAGATGCCAGAAAACGATTGGCCAGAAAACTGAAAACGTGTCCCTAGACAAAGGGGAGAAAACGTTGCAAAGTGGTCTGCAGAAGAAGGAATTCAAGAGCTGGCACGGGGCCTTCCCTGGCGGTCCAGTGGTTAACACTCCGGGCTTCCACCGTAGGGGGTGCAGTTTCGATCCCTGGTCGGGGGACTAAAATCCTGCATGCTGTGTGCAGCGGCCAAAAAAAGAAAAAAAAAAAAAAAAAGAGCTGGCACATATATGACTTGGGACGGCATTCCACTGTCAGGAGTTATATCCTGCAGTACCCACCCCACCCCTTGCCGTGGGTTGCCAGATAAAATATAGGATGTTCAGTTAAATTTGCATTTAGGATAAAAGAATACATTTTTTAGTATAAAGTCCCAGTCACTCACTGTGTGTCTGCGATTCTAATTTAATTGGACGCTCTGTATTTTTGTTTGCTAAATCTGGCAGCCCTAATCCCTCATTCCAACAAACCAACAAGGTTTGTGAAATCCTCACTTACACCCAAACTGGCTTCCTACTGTAGATTTTTCTCAGAGCGGTTCATGCTCACGGCAGTGCACCCCGAGGTGGTGAGCACTTAGCAGAGAACCACAGGAGATGAAGACAACACGAGGAAATGCCGGCCTCCTGAGCTCAGGACCTGGTCTGATTTATCTTCGTTTTCCCTGGACCTGCCACAGTTTCTCTTGCCGGCTCAATAAATGCCTCTGGCATTGAGATCACTTCCTGGAAGCAGGTCTACTCGCCAGCCATGGTTTCAAACCTTCCCTTCTCTTCTGCATCCAAAGCCACCCCAGGCCCTACTTGGAGCAGATGTCCTAGAAGATGGGAGCACTTGCTTGAAGGCTCTCAACGCTTTTTGCCAAAAGATTCCTCCGTGTCTCGAAAACACGCCTGCTTCATTCTCATCTCAAAAGATGTCCCCTCCCTTCTTCTTTCTACAACCGTCTCCCTCCCTATTTCCTCCAGAGACTGGCACCCTCCGGCACCCCATCCTCGCATCAGCAGTTGCCTCCCCTTCCTGCCCTGGACACACAGTACAGAGGGCACCGAAGGACCAGGGGACTCAGAGGACCAGGTGTTTCAAATGGGCCTTGCAGGAGAGAGAAAGGGCCTCAGCCCAGCCCATCATTTCCAAAGCAAGGCCCACAACTGCTGACCTGCTTTCTCTCAGGCTGCCACGCATACCCCAGCAGCCTGAAGAAGGAAGCCTTTCGAGGCCCTTCAGATGTCAGGAGTTCTCCCCAGACCGTGCAACAGTCAGCAGATATGCAGCTCAACCATCTGCTAACTGTTTTCCCCAGAAGAAAAGCTCTCTGACGGCTTAATGTGGCTTTCCTCTTTAGAACTGACACACCCTAATTAAATCATCATGGACCAGGAAATCGAGTCTCGACACAGGACTTCTTAGCCTCGGCACTGTGGCCATCTCAGGATGGTTAGTACTTTGTCGCAGCGGGCCCATCCTGTTCATTGTAGGATGTCTAGCAGAATCCTTGGCTTCTGCCCACTAGATGCCATTAGCATCCCCCACCCCAAGCTGTGACAACAAAAATGTGTCTAGAAATTACCAAATGTTCCCTGGGGGGCGCAATAATCCCTGGTTGAGAACCACTGTTTTATTGTCTGTTGACCGGAGCAGGGCTGGGAGGGCCCTTCGATGCTCTTCAGAGAAAACTTTAGACCAGAGAAATGGGTCACTGCCACGTGCAGGCCTTGATTTTCCAAAGCAAGTGTGGTCCAACTGGATTCCCGGTCCCCCCCACTGGATTTCTAAATGTCCATATATCGTATCTGCATGAAGACAATTTATTCATTCATTCCTATATGTCAAACAATCTGGCTGCCTCCTATACGTCAGCCACTGTGGGGCATGCTGTGGACACAGAGGTAAGGAAGGATCCATCCACGTGCTCACGTCCTCTGCCTGCTGCATCCCAACAGCGCAGACCTGGGCAACGCTTGCCCTGGAGACCAACGCCTTGTCCTGGCTCCAGGTTCTGGCTCAGTCTGAGGACAAAATCAGCATCTTTGGTTCACGATACCCAAAGGATTACTAGGTGGTGCCCGACATATCAGTCAGCTCAGGCCACCAGAACAAAGTCCGCAGACCAAAGGGCTTAAACAACACAGCTCTGGAGGCTGGACGTCCAAGGTCAAGGGGTCCACAGGTTTGGTTTCTCCTTGACTTGCTGATGGCCATCTTCTCCCTGTGTCCTCACACGGCCTTTGCTCTGTGTGAGCACATCCCTAACGTCTCCTCCTCTTCTTACAGGGACGTCAGCCCTAACAGATTAGCACCTTACGACCTCATTTAACCTTCGTCACCTCCTTAAAGGTCCTATCTTCAAATACAGTCACACTGGGGGGTCAGGGCTTCAACATATGAACTTGAGGGCACACAGGGCAGTCCCTAACTGTGCTAGGCAATACAATCCCCAAGCTAAGGAAAAAAGAAATGTGTTTGGAAACAAGAGGGGATTCCAAGGAAAGGGAGAAAGCCAACGAGGGGCAACCGATGTCACCCAACTCTCACACTACTGTCTTCAAAGGCCACATCCCTTAGCCTTGCTGACTGCTTCTAGCTGGAGCACGTACTGCCAGCTGTGTTGTGCTGCTCCCTCTGCCTCCCCCCCCCCCCCAGCCAGCTCGCCCTGGGCAGGAACCCACAGGCCCAGAGGCCTAAAGGTGCCAACACAAGGCACCCCTGCACTCAGACGCTTAGCTTCACCCAGGATATCAAGCGCAAATGGTCTTGTACACGGGGAGCCTAGCTCTACGTCCTTCCAAGCATGTGAATAATAATCGATTGCAATCAATAATGTTTATTCTGGAAAAGGCCTCCGTTTTTTTCTTTTTTTGCAGTACGCGGGCCTCTCACTGTTGTGGCCTCTCCCGTTGCAGAGCACAGGCTCCGGACGCGCAGGCTCAGTGGCCATGGCTCACGGGCCCAGCCGCTCCGCGGCATGTGGGATCTTCCCGGACCAGGGCACGAACCCGTGTCCCCTGCATCGGCAGGCGGACTCCCAACCACTGCGCCACCAGAGAAGCCCAAGGCCTCCGTTTTAAGAAGGCTAATGAGAGATAAATGGAGCCTGACTCAGTCCTCATGCGGCATTGCCTGAGACGCTCACTGAAAGCCCTGGCTTCTGGCTCCTTCCTGGCGAAGCAGTTCAGCACAGCTGGGATCAGGGCTCGGAACGCCCATTTTCACGGGTGCCACGGGTGGCTCCCAGAGCAGGCAAGTCGGGCCCGGGCTAGCTCACGTCACTTGCTTCCTATCAGGACACAGTCTAGTTCTTCACATCTCCGGGGGCAATGTTTTCATATGTGGCCACAGATACGGCTTGGAGGATCAGCCTGGATGGCTTGGACTGATCTTTGAGGTGAGTTCTGATTGCTTATGGGTACTCAGCGGTGTGAGACGTCAGGGCGGGTGGAAGTGACAGGCAGATGCGGTCCCTGTGTGTCCACTCTCTGATGTGGTCACTAAACCCAGAACGGACCAGCAAGAGAGGCAGGCAGCCCATGCAAAACCGGCTTCCGGACTCTCACGCAGACCCTGCTGGGTCCCGAGGACCTCCACACCTGGCAGGTCTGTGCCCGCTGCTTCCTGGACACCTGCCCTCCTCTCCCACATCTATGCTCTCCAACCTGCCTTCAGCTCCCAAAGGCCGAGGAGCAGCCCTGCTCGAGGCTCTGTGGGTCACGACAGCTATCGACCGGGGTGACTCTGTTTGCAGATGGAGAAATTCTCTGTGAAAACAGGTTGGATCCACCTGAGCTGGACGTTGAGTGCAGTCAAGGTCCTCCAGCGAGGTCATTAAGGGCAGACAATGTGAGCCCAGAGGCTCAGGGCCCTGCCAGGTTCTTGGTGTGCCCACCCAAGGTGCCCAGGGCCACCCCTGGCAGGTTATTCAACTCCTCTGAGCCTCAACCATAAATCAAGCACTCTTGTGAGGATGAAACAGGAGGAGCACGTAAGCACCTAGTCCCGGGTACAGCAGTGCCAGGAAACAGCAGCCGTGGGCCCCAACTCTTACACACGCCACCGTGACCCCACTCCCTGTGCCCCTGCCCCAGGATGGGAAGGGCCCTCGCCTGGCCGGGCTCTCAGATGCCTCGCCTGATACCAGGAGGCTTCCTCTCTCTCTGCGGGGGGCACCCTGCACTTCAACCTCAGAGGAGATGAAAGCAAGTGACAATATGTATGGAGACTGAGTCCTGAGACGTAAAAACAGAAGCCCCTGGGTGCAGTAAGCTCCCTTCTGGGTCAATCTGCAGACAGCAGTCCACACACGGCCACGTGGAGCACAACTGGAGCCTCAACGAGGCCACCCTCCCCGCTGAGCAGTGAGGAAATGTCGAGGTCAAGCAGGGCACGGGTGGCTCCGGTCACCTCCAAGGCCCCCACACCGGCCTTTCCCGTGCGACAATGAGCAAACAGCGCTTCCCCCACGGGGAACCGCGTCTCCAGAGGGAGGGCAACTGTAGGATGGAAACCCGCCCCTGGTCTCATAGACAGGCTTTCCTCACTGACCATCTACTTGCCACCCACCTGGCAACCGCATGGCCTACCCTCTGCCTCGGATGTACCGGCTCATCTCGCCTGCACAGAGAGCAACTTGATTTCCAAATGGAAGGGAGTCGAGAAGCGGGGATTCTGATCCCACAGCCTCTCACTTGTTTTGAGACCAAGGGCAAGGTCCAGAAGCCCCACATCTCACTGGCAAGCAGGTGATGAGATGCCCAGTACAGGGACGCTGTGAGCACTGGGGTTCCTTCCCTTGCCTGAGATGGGATGAAACTTGCTAAGAACCTGGCACAGGACTGGCACACGATAGACACGAAATGGAGCTATTATTTAATTATGTGACGTTTCATTCTGTCCTTCAGTGGTCAGTTCTGAGTTCTAATAATGCAGCCACTGTAGAGCAGCCACGCGTCCTAATCACAGAACCACGAAAAGTCGGAGTGGGAAGGATCTCAGAGGACTCACGGGTCACCTGCTTCATTTTACAGATAAGAAAACGGCTCAGAAAGTGATTCAGTTATATATATATATATTTTTTTTTCTTCTTTTTCAGATTCTTTTCCATTATAGGTTATTGCAAGACACTGAAAATAGTTCCCTGTGCTCTACAGTAGGTCCCTGTTTAACTATTTTGCACTCAGTAGAGTGTTTATGCTAATCCCAAACTCCTAATTTACCTTCCACTCCCCCGCTATCCCCTCTGGTAACCGTAGGTTTGTTTCTTAGGTCTGTGGGTCTATTTCTGTTTTGCAAATAAGTTCATTTGTATCATTTTTTTTGGATTCCACATATAAGTGATATTATATGATGTTTGTCTTTCTCTGTCTGGCTTACATCACTTAATATGATGGTCTCTGGGTGCGTCCATGTTGCTGCAAATGGCATTATTTCGTTCTTTTTTAATGGCTGGGTGGTATCCCACTGTGTATATATATGCGCTGCATCTTCTCCGTCCATTCATCTGTCGATGGACACGTGGTTTGCTTCCATGTCTTGGCTATTGTAAATAGTGCTGCTATGAACAATGGGGTGCATGTTAACTTTTCAAATTAATTTTCTCCCGTTTCTTTTCAATTAAAGAGGTTAATTTCACTTTTATTTTTTAGTTAATCTGTCTATAACGTAGCAACCTAAGGTAAAATCATGTCCTAGCTGAAAAGAAGATTTAATGACTAATCCACGTAGGCAATCACATGTTTTTGTATCATGAGCTAAACCATCAGTTTTAACCAACCATGCAAGAATTACAAAGCCACTGAAGTAAAAGCCATAAAGGCTGGAGTGACCATCCCTAGTTAGACTATGTTAATCAATGGTAAATGCTAAGAGCCTCTGGAATGTATATTTACCTAATAACTAGTAAAATCATACAATCATTAAAAAAATCTTAGGTCAGTTATTGAAAAAAAAAAAGAAAAAAAACTGGGCTCAGATAAGCCACACCCTGGCACAGCCCAGACGAGCGGCAGACACATGGTGGCCAGCCACATCTCACCCATTATCCTGTCCCGTGCAGCACCACCATCTGGCGGCACCCAAGGTAAGGTGACAGGTTATTTTGTCAAATTAAGTTTCCAGGAGGAAAAATCATGTCTTTATTCACAGCCAAAGGTCTCGTCTATTATTTCCTGTGGTTCTTTTGGCACCTTTAGCAACATCGCAGGCACTCTGCAGAGGCAAAAACCAAACGGTAGATTTTCCTCTCTTGCCCTCTCTCTCCCTCGGTTCCCAGAAGGAAGCTTTCTTCTCCTCTAGCCACCTCCACAAGCAAGCACAGCGCCCCTTTAATCTGTACCGTCCCATGCTGTCCACAGAAGGGACCAGCAGACTTTTCTAATGAGTGCGACAAATCAGATGGATCTTTGTACAGCCCAAGACAGGGGGGCTTTAGGCAGACACAATCCCGACCGTAAGCGTCCTTATTGTATAATCCGCATACATGTAGCCTCACTGTAGTTTTCCAAGGAGGAGAAGCATAAAGTCAGACTCCAGCCAGGGTAATCAAAAGTTCCATGGGGCTGTGACTCATGGCAATTCACGGCTCCAACCCCTTCCACTGGGGGTTCTCTCCTAATCCTCCATAGTGTTCATTCTTTCAAAAAGTGCCACCAAGCAAGAGCTGAGTGTTGTGCGTGCGTGTGGGTGTGTGTTTAAGAATGGAGATTGTTCTTCGCTTTGTTGCAAGAGAAGTCAGGAAGAAAGAACAAAGACAGGCTGAAGAAAAGAACAGAGGTGGCAAACCAACCCCAGAAGCGCTATGTGACTGGAAATCCCACGGGACGCACACGTGCCCACAGCAATGACCGTCCTCTGGACGCTGCACGGCACTTGGGGTTGGACCACACACTGTCCTCGGCCTTCGTTCTTCTTCTGACATCCTTCCTAAGGCATGAACTTATTACACCCATAAAAAAGGATAATTTAATCTTAACTGCACATCTGACCTAAGGATTAAAATGTGTTTGTCATTCAGTCACTTTCCATTAAAACCTTGGGGCGAGTTTTTTACAATATCATAGGAAATGGAATTTTTACGTTCTTTATTATATGAAAGAAAGAAAGTTGGGGTGCAAACGACTCCCTGAGAAATGTAAGCAGCCCTTCCTGCTTCTTCCCCACCTTAAAATCAAATAAATTCCAATAATTACCCTCTCAGAGCTCAGTGCCTAAACGAACTTTGCAGCATCCGGTACTACTAACTGACAAGCTGTCAAAAGGGGAGAATATGAAAACTGCATTTATTAGACACCAGCAAAGGTATCTCTCCTCTCCCCCCAGCACCATGGAGCACATTTGCTTAGGAACAAAGCTCCAGGAGTATCTGCCCTAAAACTATGGCCAGCTTGAAGCCAGAGCAGCTAGAAAGAATCCCATCCATTTCTTTCTAAAACCAACATTAAGGTCAAAATCGTTTTTTATTTTGCAGTTCACCTGGCTCCTGGCCAGGGTGAGAGTACAAATGGAGGCCGGGCCCCTGGCCTGTTCCTTATCTCCCCAACCTCCATCCCTCACCAGGGGCAGCCTCGAGCACAGGTGTGTGGACAACCCACCTGGAAGTCACAGCCCCATCCCTGGTATCTCCTTGGCTAAAGGGTGCAAACGCGGGCACAGACAGCCTTGGGAAGATGGGCCAGGAGATGGGGACGGGGTGGGCCCAGGAAGTGGCTGCTCCCAGGTATCCAGAACACGGTCCAGGAGGAGTTTGGCTCTGCAGACTTACCTCGCTGTGAGGGCTGTGGCCCCAGGAAGGCCAGAATGGGGCCCTCTGAAGTTCAGGGTCCAGCTGAGGCTGTCCGGCTCTGAAGACAGTACTACCTGGCCCCCTGATTGGCCTGTATGGCCATTTCTGAGATCACCTGGCCCCCTGACCAGCTTGTGAGGCCATTCCTAGCAATCCCCATCTCCTTCCAGGCCTCCTTGAGGTGGTCCCACCCCTGCTGGTGTAACTGAAGGAAGCACACAGAAGACTCCAGCCAGCTGGGCAGGCTGGAGGCTGGGACAGGAGGTCTGTCCTATCCTTCCCCATCCTCCCAATCACAGTAGTCACCACATCCGAAAGGTACATAAAGGTCTTTGTTCTAAGTCACACTAGGGGGTGTGGGAAAGTGATAAGAAGTCTGGATAATTTGAAGTTAATGAGGAAAAAAGGAGCCATCCCTGCACAGACTCAGCCGTCCATCATTTTCTCTTCTCGCCCATTTACTAATTATCATCCCCAAGCCCACAGGGGCAACGTTTTTAATAAAAATGCAGGTTCACATGGGCGATCCAGAACCAGTACTCTTATGGGAGCAAGGGGCCAAATGTCAGAATCGAAGATTGCACCAGAGAATTCCATGACCCGCACAAACCCAGTTCTGGACGTCAGCTGAAAGGCACCCAGAGTTAAATGCATGGTTTCCCCAGAGGCCTCCCCTAAACTTCTGCAAAGCAGACACAAAATAGCCCACTGTATCTCCGCACCCTTAGTTTACACCACATCAAACCAAGCCTGGAGCTGAGAGGCCCCAGAGGCTGGTGACAATCTAAGGAGCTCCAGCCCCCCGGGGTGTGTGCCCTCCTCCGGCCGGGTCCCCTGAGGAGCCGCTGTTGAGTCTTCCTGGGGCTCAGCCGCAGGGCTGCCCCCAGGCCTCCCCCAGGGGCGCCTGATCCTTGGTTACCTGGTTCTTCTGGGGGAGGCGGAGCGCTGACCTCGGGTTCTGGAATGACTTCAGAGGGTGGCGGAGGTGGGGCCGGTGGAGCTTTGACGGGGGTCGTTGACTCCGGGGTCTCAAATGCTTCTTCAGAGTCAGAACTCCTGATGGAGAGAGAGGGGGTGGAGAGCAGGTTAGACAGTGGCCGGGGCTGCGTTGGCTCCGAGGGGCCAGTGCTGGGGAGCCATGCACGGCCTAATGACCCTTCCCAGGACCGGTGCAACCAGTCTCACTGTCCAATCAAACGGTCCGAGGCCAGCCGTGAGCAAAGTCACTTCTCAGCGTGATTCCCAGGAGTGAAACTCGTTATCACCAGCTTTGCGCCCAAATGATGGAGTCTTTGAACTCAGCTCTACACGAAATACGTATTTCTGGCCTTAGTGGCAAATACAAACAGTGGAATCTTTTGATCAACGTTGGCTTGCGTTATTTTGGCAACAATTCAGGCAAAATGATATGGAAGCATTCCCAGGGATACTCTGTGATGCTGTGGTTCCAACACACCCATAGGACCCTCACCCCACAAGACAAAATCTCATTAGGTCTCTCTCCCCCTCACCCCATCATTCTCTCCCACTGCCTTTCTTTCGTAGCACAAAACCCGTTATTATAGATTTAGTCACTTTCTAATCACGTTAATGATCTTTCCCTTCTATTGAGCTGAAAGGCCAAGAGGACAGCCTGTTTTGTTTTGTGTTTTTTTTATCACTGCATCCCCAGCCTAAACATCCCGTAAGTGAATACATGAATGAATGAGAGCTGGCAGGTCAGGTGGAGGACGTGTCAGACTAAAACACAAAGCACAGCCCCCCTGCTGATCCCAAGAGTGTGAAAATGGCCCTCGCTGGTCTGCAGCAAAGTCTCCTCTCAAGGAAGATTCTTCAGCCAGAGAGATGAACCGAAACTCCACCCAGAGGATGCCCCCCACCCAGGAACAAGGGGATGCCACTCACCGAACTAAAGCCTTATCCTGGGCTCGAGAAAATCCAGAGCAGACAGTCCTCCTCCATCACCCTGCTTCCACTGAGGACTCAATTTCAAGCCAGAAAGGATGAGGCACCCCCAAATCACTGAGCCAGGCATGTGTCCTCAGGCTGGAGGGCAGCTCCTTACGTGCTCAGGATGCACGGGGGTCCATGGTCCCAGCCCCACCACACTCTGAGGACGCCGGCGTGCAAGAAGCAGCAGCATCTCGTGGGCTAATTTCCGTCTCGGGATACTTTAAATAGACCAAGATGCCACTTACTTACTTGCAACAAGGAAGGTAATTATCAAGAGGGTGGATACATAGGATCGCTGCTGGCACGAGCGACCCAGCCGGCGATTTGGCAGAAGATGTATAATCGGAGGGCGACGCATCAGGTGTGTACGGAACGCGAAACGCTCACAGCGCAGAGCACCAAGATATCAAAGGACCAGTGTCCTCTGCAGAAGTCAGCATCTTCTAAAGACCATCTGCCAGCCGGCAGAGAACGCCACGACAAACCAATCCCTCCACAGTCAGGCAGGACAGGAAAAAAGGGCCATTTGGTGAGTTCTCCTTCAGGAAATCTACATCGATGTTTTTACAACTTGTCTGTCAAGAGACTCACTTTGTCAGAGCCAAAGATTCCCCCACCCCCATCCTTTCAAGGACCCTGGCTCCTCCAACCTGCCACACAGCCCTCAGGGACAAAGAGAGGAACAGAAACATCAGAGCTGCTTTTGATGGGATCCAATGAGCCGAAGCCTGCATAGTATCAAATTTCATTAGTAAAGACTGGATTCATGCAAACACGACAGAGGCCATGCTGACTTTCACAAACACACGTTAATATTAACGGACTTAGCTTTTGTCTAGGGGGGAAATTTAAGATCCACGCCTGGACAACAACAGATCTAGGTGCTGACGTTTTGCAGAATCTGTTTACCGGGATGAAAAACACAAGGAAGTTATACAACTGAGCATCAAAGAGAAAGAGGAGCTTGGATCTGCGTGGTGGGCCCCGGGTGTCGCCCTGGCCCCCAGCTTCACACACGTCAGGGGCAATGCTGAAGAGATACACGGAGACAACTTGCCTCTTTCCTGAGTTTCCTTGAAGGACCTGCAGACTGGAGTCCCCACTGCCGGTCACCGTTGTCCACATCCACCGGGCCCATTCCACCGGGGGCCATGTCCACCAGGAGGCAAAAGCCATCTCCGCTGAAGAACAGCTTCTGTCGCCCCAATTCCCACCCCTAATTCCTTTGCTGGTATCTCCGGGATCTGAATCTCTTTAAGATGTCACGAAAAGGTTAGCTGCACCGCCAGCCACAAATGTTGTGAGAGCTTCCCCAGCCTCCAGCAGAGATACTGAGGGAGAGACTCTGTGCTCTTCCCATGGCTTCTGCATCCCCGGGCCCTGGCGATGCGTGGCTTTAGAGCACAAAGGGCCCCTGATCTTTCCCAAGAGCACAAGCAAGCGACAGGGAGGGCTGGACGCTTGTGGATTCAAGCTGCTGAATTCCAATGAGGTCTCCCCTGCTTGCAGCTGCCCAGCTGGCACACCTGCTCGGAAGGGACCACCGTTCCCCACGGCCCCGTGCGGGACGCAGTGCGTGGGAAGGGCAAGGGTACACCAAGCCCTTGTGTGGTTCCTTGCCTTTTTTACCGTGAACTTTTCTGCATCAAAGCATCAGAAGCTACCACGGACCCCTAGAATGCCATTCACTTCCAGCACTTCCTGCATTGTTTTCATATTTTCACTCCCTCTCCCAGGAGCGGAGAGCAAGCTAATTAGAGGAGGCGGATAGCAGCTTTTTAAGTTAGCTCTTTTCTCCCTATTCAGTTTCTCAGGGGGCTCAAAAACATTCCCAAGAGCAGGGATTTCTGCAGTCCCCCCACAGAGCCTGGACATAAAAATAAAGCAGCATTTCAGAGTCCCAATGCATAAAAGCAGTTCCCATCGGCTGCTTGATTATTTTTTCCTACCAAAAGAACCTAAAGCACAGGAAATTATTCTGCAAAGGCTCCACACTTTTAAAATGAAAAAGTAACTCATTTAATTTGCCAAGAAGCTGTATTAGAAAGAGAAATGTGCCATTACAGTCTGCCAAAACGACTCTAAATTGTAGGGAAATATATTCAGCAGGATATGCATAGCTAGGCTCTCCATATAAGGAAATATGTAAATACATGCAAATACGATAAGGTATATGCACTTCCATAGTGTAAAGACATACCTCTTAATGGCCAGGCATGAACTATCATGACTTTAATTCCTAGCATGAAGAGCGTTCTAATAACTATCAAATGCTGAACTCTTTGTTACGTGTCAGGCACTGGACTAGGCCATCTGTACATTTCTCGAGAATCTGCAAAAACATCCTGCTGCTGGAGAGCAGGCCCATTTTACAGAAGACACAACTATGGTTTAGAGAGGCAATTCGCTCGAGGCCATCCAGTTAGTAAGCTAGGGAAAGCAGGGCTCATATCTAGAACTGTCTGCCTCTAAAATCTGGGCTGTCTTACTACATCAGTGGCTTCCAAACCTTTTTAGCAACAGAACTATTTTTCCAAATGCATCTTACATGAAATTCCTATGCATAGAGAAAGGTCGTATTTCACTTATTATGTAAGCTCAAGGTATAATATATTCTCATTATAAAGTCTATTATTGAGAACAATTAAGCTATTTTGATGAACTTGAAAATTTGACACTGAGGGTCGGGGATGCCAACTGCAGCATTAGATCTGTTGATTCCTCTCCTGGCTGCGCATTATTAAGAAAAGTCCCAGGGACTTCCCTGGAGGTCCCGTGGTTAGGACTCCGTGCTTCCACTGCAGTGGGCCCGGGCGCGAGGCCTGGCCGGGGAACTAGGATCCTGCAAGCGGCACAGTGCAGCCAAAAAAAGAAAAGAAAAGAAAAGTCCCGATACATACCGATGAGTTAACCACAAACAACACCTGTTTTTAACAGCTTGTCCTGTGACCATGGAACATTCTTTAATAAGGCAGACAAGACAGGAGAGCTACCTAACCGGGCAAAACCAAATTAATCTATCAGCACAGGGCCATATGCTGGTGGCATCCAACACCACACAGTGTGTGTGTACAGAGAAAGAAAGATGGAAATGTGTAACCAAGTGCGGACACACCGTGCTGGGTGCTGAAACCTGAAGTCTACCAAGCTCCCCAGTGCGCTGGTAAAGTTTCTAAATATCTTTTCAAATACTTTTCTCAGATTTTGGAGAATCTCTATAGAGTGCTGAAGCCCACAGAGCAGAGCCTGGAAACTTCTCCTCTGCACAACAACGAATACGGTCCCTCTATAGATGGCACATTGTGTCAAAACAGTATTTTATGGCAACTGTCCCCAAAGCAAGACAGCCGGCAGAATGTAGAACCCCGAGGCCTATTAACCTATATTTTTGATTTGGTTTAAATATGTTTGTGTTTTACTTCTATGAACTACAACAACAAAGTAGTATAAGATCACTCACATAATATAATAATAATATAACATAGTAAAATATTAGTATCATATATAAGTAGTTAGTATAATATAATTAACATATAATATATACACATACATACATACATATACAAATACATGTGTGAATGTGTATCTATAAATAAAACGTCAGACCCTTTTAAGAGAGAAGAACTATAAATGCAGTTTTCCAGCACATCATTAAACGGTTACATTTTGCTTAAGTTTTACTAAAGCTAATTCAAGGGCTTGGGAGAATACATTTTAGAGACCACAGAATCTTCCAACTTTGAAGCTGGTGGAAAACTTAGAGACTCCTTCCTGCTCCAACACTCTTATCACATCTTTTTAAACAGGTGAGGAAACAGCCCTGGAGAGCTAAAGTGATTCCCAAGGCCACCAGCCCATTCGTGGCAGACGTTCTATAGAACTGGGCTTGCCTGCAGGAAACACTGACTCCAAATAACAGCTTTCTTTTCTAAATATAATGTCCCTCCCACCCTGGAAATCTAAAGTTACCTATACTTACAGGTTACCTGATTATCAAGACACACTGTGTGATTAAGCGTTGCTAAGGTGGAGGGGACGTTTCCACGTGCGTATCAATTTCCAGATCAATTCCTCAGAATTCCAGTGTACGGTTCCCACTGTGAAAGTGATTCGGGGGACACAGGTTCTTGTCACCACCCACCAAGAGTGAAAGGACACAGTGCAGGCACTTGAGAGGTGGGGGGCTTCCCAGGACACGAGCCCCTGCCTCTGAGCTCCTCGTGGAGGGACCACCTGAGCGAGAAGTGAGCCCCTTCTCCTCCTACCCACCCCCTCCTTGAAGACAAACCAAGGGAAAGGCAGAGCGCTGGCCCAAAGCCCCGACTCAGGGAGGACGGCTCGAATCCTCCAGGTCAGAAGACCACCGTCCCGCCTGAAGACAGAGGGAGACCTTCCGGGAACGAACCTGAGCTCTCGAGAGATCAGACGTCTCGTTCATCTCTGCAGCTCACGTAAGAGTCGGATGGATTTGTGAGTGAGCAGATATCTTTGAAACTGATGTGCACTAAATTCTACTCGTCAGAGCATTCTGCTGTGAGAGCCTTGTCACTGCCCCAAACACACACACACATGCTTCCCTCCTGCCTAAAACAACTTGGCCGGACTGGTCATTTTTTCGGGCCAACTGAAAAGGGCCTTTCACTTTAATTTGTCCATCCCGGACATAGAAAAGGGATTGCTCAGCAGCATCGCTCCTCAATATACAGGTAAAGGGAGAACGTGATTTCAACACAACCAAAGGCTGGCTGGGATGCTTCTTGGACTGTCAGGTGACTGAGGGGCCCACGGTCAAGTGCTGTCTCTCACGAACACAAAGCCAGCTCTGGCAAGCCAGGCAGCTAGGATTTTCAGCCTGACACTCTAGGGAAAATCAACATAGATGCTAACACACGTATCCCAAGATTCTTGGCACCTAGCGTCTGTCGGGCTATAAGCCAGGTCCATTTTCAGATTCAAGTAGCTTTCACTTGGTGGCTATGTTGAGACGTCGGCAGGGTTCAAAAGCCACTGGCCATCAACTTACTGGCCACCTCTGGGTTAGGCTGCTGACCCAGCAAGAGAAATGCAATCACAAAGGGAAAGAGTATACATACATAGAGGAGTCCCGCAGACCTGGTGATGGCCTGTTGTAAATTGACTATAGTTGCAAGAAACAGGAACCGACTCAATAACTAAAAAATGGAATTTATACAGAAAAGCTATGGTGGCTGAGGAGTCAGATTTGAAGAAATAGGGAGGAGTGTCCAATTGGCCCACCTTGGATCGCAGGCCCATCATTTAGCTAGAAGAGGGTAGGGAACCCTGATAAATAAGCAACCCATCCAGACCCAGTGGAATGGGGGAGACAGAATGTCCCCCAAAGAAATCAGAAGTTGGAATGGATGGTATGCAGTCCATCAGCTCTCACGACACTATAACTACGTCACTCACTGTAACCGTGTGACCTTAGGCAAGTCACTCGACCTCCCAGGCCCTTGGATTGTTTGTCCAATAAGTGGGGAAATAACTGGAAGGATAATACTTCCTCCATATTATTACGGCTCCAAGTCTGCCCTTGGCTTCTAAGCAACAGAAATTTGGGGGAATGTGATTTGCTAGCCAGTTAAGTCTTCTATTTTATTTGGTCTTGCCTACTGAGTTGGGCATGAAAGAGAATCTGGAGGCCACACACAGCACGGGATGGCTGTCCTGCCAGGTGGTCCGTGGACACAAGTGCATCCATGAGAATGTGGACACTCTCAGAGTCAACACTGAGCTGGGCCTCATCCTTCCCTCAAGGTGCACACAACCCACGTCTGCCAGGGACAGGGGTGAGGGCTCGGTGTGGCACTACACACGTGTGTGTACGCGTGTGCCCGATGAACCCCCCCGCCACACACACACACACACACACACACACACACACACACAGAGTTAGCTCTGAAATTGACTTAAGTGCAATGACACCGGAAACTTCACAAAAGAGAAGTGACTCTACTGGCTGCGGGCCTCATTGCAGGCAGTGAAGAATCAACGCTGAATGGGCTCCGGACTCGTGATTCCACAGATTTGTAACCGCATGGTGTTATGCCTTCCTGGAGAAAGGCCAGACTGAATCAAGTCTCAGGAGAAATAAAGAGACAAGGGACCCAGATGGCCCTTTTATGTCCTGACCTTCATGCTGATACTCCTGAAATCTCATCTTTGTAGCCTAACGGCTTGCCTGAGTAACTTACATTGGAATCTTTCAACTCAGATTCTTAAAAATCTAACTGGATATTGATGGATGCTAGCAAAAAAAAGATAGGCAGATAAACAGCACCTATAAAGACTAAGTGGTAAAAGAGACAGAAAAACAATAGGAGAGGAGGCAAAAACTCAAACAGAGCAGTAATGTTTGGCCACAACCACCAGGGCTTTTTCTAGCACCTGGCAAGTAACAAACCCTCCCTCAGAACCGCATACTGTTAATGAGGGTGGGTGGGTTTGCAAGTACAGTCAGGAGAGTTCCAAGCTAAGTGGTAAGTAGAAAAACAGCAAATCAGGGACTTCCCTGGTGGCGCGGTGGCTAAGAATCCGCCTGCCAGTGTAGGGGACACGGGTTTGAGCCCTGGTCCGGGAAGATACCACATGCCACGGAGCAACTAAGCCCGTGCACCACAACTACTGAGCCTACGCTCTAGAGCCCACGAGCCGCAACTGCTGAGCCCACGTGCCACAACTACTGAAGCCCGTGCACCTGGAGCCCATGCTCCGCAACAAGAGAAGCCACCTCAATGGAAAGTCCGCGTGCCGCAACAAAGAGTAGCCCCCGCTCGCCGCAACTCGAGAAAGCCCGCGCGCAGCAATGAAGACCCAACGCAGTCAAAAATAAATAAATAAAATAAATAAATTTATAAAAATACCCGAGCAAATTAAGGAATATAGTATGAGCTTATTTGGGGTACAATAATTATATATAAATGTAAACAAATACACATAAACACATGTATATTTACATACACATATATATCTATGTAGAGATGGTCCAGAATGCAAGGAATTGAACACAGCTGGGACCTGATTAGCTGGATGTCCAGAGTGACACAATATAAGAGAAGGCGCCGACAAGGAGTTTGGAGAAAGCAGAGTGGCAGCTAGAATGCAGCCAATCCCCTCTGCACAGTTCAGGGCAGACACGCCCACGTGGGCCAGCCCCCTCCAGGCTCTACCCGCAGGAGTGCAGCGGGGCCACCCTCCAGGTGCTGTCACAGCCTGCAAGAAGCATCCGTCCTGCATCCAGGGCTCACCTGCCACACTCAGCGAGCATTCTTCTGATTTCAAGGTGGTTTTCCAGGCAGGCACCTGGGTACCAGGATGGGGGTGCCCCAAGCAGGGGCCAATGTTTTACAATCAGTACCTCAGAGCTTCCTCATCCAGCCTCTCACGTGATCCTCACAACAAGGGAGGCACGTGGATTTCACTCCATGACTATTTCAGCAGGACCTGTCAGGTGCTGGGCACCTGGGCAGCTGAGTCAGACAGATCAGCTCCCCATCTCGAGAAGCTTGCGTCCTCCTGGGTGCCCAGGAGGAGAATCCATAGCCAAGTGGCTCAGCGACTTGCCGAGGGCTTGGAGCCAATACCAGAGCTCGTGTCTTCCATCTCCTGTCCTAACCCAAGTACCGTCCTCCACGTCCCAGAGGCTCCTGGACGTTGACAGGCTAGACTCCTCATTTGCAGATCAGTCTCTGGTACATTTGGGTGCTGTCAGTTTCCCAGAGCATCCTCACCTCCAAGGCAAGAGATCAAATGGAGTTTCTGCATCTGGGTCCACGACTGCCCGATGCAGGGTATCCAGCCAGGCCAGCCTGGGTCTCCTGCCCTACTCACTCCCTCTCCCCTTCCTTATGGCCACACTTAACCCCCTCCCCCTCATTCAACCAGTGTATGTCTAGGCACCCTGGCCCTGGCATCCTGACTACAGTGGCTTGAGGTTCTTAGAACCTACAGGGAGTGATGAGGGGAGGTCATGGGCCACTCAGACCTCTGGGGTCAAGAAAGTGGCCTCTGTTGGGGGTCAGGTCAGCCCCTGAAGTCTGTTACCCTCATCAATCACATCCTGGGCAAAGGGTAATATCATCACAGAGTCAAGGGAGACTGAAGTGCTGACATCCCAGGACAGACTCTTTCAGGAGGCCACAGGATTTCTGCTTAGCAGAGAGCAGGGGCGGCTCTGGCCTTAGATTCCTGGTTCCCAAGTTCTTTAGATCCAAAGTGTCCTCACCTGAGTGTCTGTCTCTCTCTGTGTGTCTATCTCTCTGTGTCTCCATTTCTATTTGCCTCCCTCCCCTCCTGTGCGTGCGTGCGTGTGCGCACGTGTATGTGTGTCCCCTCCCTTGCCTAGCTCCCCCGCCATGCCATCCCCCTCTCTAGTCAAAACAAGAAAAGGAGCAGTGGAGGCTGCCCTGCCAATTTGATTCCCGCACTTTCCATCAATAACTTAAAGCTCATGCATTTTGACTTCATAAAATTCTTCATTTATAATCTTACCTTTAAATTGGTCCTTTAAGGCTTTGCAAATTATTGTTAATAATGGCCACTGGAGAAAGGACTTGAGGGCCCTTACTGCATCAGGCATTAACATCCCTATACTCACCCCTTGTAATGTTTCACTCAGTATAAATACATTACTGAGTCACGCTGAGAAGTCCTTGTCCTTAACAAATACATATACACCTTACAGGTAGATTTCAACCAGCTTGTTAAAACCTGAGCATCCCAGAAAGCATGGCGAGTTCCTTGTGAGACCCAAGCAGCTGGGATTATTAACGGAGCAGGAACCTACAGATTCTTGTTTGTAGAAAAAGGTTTTTGTCTCCTTGGCCTTCCCTGGGTTCCAAAGAGCAGACTCAAGCAGTTACTGATTAGGAAGTGAGGGAATGCAGAAACAAAGGAAAAGCAGTAAAGAAACAATAGTTCAGTGATAAAACAGAGTCCTAGTTCCTCCTGAAGGTATCAATATACACAGAACAAGTGGACACATGTTTTGCAGGAACCAAGACCCTCCCGGGTGGAGGATGGTGACTACACACTGACCACAAGTACGCAGACCCCAGACTGGTTGGAACCAGAAGGTTGATGATTGAGATTCCCTAAACGTCATCCTGTCACCTCACCACCAACCAATCAAAAGAAAGTTATCCACCCTGCAGCCCTCACTCCAAATGTTGCCTTTAAAAATCCTTCCCAGACTTCCCTGGTGGTGCAGTGCTTAAGAATCTGCCTGCCAATGCAGGGGACACGGGTTTGATCCCTGGTCCGGCAAGATCCCACACGCCGCAGAGTAACTAAGCCCGTGCTCCACAACTACTGAGCCTGCGCTCTAGAGCCCGTGAGCCACAACGACTGAGCCCGTGTGCCACAACTACTGAGCCTGAGCTCTAGAGCCTGCGAACCACAACTACTGAGCCTGCGTGCCACAACTACTGAAGCCCGCACACCTAGGGCCAGTGCTCCGCAACAAGAGAAGCCACCGCATGAGAAGCCTGTGCACCGAAACAAAGAGTAGCTCCCACTCGCCACAACTAGAAAAAGCCCGTGTGCAGCAATGAAGACCCAACGCAGCCAAAAATAAGTAAGAAAAAAAATCCTTCCCTGCAAACCTTTGAGGAGTTCAGGTCTTTTGAGCATGAGTTGACCATTCTCCTTGCCTGTCGCGCTGCAAATAAATGCTGTACTTTCTTTTACCGCAATCCAGTGTCAGTAGATCGGCTTTGCTGCAAAGCAGGCGAGCGGACCCAAGTTCAGTTCAGAAACAACACCCTCCTGGGGAAGAGAACAGTGACCTTCAGCGACGCATCTGGAGACCTCGATGCTTTGACAACTGAGAACATGCTTCCAGAGTGGGTTTAGATTTTGCTATATTTCACTTATCTGAACCAATACGTCCCACAGCCTCTCTCTGCTAATCAGAAAGATGAATTCTCCAGAAAACCTCTTTCCCAGCTCTGCTAAGTGAATGACAACCTGCGGTCCACTGTGGGTCTCAATGAGCCTCCATCGCGATGCTGCACACAGAAACAAGATGTACAAACCTGAACTCGGGATGGGGTGGCCAGAATACTTCTGTAAAAAAAAGTCTGACATTTAGAAAGTTTGAAAAGCTCATTTTCTACCACCGTCTGCAAACAGCGCTTCTGTATAATAAAGAAGGAGCAGGATGCCAATCTTGTGTCCCTTTCTTTCCCATCTCTTTACATGATAAAAAGGAAAAGAAGAGCTGGGAAACAGGAGGCCAGTTGCAGAGAATAAGTATTGTTCAATGCCTTGAAAACATGCTTTTCCCTGAAGGCACTGCCTGCCTCAGTGTGTTATCGTGCCCTCTCTCGTACAAGACGCAGCGACATCAACCCAGTCTTTGACCTACTTATTAAAAATTCTGAACTGATAAAATCTAAGTGAAAGCACTTTCTTGTGTATAAGATAGGAATTTATGATTCTGATCATTTTGTAGATGAACACAGCACAACATTCACCAAATATAAAAGATGAGATCAACAGATCTGGTTCTAAAAGTCCTGCTCTGTCATCTGTGAGGTGAGCCACGTGGGACAGTTTCTGTAACATCCCTGGGCCGCAGTTTCCCCGTCTATGCAGTGCGCGTAGTAGCGAGTAACAGGTGGTGGTACCACCAGCCATATGGGGTTACTTTGAGGAGTGAGTTTATACCTGGGAAATGCCGTGCACAAGCCCAGGCAGTTCGAAGGCATTTACTCTCTCCAGTCCTTCAAGTGTTAAAATTCTACAACCAAGATTATTGTATCCATCACCTAAACATAATCAGAGAAACACTAAGCATAGTCATCTTTTCTTTAAAGCCCCCTGTAGTCAGAGGACAGCTGTACCAATGATTCCTGAGTTTTCTACAGAGCGATGAGAAAAGAGTGTGATTTTCTTGTTCTTCCCACACACCTAACAGCAACCCCCGCCCCCAGACACATACGGCTAAAAGGGCTGTGGGCGAGGAATTGTAAAATTAAGCAAGAAACTTCACTCGACTATTTACTGAATTAATTCACAGCCACTCGGAGAGAAACTATAATCAACAAAACAGAAGTTATAGCCCCTGATCTACGTTTTTAAAAGGTCTTTCTGGCTGCTCAGAGAACAGCATTAGGAGCAGGAGTGGGAGGCGGGGGGGTGGGTGAGGAGATGATCAGATCAGCAAGGAGATAGGAGAGTCCAGAAGGGAGAAGATGGGGCTCAGACTAGCGGAGGGGCATGGACCAAGGTGGTGAGAAGCGGCCAGATTTGAGGTGCTAACATGTGAGAATTAAGGAGCCAGCTGTCAGCGGTGGAACTGAGATTCCAAGAGCGTTTTCAAAAAGTTTTGGCGAGGGGCTTCCCTGGTGGCACAGTGGTTGAGAGTCCGCCTGCCGATGCAGGGGACACGGGTTCGTGCCCCGGTTGGGGAAGACCCACATGCCGCGGAGCGGCTGGGCCCGTGAGCCGTGGCCACTGAGCCTGCGCGTCCGGAGCCTGTGCTCCGCAACGGGAGAGGCCACAGCAGTGAGAGGCCCACATACCGCAAAAAAAAAAAAGTTTTGGCTAAATATAAGCATTTATTTTTACTTGCACTATAATTGATACAAGGAAAAAAATAGTTTTTTCTCAACTCCAAGAGACTCTGAATCATCTTTTACACTGGTTGATTTAATAATAACAAAAATATCGCAGTCATCATCACTGGTTTAAATATGACAAAGCTGATAAGTAACCTCATATTTCAGTTACGTATAACAAAGCTCCAACGAACAGATAAATTACCCACATCAAACAGACAAACTGTCTCAAGGTTAAGGGATTTGTGACAATAAGCCAATTGGGTTAAAATAGACTCTCAGAGCTGACCTTCTTGACAACAATCAACTCAATTTTATGATAAAAGGAACAGAACATGGTACAAATCTGACCACAGTCACCTGGCTATTTCTCTTCATCTTGCCTGCAAGCCCAGTTACTTATAAGCATGCTCCAGCCTCCATCCTCACTTATTTTTAGGGCAAGATGTTAAAGGCCAGCTTTGTGCTCTGTTTCTCAAATCTCTTGCATCAAAGGCTCAAAGTTCTCCAATTATCTCAAGGTTCCTGCCATTTAAAAGTCATGCTTCTGGTTTCAGCTGAAAACCTTAATGTAAGATGAATTAAATAATTAGGGGCTTATCTCTTCTTGCCTTTATTTGTCACAGGACATGGGAATGGATTAAGCATAAGAGATAAGAAAAGGAAAGAATCAGGAATTTCACCTAAGTCTTTGCTCACAAAACTGGGGGAAGCATGAATGGAGAATATGATACATTTTGCCCAAAATTAAGATGGAGAAGCTCTGACTCTTGACATTCCACCCCGCACCTCCTTCAACAAGCAACACCAGAGGGTCTCACGGGCTTGGTTCAGGTAATCATCATCATGGCCACTGAGAGAACTGGCCAGCTTGAGATCAGACTCCTGGAGGAAACCCCATCCACCGGGTCCTCATTCCACAGCCTCTAAGTTCAAGTAAATAGAAATCTTACAACAAAGACATCAGGGATGGAAAATGAGCATCTCCGCCAAAGAATGCAAAAGTACTCAGATATGGAAAAAATATCAGACACTTCCTAAGCACCATTTCAAGACGGAGGCCCCACAAACCCTCAATTTCTCCCTTAGACACTATTTTCACCCCAGGCCTTGGAAGCAATGCCTCAGAATGAGCCAGAAGGAGAGCGGGAAGGGGAGGGTATGTGTCACTCAGAACAAGGGACTCCACGGGCACAAACACTGGATTTTGAGCCCTTAATAGATGCCTGTCTGAGATGAGCTCACCCATCTTATCACAGTATGTCCAGTGCTCTCCGTCTTAGATTTTTTCCAGGTCCCAGATGAGAGAAGATGCAGACTCACTTCCTGACACATGGACACACTGTCAACGCGCAGCTTGGGGACCTCGCAAAGACACGGGATGCTGCTCGGTCATTTTCTCACCCCCACTGCACACTGAGGTCTCCAGCCCAGTGCCTAGGATGCCCATGTGCACGGCTTGGGGGTGTGGCATTGGCCTCCCCAACAGATGTGGGCTCCCTGCAGGCCGAGTGTGGCCGCTGCATCACCTTGGCCCCCAATTCTTCATGTGTAGCCATCATTCTATTACTTTGTTCCCTTCTATCTTACAACTTGACTGCTCCAACGTCACGGATTTTCATCCCCAATTTCATTTTTTACCAATAAAAGGTTACATCTGGGTATGGGGAAGATATTTCCCAGGGCCCCTGAGATTTGGGCAATCCGTATCATCTGGCAAGCCTGTACCCAAACACCCCCGCACCTCTGGTCCCTTCCACCCACCACCAGAGGCATCTAAACCCTGACTTTTAGAAGGAGTGGTCACATTTCGGAGAAGTGGGAGAAAATCAGTACCCAGGAAATTACAAATATCATGTCATGTCATGCCATGTCATAGTATATATTTTGAGCACAGATTGGGAAATATAATATGTAAACCTAAGAGAGTGAGCTTAGAGAACGAAACAGCAGTATTAGAGCACCCCCTTCCCAGCAGGCTGGTTCTGAGGTTTAGCATGTTCTTTTCCACATTCATAAGCACAAAGGGGTTTTCTTGTTGTTATAAACAGTTCAGACAAGTGATATTAATGTAGTCTACTACATAATGTATTGGCATTGCAGGGTTTTCTTCAGTAGATTACATAGGAATTACGCTATGTTCACACAAACAAAAAACCAGAAACATTTCATAGATCATTTCTTTGTTTTGTTGTTTTTGTTTGTTTTTTTATTAAGACGTTACTTTTTAAGAGCAGTTTAAGGTTCACAGCAAAACTGAGGAAAAGATAGAGATTTTTCATATACTTACTATTCCCTGCCTCCACACATGTATAGACTCTCCTATTACTAATATCCTCACGTAGAGTGGGACATCTGCTACAATTGATCAACATAAAATTGACACATCATAATCACTCCAAATCCACAGTCTACATTACCGTTCACTCTTGGTGTTTTACATTCTCTGGGTTTGGACAAATGTATAATGACATGTATCCATCATTATGTCATATATCATTTCTTTACATATATTCTCTTAGGTGGAGAATTCTTCTGCAACGAGGAGGGGGATGGGGTGTTAACCCCATTTCATGGATGTCATCACTGAGGCTCTGAAAGCTGACGATCCTGAGGGCACAGACTGAGCCGGCAATGCCTCGTGCCCAGGAACCTAGGACAGGTCTGCATTGTGTGCGGCGGTCCACTAATTGTTTTTTAAGGCGGTGTTTATTAACTCTCCACTGTTCTTGACAGTGGAGATGGGCTGCTTAGTGCTGATCTGGGCACACTCACCCCTCTTTATCTCAGGAGCAGCTGGGTCACTACATCAGCACCCCCCGCCCCCGCAGTGTCAATGTCACCTGACTCTCTGGTCCATGTAAAATATGCAGGTCACAGATATGGACCCGTTTCACCAGCCAGAAAGACAGAGAGGAAACGGAGGACTTTCAGTCAGGAGAAAGACAGGTGCCAAAACACCCGGGAGTTTTCCCAGGAGCAGGCTCGCCTCCCATGACACCCCCGTTAGGGGCCGAGACACAGGCTGAGCTGCCGAAGGTCAGTTCATCGGCCAAACAAGGACCGGGGCCCAGAGGACCGCCCCTCCCCTCGGTCTCCTCACTTCCCAGCCTGGTCCCTGCAGGCAGCACCAGAGGCTGCACAAAACCCCAGCTGCTGAAAGCCCCTTAGAGGCATCAAGAGGTTAGAGGGGCAGCCCCAGGAGGAACTCACCTACTGTAGGTCAAAGAAGGTGAGTCTAAAAGCCACAAACTCTGATGCTTTAGGTTTTTCAGGTTTTTGTCCAGCTTTTTGGACAAAATGGGAGGAGATCCCTTTCTCTAAGCCATCCTGACAATTACCACCTGTCAGTTATAGGAAACATTTTCCCTCTTTTCTTTCTTTCTTTTTTTTTTTTTTTTTTTTTTTTTTTGCTCTGGACCTTTTTTATTTTTTCAGTTGAAGTATAGTTAATTTACAATGTTGTGTTAGTTTCAGGTGTACACCAAAGTGATTCAGGTATACATATACATATATATACATTCTTTTTCAGATTCTTTTCCCTTACAGGTTATTACAAGATATTGAATATAGTTCCCTGTGCTATACAATAGGTCCTTGTTGTTTATTTTGTATATAGTAATGTGTAACTGTTAATCCCAAACTCCTAATTTCTCTCTCCCCCGCTCCCTCTTTTCTTTAAATCAGTTTGAAGTTTTGGTTTTTCACGTGCCAGCGAAGGTGCCTAGCTGAGGCCACAGGCAAAGCCCTTCCGAGGAAGAGACACTGAGGCTGGAATACCAAGGGGTCCAGCCTGACCCCGGCACCACCCCCCCACCCCCAGCAGCTGCCTCCCGAACACCCTCTGGGCACTTCAGCCTTTTCCTTCTCCCCCAGGAGCAGAGTTCCTTGGAGACTAATGTTGTGAGTGATGACCTCACTCCCCCAGCAGCAGTGTCCTCCAGGAAAGTGTCTTCAGGGTCAGTCTTTCTCCCCTCGAGCATTAAAGGAAATGAACACAGTGACAAGATCCTCTATGAACAAAGTCGGGCCAGGAAATTCCACGCAAGACCTACGTGTCTGCAGATGTTTTCCCTAAAGTAAAGCCAGCCTCTCCCGCCTTCTTCCTGGAGGGAAAATACTTCCAGACTGCTTTAGGCATGTCCCTTTAAAGCAGATCAAAGAACGATTAGCAAGTCCCACCAGGGCCTTGACAAAGAAAAGTAACTCTCAGAAGCTGGAGCCCCCTTTGATCCAGACTGCTTCTGAAGTCCCAGAGACCCAGATCTGATCCCCATTAAAGGTGAGCTTGCGCAGGGTGGGGGGAAGGGGGCGGAGCTGCAGAAAGCATGGCTGCTCCTGGGCGGGCAGCCACTGACAGGGTTGTTGGCAAATCTCAGTGTGATCTTCTCCCCCAGCATCAATAAAGAGCGGCTGGGTGTTTAATAAGTGTTAAGCTCAACCTAGACGAACTTCAGCTACCTCCCACTCGGATAAACAGGGTAAACCCCCACTTCCCTTAGAAATTGACCTCTAGAACATCCCTGAGATGATGGAAGGAATCAGAAAATTAAAAGACACTTCAGGGTAAAGACACAGGCTAAGACTCAAGGGAGGGCCTGGACCAAGGGCCCTGTCAGTCATTTTTATCCCCAAATAAACTATCCACTACACTTCCTCAGCGGGGAGAGAATTTACAGTCTAAGCTATTTCACTGCCCTGGGAGGACACCTCTGGTTTAAGCTTGCCAAATGATATATCTAAATATATTTTTTAGCAAATTGAAAGTTAAAGGGAAACGATTAAAATGACTACCAAGGGCTTCCCTGGTGGCGCAGTGGTTGAGAGTCCGCCTGCCGATGCAGGGGACACGGGTTCGTGCCCCGGTCCGGGAAGATCCCACATGCCGCGGAGCGGCTGGGCCCGTGAGCCGTGGCCGCTGAGCCTGCGCGTCCGGAGCCTGTGCTCCGCAACGGGAGAGGCCGCAACAGTGAGAGGCCCGCGTAACGCAAAAAAACAACAACAACAAAAATGACTACCAGACTCAGTTTGAATAATAACTAGCAGGAAAGGCCCGAGTGATAGTTCACAAATGACGTGCTCATGGGATTTAAAACTAACTTTCTGTCAGGAAAAAGCCCCCTGTGATATCTAAGATCCTGATGTTTCCAGCTCTAAAATTCTCACACTCTGCAACTCCACAAACACCTTGAAGGAAATGAAGCTGGGATGTTGACCGCAAACTGGGCCCAGCAGTTGGCCTTAGCTGTCAGTCCCATAAGGACAAAGAGGTGCTGGATCTGCCTGTTAGCAGGGCTGGAGCAAACCCTGGACAGAAGGGCCACCTCCACCCCTGCCTCCACCCCACCATCCCCGGCCCAGAGCCAGGAGCTGCTGCTGCTTCCATTTCAGGAGAAAGCAGAGAAAACAGTGAAAGCAGCTAACGCAGAGAAAACAACGCTTCTAAATAAGGAGGGTTGGCAAGTACAAAACCTGTGGGAAGTCCACCTCTCCAACAGGTAATTTATCACACAGAAATGGGATGCACTGTGCAGAAGGCCCTAGGAGCCGCTTTCTTTTGCTAGGGCAAAGAATGAGAGAACAAAGGGAATTCGCACCTCACACTGTCCTGCCCCAGCCTCATAAGCCTCTGCACTGCCTGCAGCCGCTGCCTCATCTACCCAGCAATGAAGGCGGGGAAGAGACCAGCTGAGAGACGGACAGAGACACCCTCAGGTGCACAGAAGTTTGGGAGAAAACAGACGTCTGAGAGGAGGAGCGAGCCATGCAGGAAGGGAAGGAGGAGGCTGCGGTGCGTGTCCAGCTGTTACCTGAGTAACCTGTAGCCTGCAATGCATCCTGGGATATTCTGCGGGAGCCTTTAGGCAGGGATGTGCTTCCTTTAACCCGGGGCTCTGGCAGGATCCTGTGACGCTACATGGTGGTGACTGGCAGGCCAAGGGTTGAACCAGCTGTCTTCCTGGGTCAAGTACCACAGAACCTTAGTGCCTGGGGTCCACCCGAGCCTGTTCTGGCCCCATCAAGTCCCCGACTGCAGGGTCCCTTGGCATAGCTCAGTGTGGAGCTGATGGGCCTAGGATTCTTTTTGCTAGTAAGACATTCATTCATCTGTTCATGCATTCATTCATTCAACAAATGATTTACTGAGCACCTACTATGTGCCAGGCACTGTACTAGGTACGGGGGACACAGGCATAAAAAGGAAAATTGTGAGAGACTATAATGGAAAAGAATATGAAAAAGAATACATGTATGTATAACTGAATCACTTTGCTGTACAGCAGAAATTAAACACAACACTGTCAATCAACTATACCTGAATAAAATTTAACTAAATAAATAAGTAAATAAAAAGCAGCAAAAAAAAAAAAAAAAGAAAAGAAAACCAAGGAGAATGCCCTCATGCTGCTCACATTCTGTTAACAGTTAAAGGGACAAATCAAACAACTCCACATTGTGCTGAGTTTTACAAAGAACTCAAACAAAAGAATGATATACTGAGCTACAATGTCCAATACAACAGCCACTTACCATACGTGGCTCTTTTAATTTAAATAAAATTAAAGATTCAGTTTCTTGGGTGTACTACCCACATTTTAAGCGCTCAGTAGCCACTAGTGGCTAGCGGCTACCATATGGGACAACACGAATTATAGGACCTTTCATCGTCACAGGTTCCACCGGACAGCACTGGAGAGTAAAGGCAGGAAAACCTGCCGAGAATCAAAGCTGGAGAAGGAGGCGGCCATGCCAGCGTGGGGCAGAAGGCCTTCTAGACGGCTTACAGCATGTGCAAAGGCTCTGGGGCAGGTGGGTATTGCATGCTCAAAGAACTGACCGGTGACCGGTGTGCTCGTAGGCCCCAACAGGAGGTCCGAATGTTAGACTAAAAGCAATGGGAAGCAGATACAGGGAACTGTTTAGAAAGAAGGGAGGTGAGGGAAAAGGAAAAACAGGACTTGACTACCAGGTTTCTGGTCAGAGCAGCTGGGCAGTGAGGTGCCATGTGCTGAGATGGGGAACTGGCGTGGAGGCTCGGTTACTTCATAGGTACTTTTTTTGTTTTTGAGATAAGGAAGGTCATCAGTTCTATTCTGGACAAGTTAGGCCTCACCGCCCCCTGAGAGACCCAAGAGGAGATATAAAGTAAGCAGCTGGATAAGTATGGTGCTCAGGTGAGAAGGAAGGATATAAATGGGGGCATTCTTGGTACCTAATAGTATTAAATCCATGCGCATGGATGAGATGTCTTAGAACAGAGAAGGTGGCCCAGGCCGAAGACTTGAGGACCCTTGTGTTGATAAATGGCCATGAGGTAATGAGAGGAGGGGACACGGGTCCAAGCCCTGTATGATCAGGTGCCAGCAAAGTAAAACTCACTGCCTGTTTCTGTAACTAAAGTTTAACTGGGACACTGATGTACTCACTAACTGTCCGTGGCTGCTTTCACACTCTCACAGAAGAGTTGTTGCAACAGAGACCATACAGACTGCAAAGCCTAACATGTTTATTGTCTGGCCCTTTACAGAAAAAGTTTGCCAACCCCTTAATTTAAGCCATGCAGTGAGTTCAGTCTCCTTACCTGTAAAATGGGGGTGGAAGTACTTGCCTCATCATAGGAGCAATGATATAATGTGTCTATCATGGGAAACACCTGAGTCTACTCAACAAGACTAAGAAGAAGAGCTTTTCACGCTTGGCTTTGACACTGCAGCATCCAGCTCTGTTTCCATGTTCGGCAAAAGCAAACAGCACCCACCTGCTCTCTAGAAACAACCGCTAAAGTGAAGTTGTAAACATAAACAGAACCAGTGTCACCAAAGCTACCACTTCCAATGCAGAATGGATATACACGAGCGGTTCTAAGTCAGTTCTTTATGGCCAACCAGTCTCCCGCAGACTCCCGTCAACCTGAAGCAAAAGCATGAGTCCATCAACAATTGGCTTTCATGGAACAATTGTTTACAATGCCTAAGTCCTCATCATTAATCTTAGGGAGAGAGAACGGAATTGTTCAACATCCTTTGCCTACCCCCGAACGCTGCCCCAGCTCAGGCAATCCATCTGGCAAGAGCAGCCAATCATATTTCAGGCTACAGTGGTTCCCAGGCAACCAAAACTATAGCCACTGAAACAGGCTGTAGATGACAGAAAGAAACATGAAGATGAGGACAGAGCGTCGATGGGGAGAGTGCCCCGAATCCACTGACCTGGATGTAACACCTGCCACGGTCACTTCATCTCCCAGTCGTAGCTGCTCACCCTACCATAAGCAGGTGCCCTGTCCCAGTGCCCAGCAGAAAGGCGTGGCATGACCCCTTGGACAGTTGGCAGCTACCTGGAAGGCCTTGGAATGTTCTTGCCTTCTGCTCACCTTAGAGAAAGCCAGCAGATAAGCCCTACAGAGAAGGTAGTGAAGGGCCATTCTTCTGGACCCAGGTACCTGGCCACAGAGACCACGCTGGATATATTCAGAAATGATAACCAAGGAAGAACATCTGCTATGGACTCAGTGCTTATGTCTCCCCAAAATCTGTACACTGAAACTCTAACTCCCAACGTGATGGCATTAGGAGGTAGGGCCTTTGGGAGGTGATTAGGTCATGAGGGTGGAGCCTTGTAAGGGCATTAGTGCCCTTATAAGAAGAGATACTTGAGAGCTTGCTTTTCTCTCTCTTTCTCCGTCTCTCTCGTTCACTGCCCTGTCATGCGAGGACAAGAAGACAGCCGTCTGTAAACCAGGAAGGGGGCCCTCACCACACACTGGCTCTGCCGACACACTGATCTTGGACTTCCCAGCCTCCAGAACTATGAGAAATAAATATCTGTTGTTTAGGCCACCCCATCTCTGGTATTTTTGTTATAGCAACCTGAACTAAGATAGCACCTTTGGGACTCAGGCAACTCCCACTCTACAGACAACTTTACAGCTTATTCGGTTTCGGGGGAAAAAAACTACTCATCATTTTGTCAAACGATAATATCCAAAAGTGAAATCTGCTTCTAGGAACTGAGAAGCCCACATTCAAGATGCTGTCATTTAAGCTAAATGACTTAGCCAAGGGTCGCCTTAAGAAACAAGACTTTGAAAGAGATCCAATGAGAAAGAGCCTGCCAGGAGCCCCAGCAGCCCTTTCGGGACTTCTGAGCGGTTGACATGCTGGTAATTTTCAGGCACAGAGCGTTCCTGCTTTTGCCACTGTCTGGTGCTTTTGCCTTCTCAGAGTCTACACAGGTGGAACCTCACCTCTGAGAAGCCCTAAGAGGCAGGTGGGGCAAGGTCAGAGTCACTGGACCCTCTAAGCAGCTCCCAGATTGAGAGACAAGATGGGGAGCCAGACACACGAGGATGGAAGAGACCAAAACTCTACTTTCCCATCTGCGAACACAGCTGCACGAAGAGGTGCAACCCCTGTCCTGGAACCGCTGAACCTGGTGCAGGTGGTGCCCAAGGCCTCTCTGGTCCTGGCCACTGTCTTGGCTCTCTCTCTATATATATGCCTTTTTCTAATTGTTTTTCTTTTTTTTTGGCCATGCTGCGCGGCATGCGGGATCTTAGTTCCCTGACCAGGGATCGAACCCGTGCCCCCTGCAGTGGAAGCTCGGAGTCCTAACTACTAGACCTCCAGGGAATTCCCTCTCAGCTATAATTCTGATCCCATCTGCATCTCACATCCCAGCCCAAACTCATCAACCTTCCCCCAAACGCACTCCCAATCCCGTTTCCTTGTTTTGGCAAACAAGGAAACCATCCTTTTCTTGGTCATCTGAGTATAAACCCTGCACTTGTATTCCCCACTGTCTTTAACCTTCCCTCCCCTGTCTCATCAATCACCAGGGCAGTCATCACTTCTCTCCATCCATCCTGGCCCTCCTATTTTGATCCTCACGGGTCTACACAGGCATGGGTTTCCCTATTTGTGATGTTTTTTAGAGCCCAGGTCATGAGTGGTGCCACAGACAAGCAGGCTGAACTTTCCCACAGAACAATCGCTTTCACTCTCAGATGCTAATGGCCCCTGGCTGCCCCTCGGTGGCCAGGGTGTGGGAATTTGCAGGAAGCTGAGGAAGCCCCCGGAATGAGGGTCTCTAGCTACACAAAGGACAAAGTACTTAATGCTGCAGCGGAAGAAGGGCACAGCCAGCGGGTCTAATCAATAGACTCAGACCACATTTACTCAAGTACTTCCCGTCCCTTTCCTGTATGTGTTTCCCAACCGTCAGTGCTGAGAAGTAAGTGTTTTCTGTGGCAGAATTCTCCTCTCCCTGCTACTCCTCTTCTATTCGGAAACAACGTCTACTGTCACTACCAGAACTTCTTTCCCAGACAAGAAAGCAGCAGCTAGAGAAGTGGCCAATGGTTTCTGAGGGACCAGGATGGAAAGACTCACCTAGCTCAGGGCTTCCCCAACTTTTCTGCCTAAAAATCATCTGGGCATATTTACAAATCACTGGTTAAAATGGAGATTCTGATGGAGCCAATCTGGGGTGGGGCTTAAGATTCTGCCTTTCTAACAAGCCAGGGGAAGCTGATGCTGCTGTTTGTGGACCATCCCGGGAATAGCAAGGGACTGCAACACTTGAACCTCAGTCCCCCTGCCTCACCTCCCAATCCCATGTGCCACCCTCCAGTCTGCTGCTACACCCCAAGACTCGCCATCTTCCTCCTCCTTCCTTACCCCACTGCACTCCTGTACAGAATGAAGCTATCAGCTGGGGCCACAAAAGTTGCCCAAAGGCACCCCAACCTGAAACCAGAAAGAGAAATCCTGAAACTAAAAAAAAAAAAAAAATGTCCTGCAGGGATTTCCAAATCATCCCTGTCTTCCTCTGTCTTTTGGTTTCACTCTTACACACGGGCCTCCCTTCATTTGATCTTTCACAGGGAACCACCAGAAAAAAAAGATATAGATGTTCGGTTCAGATACCAGTTGTCATGGGCTGTACCTCGCGGCAGGCGTGCACCGAGTTCATCTCCGTCCCTGCAGCCCTGACAGCATTATCTTACAGTGGAAGCGTCTCTTCTGCCATGGACCATATGCTACGCTGTCTTGCGTATTATCCATGTGCCTGTGATTTTATGTGCATGGAAACGCATGCTGTTGTGAAAGACACGAACCTGTGCAAAAAGGGGGTACTCTCTTAATATACTTTTTTAAATCTCTAGACTGGAAATAAGCGAATCTGTAGTAGGAAAACAAGCCCCAGTTATTCAGACATCAGAGATGCGATCTTAGAGAATAGTTGCCAGGTATGGCACCAGCCCCAAGCATTTCCACTCTCTCCATTTTTTCAAAACAAAAATGTTAGGGGATGGAGGGTGGGATTCTGTTTAGGAGTAAATATACCATCTTAAAGATCTCGATTTAGAGACATTTCAGAAGTCGCACTTCCAGGGAAAGAAGACTCAGACTGGCACATATGGACCAGCTCACGCATGCAATATTTGAGAAGCAGCTTCCATCACGATGTGGCTATTTGGCCTGGAGTTTTACTTAAACACCACTTATTCCCATAGGGTAGACTTAGGGGACCTTAGCCAAAAAGACAGCTTCTACCAACAGAATCTCTCCCAACTCAGACCTCAACCAGCAGAATCCTGGTCATTTATTAACGTAACTGGGAAAGAGGGAGGGGATGCCAGGGACGGGGAAGCTGAATTCCCAATGGCTGAAGAGTGTATTTTCCCAAACATACAGTCACATTACCTTTTCCAAGTCTCTCTAAAGCTTTTAGACAGGTTTGAGCCCTGACATCTCACTAGCCAGCTAGTGCCCTTTAACTAAACACAGGCTGAAACCGTTCTTTTAGGCTTAGGCGCAAATCCTGTGTGGTAGTACGTGATTTCCACGCATCTAACAATACGACACATGAACGAAAAACAGGGCAGGCAAAGCGCAAGGCTCACGGCACTTAAAATCCTCCAACACGACGCGCTTCCATTGTAAGATGATGCTTTCTCGAGCTACGGGGAGGAAGACAAATGATCGGTGCACACCTGCTCCTTAGCGTGGTTCGCTGCTGAAGAGCCAGAGCCTGGAAAACCATGAGGCTCACTCAGCTTAGCATTACATCACCGCGCTGAGCCAGCTCCTCATTGAAACCCAGGAGCGGGGACGAGTGAGGAAGCCCCACATGGCACCCCATCCCTACTACAACACACAGACCAATCCCTGCAACCCTTTAATCTACACATCCGTGGCTCCCGTGACCACTTGACCGTCCCCACCCCTGCATCCACCAAATACTCCTCTCTGAAACACATTCTTCTCTTTGGGAAAGGAGAGCAGGCAAGGCTGGGATGTGGAGGCCCGCAAGCCTGACCTGCTGAAATACAGCTCGGCAGCCAGATCTATTCAATAAGCTCCAGGCATGCCCGGGGTAGGCAATGGAGACGACCGTACAGAAATGGCAATCCTAATAAACACCCAGCCAGGATAAAGGCCACTTCTGAGCACATGAGCTCTGCGGTTTAGAGAAACGATCGGATTCCTGGATGGATGCACAGTCAAATGCTGCCTCGACCGATGGACCAACGACAGGACCCTTCAGCTGCCTTTACTAATAATAGCAAGAGGCCTTGTCATCGACAGCGTTCACCAGCGAGTGAGTGCATGGACGCTCAGGCTAACGGGACTGAACGTATACCAGCGATGCTCCACTCCATCCGCCTAGCCACGTGAGTGGCTGCCCCTAAACTGGTCTGTCTCCATGGGCACAGCACTGCCACACTCAAGGATTCTTCCCATGAGGCCCCTGTTGAGGCCCGGCTGTTCCCTTGCAGGAAATACCACTGTGCCGGGGGTGCAGAGTGAAGACACACAAGAAGCCCCCAGTCATGCACTGGGCTGCTCAACAACCGTACAATTCCAGGGGGTCACTTCTGCCCCCGGCAGTATCCTGGGGCTGCCAGATGCCCGTTCCAGAGGGGGAACTAAATGCTAGAAGGGGGAGCCACCAGGTAAAACCATGCAAGGCTGCCTGGAGAGAACGGCGGGGCCAGTCCCAGCTCCGGGCTGCCAGGGCATCAGGAGAGGGGGCACTAACAAAGCCCTGGTAGCCTCTCCTCCTGGGGGGACGGTGGGGGGGCCTCCAGGGCGGCCCGGCGGAGCACTTACATAGCCTCGGAAGCCTCCAGGTTCAGGTCGCTGGCTGGGACTGGCTGCAGAGACTGTGACCCTCCCATCCTCGCTGCGCCCTGGCGAGCAGGCTAGCCGCGAGTAGGGCCAGCGTCCTGGCACGATTCCTCCAGCGGGAGCCCGGGGTGGGCCGGCCGGCGGCCGGGGCTGCTGCACTGCAGATGGGAGCAGCTGCTGGCATCCGGGGCGGCGGCGGCGGGGAGCTGCGGATCGGGGCCCGAGCCGGAGCCCGGGGAGCGAGCGCCGCGGAAGTGTGCGCGCGAGGCTGGCCGGCGCGCGCCTCAGTGTGTGCGCGAGTGTGGACGGCGCGCGCGGCTCTGCCGGGGCGCGCGAGTGTGAGTGTGAGCGCCGGTGGGGTCCGAATGGATCTGCTCTCAAACCCCCCGGCAGCCCGGCTCCAGTGTACGACACGGTGATGTCATCATCACCGAGCAGCCCCCGACGCCTGGATCTTCACAAAGCTCCACCGCTGGCTCCGGAAACGGGGCGAAGACCCTCCCTCTACACCCAAGTCGCCTCCCCCAGCTTCCCGCAGCCTCGCCCAGACCGCCGGCATTGTGTGGCTTTGAAATGCAAATGCACTGCGGGCTGGGGAGCGCGGGGCCCCAGGAGGGAGGGGCGTGGTGGTCTCGGCCAGGCTGACCACAGAGGGAGTGAGGGTATTCTCATTCCAGCTGGCTCATCCCTCCAAGGAAGGAAGTGGACTCTCCCGATGGCTGGGAGAGCAGGTAAACAGGCTGCAGCGGGAAATGTGCAAGACGTGTGCAGTATCCTGGCGGCTTCTGCCTCCTTCAGGCCCGGTGGCCAGGCTGGCGCTGGCTGAGGCCTGTACCAGGGAGATGCGAGGGCCTGGCTCCCCGCCTCCCCACCCCTCGTGAACCTAGGCCCGGCCTCCAAGGACACCTTTTGGGGGTGGGGGGATTGGGGGAAGAAAGAAACACAGCGGCTACAGAGTCTGCAGCCCCATCTTTGGCCACCAGATGAGGGCTCCACAGAGAAGCCCCCGTGCCAGGGCTCGTCCTAAACCATCAGAGGCCAGGCAGGCTGCGAGCAGCATGTCAAAAGCCCCTTAAGGCTAAGGCTGCACAGGGAAAAGGCAGCCCTCCCTGACATACAATCAAAACATCCATCTCTGTGCTTCTAAACACAGGCTGGGCCTGCAGGACTGTCGGTGACACCCCATCCAGTGCCCACAGCACCCACCCCCATCCCCCTGCTGGGGTAACCATGCCCAGCTCGCCAGGTCCCCCCACCTGGCTCTGGCTGGCTCCAAAACCCTCAAGTCTTGCTTGGGCTCCTGGGTGGCGTCATCGAAGGCTACTAGAGAAGGATTTCATCTCCTTTTGGTTCAGGAGGTTTGGGGGCCCACCCGGGAACTGACCATCCATCCCATTCTGAGCTCCAAACACAGACTCACGACTGAATTAAGGTGGAACCTCTGATGCGTAAATTGAAAACTCTTCCCCAGGTTCCCAGCATTTCTTCACCCCACAGCGCCGTCAGCCTAAAATGCATCTAAATCGTGGCCAAAAGAAAAATTAAATGGAAACAAAACTCAAAGCGTTTTGAAATGTCCTCCAACACACTGAGTGTTTTCTAAAACTGTGGCCAGGGGTGTCTGGACGGGTACTTTTGAGGCTGTGGCTCCTGAGCAGTTCTAGAGCTTCATGGTGGGCTGACTTTCCTCTGCTGACAGTTAAGATCAGTGTCAGACAAAGAGCCAGAAAGTCAAAATCGTTTCCCGGGATGCAGCAACATGAAATTTCCGGGAAACACTGAGAAGGTTTACTTTCTCCAATTTATATGAAAATAGCTAATGATGTGTCAGTCTCGTAGGGAAGGCGACTGTCAGGGGCTGGCCTGGTGAGGCTTGCTCTAGAAAGCACCTCCCAGGAAGCTGTCACTCACTGTCGTGTGGCGTGTCATCTGGTGGCAGGGATTCTCAGACTTGTTCATCCTGTCATTCTCGGCACCCCGAGGGTTTGTTTCTTTGTCAGAAAACAGACCTCTTGGGCCACATATGCAGCTGGGAGTCCAAAGAACCTGACCACGTGGAGCTGAAAACTTCATAAGCTCTAACTTAGACTTCATCTTTTGCGGAAAGTGACCCCTTCCCTGGGCACTGAGGGTATGTACGGCCTTCAGCCAAACTCAGCACTAGAAAGATACATGGGGAAAAAATGAGAAACCACAATTAGAACTCATCTGCTAACTTTTATTTTTCATGACACGTGAAAGCACAGACCCTTCCAAGTGTCCAGATCCTTAACCGGTAGGGATTTGCTGCAATAACGAGAGAGGGCTTTGACATGAGAAGGGAGTTCAACTCCCGACTTCTCCCTCCTTTGCTGTGTGGCCTTGAGGCAATCGCTTGACCATGCTGAACCACTGCTTCCTCAGCTGGCAAAAGTGAGGTAGCATCTATTTTGCAGGGTATTGGGAATATTAAAGTATACGTATGAAAGCCTGGGACTAGGACTGTAATTGCTGCTTGAGTGGTGTTAATTTTCTTTCCTTCTTTATAAGAAACGTTTTCCCCTAAGTATAGCACCACGTGGGAAATGAGGAGGCATTACAGTGAAGTGCTTTTATTTAGAGCCCCAACAGTCATAAACTTATGACCTAGTGACACTTCACTTAGTAGGCTGACACCATCTCAGTGATGTTAAAAACATGACCAAAAACCAGGGGGAAAGCAAATACAACCTGGAAGCCCTTGAGGTCGATGCAACTGAAATCCGTGCATTACTAGTTTCTGTGATGAACTTCCAGAAGAACTTCTCAGACCCTCATTTAAGACAGTTGATGCTTACTTTACACACCATTTAAAACAAGCTTGGGAACTTCTCTGGTGGTCCAGTGGTTAAGATTTCACGCTTCCACTGCAGGGGGCACGGGTTTGATCCCTGATAGGGGAACTAGAATCCCGCATGCTGCACAGCATGGCCAAAGAAATAAATAAAATAAAACAAGCTTGGTTAGCTAGTAATTCTGCCTCCAGAAAAAAAGGAAAACTTAAAAAAAATGGGGAGGGAGACTGATTAGAGAGGAAAAGGGCTGCTCTCCCTAAGAACCCGACCGTGCCTGCACCCTCATCTCAGACTTCCAGCCTCCAGAACTGTGAGAAATCGCTGTTTTTGTGTAAGCCCCCTGGCCCAAGTTATTTTTATTACAGCAGCCCAAGCTGACCAACCAAGATGGACTGCTTAAGATACACTTCTAGGACTAAGAACGACTAACAAAAAGGGAAAAGATTAAAAAACAAAACAAAACAAAACAAAATACCCAAGTTAGACCAAGGAAATTCGAAAAAACAGCAGTCCAGGGCCATTTAAGCCCGCTTAAATGCTCCGTAGACCCCAGGCTCTGGTTATCCACAGAAGCTGCAGATGACACAGACACCACCCGCTAGGCCGCACGCCTGCCTGCTTACTCCCTCCCCTTCCTCCCTTCCGTCCTCAGCCACTCCACCCCAAATCATGCCCAGGAGGTAAAATCATGGGGTTTATACAATAAGAAAGCACAGATTCCATCCAAAATTATTACAATGCAAACAATTAGCATTGCAATCACACATTCCCTAGTGTAGTCAAACCTGCACTGAGCACCCACTTGGGCCAGACCTTTGGCTGAAGCTGAGGCTCCGTCAGTCCCAACAGTCCCATCAGTCCCCTCTGCTTAGTCCCAGCCTTCCTTCCCGGAAGTGCTGCCTTCAAACGGCCCGGCTGCCCCTCCCTCCCTCCCTTACCGCCTCTTCACACCCACCCCACACTCCAGACTCTACCTGCCCGCACCTGGCCGCTCTGTGAGATGCAGAGGCTGCTACAGCAGAGCACTTCCTCTCTCCACCAAACCAGTGATACCCAATGTTTCTAACCATGGCCCTAATGAGACCTGAACTCCTCCCGCTCTGCTCTGGATCAGAGCATGCATATTCTAGAACGCTAAAGGTCAGCTAAGCCCACTCAGATGGGCTCCACTGCCAGCCCTCCTACTGATGTCCCCAAGACATCCTAGAAACCTGGATAAATCAAGGAATGCACCCATCATTTCTAGATCAATTAGCAATTCCACATATATTAGTGCATTTAGCATGGGCCTGATGCGTCTATTCTCAAGTTACTCACTGACACATACCAGAAAGATCAGCAAACCTGCTAAATCCCTGTAATTGAGGGATAAGATACATGGGACAGACTCTTAAATCCCATTAGGGTCCAAGGGACCGAGCCACAGTCAGAAAGGGCGAGTCATTTGAAGCACCTCTGACACCCCAAGAAAAACACACTTGAGCGGCTTCATCTTTGCCTCCAGCCTCGGGGAAGTCTCCAGTTGCCATAGCAACAACACTCTCCAAACAAGACCAGTGGACCCCTGTGCTACTAATTAGCCCAAGCACACTGGCTAAAGGAAACCAGGTCAGATCACAGGAAAATCCATCTGGCAAGCACGAATAATGTCAATACAGATGGAGAATGGGCCTGGGCAAGATCCTATTTCTTCAAGTCTCTGGCCTTCACCGTCACCGTGGGGACCAGAGGGAGGCTGCACAAAAGCATGTGGACCGCCAACCTTTAGGCAGGGTCCCGGCTCTGCGGTGCCATCACCACCCGCTTGCAGCTTGTTCCTTCATCTCAAGCCCGGAAGGTCCTGCCCCACAACCCACAGCTCCAGCCAGCCTGTCGCTCACTGCCTTTCCTAAGACTCTAAGAGCTGGGAGCCGTTTGATTGCAGGCCCACGTTCAGCAACCATATGTAAATAGGAGCCTGAGACCAGCAAAGCCGACCGGCGTACAGGACCAGGCTGCAGGTCACGAACGGCGTGTTGCTGATACTTTCCCCACCCAGGTTTTACAGAGTAGGGGGCCATTTTCCTCGGCTTTTGGAGACACAGCTTTAACGTCCCACAGCCTCGCTCCATAAGTTGTCCACTGCCTTCGGGAAAAAGTCCCAATTCTATATTCCGGCCCTGATCCTGACACTGGCTCCATCCTGCATTCGAGCAGGGCCAGGGTCCCCGCTGTGACCTCAAGCCGAGGAGATGCTCCTCCCCAACCTCTCCAGCTCCCCCAATTCCTCCTGTGCGTCAGGGCCCATCTCCCGGCCAGCTTGTAGGAGGGGTGAGTCTCCTCCAGCCCACAGACTTCGTTCTCCCCATTCTCTACCGCGGGCAGATTTACGCCTGGTGCTTTCTCGCCTCATCAGTCTCGCTTTATCTGTGTGTCTGTGTTTGGTGTCCACGCTCTCCGGCCTGCCGTGTGCCCCACGCTCAGCGAGAGCTTCATAAACATACACGGTGTGAAACCTCAGAGGATGTGGGAACAGGTCCTGGCAAAAGTCTTCAGTCTTATGGTAAATAGAGAAAAGGTAGAAGATGGTGGGGTTCCTTCATTTCCAGGGCCACAGGGATTCTGATCATCTTCTATACTCCAACATTAGATCTCACATGCTCACCCTGCAGAGTCTGAGTGGTTTACTTGGGCTGAAGAGCAGGCTCAGGTAAAACCTCACCTTTTCCAAGGTTCTCTCACTCTCTCTTTGAAAAGGGCTGATCTTCTATGCCTTTCTCACCGCCTTCACCACAGGTACACCTGAGATCGTTCAAAGTTCCTTGCAAGCAAGGACCACCCCAAAGGCTACTCTCCATGGGGAAAAAAATTCCTTTCAATTCTTTTAGGATAGAAGGTGAAGGTTGAGGATTTTACTGTTAGACCCAGGAAGGCAAGCCAAAATGTACTAGAAAAGGAATCAGTAAAGCGAGATAAGGGGGACTTCCCTGGTGGTCCCGTCTTGCAATGCAGGGGAAGTCCGTTCAATCCCTGGTCCGGTAACTAAGATCCCACATGCTCCAGGGCAAATAAGCCCAAGCACTGCAACTACTGAGCCCGCACGCCACAACTACGGAGCCCATGTGCTCTGGAGTCCACGCACCACAACTAGAGAGAAGCCCACACACCGCAACTAGAGAGAAGCCCGCGCACCGCAACTAAGACCCGACACAGCCCAAAAATAAATAAATAAAATAAATATTTAAAAAAAGAGAGAGCGATAAGACTCACTTTTATTTCAAAATTAAGGATTCAGGATACATTTTTAATCTTTGATTCCTACAAGAAGGAAGGAAAGCAGGCTAACCCTAAAACCCAGGGCTATGCAAAAATGAGGATAGCATTGAGTTGAGAAGTCTCGTCACATGTGCAAAGGAAATCAGTAACACGAACACCACATCCCAGAAGACTAAACAAGATCCTTAAAATCCCTCTTTCTTTACCAAATAAATTCAGCTCTTTTGAGATGGAAATGGTAGAAGACACTCTTGAGATAACATTTTAGAAAATATATCCTACCTAATCTCAAAAAGGACTCAAGCTTGCAATTCAAGACAGCAAAAGAATTTTGAAAGAAAAGATGGCTAAAAGCCTGAGGGACTGAGGTTATCCCGAAAGTACTTACCTAAACCCTGGTTGGAGTAAGCTGCAAGTTTGGCTCTACGTTTCCCAGCAGCCAAAGCGAAAAGGGAAACAATCATTTTCAGTTACACAATTCATAAAACCCAGCAGATTTTTTTTTAAAAAGGCCATTCCATGGATAAGCAGCTTTTTGCGTGACTCACATTCTCAACATGTTCTTTCCTATGGGTTCTCCATCAGGAAACAGGGTATATGGTGGATAATGCCTTCAACAATATCCTTCCACCAACACAACATTCAATTTCATATGGCAACTTCAGCAAACATATCAGCCCCTACTTAGCTCCTCTAGCAATCAATAAAATCAGAAGTTCCTGGAGGATATATTTCCAGTTGCCCCATCCTGCAGAGAGGGTCCCTCCCATCCACGCTCCCACAGTAACAAGGTTACAATAAGGCAAAGCAAAGGTCAGCCTTGGAAGACGTTCATCAACAAAGCAACCACTTCTGGACTCAGTTGTCCCTCAGATACTCCTCCTGGCTTCACAAGTTCTTGCCAGTTGTCACTCGTTGATTGTGGGGAAATATACAACACCACCAACTGCAAAGGAAACTGCAAACCTAGCAGAAGCTGCAGGACACCATGAAGTGAATGAATCTGATCCTGAGGAACTGCTCAAAAGCCACCCAAACCTGTTGAGATAATGGTGATCTGTGAACAACTGAAGAGGAGAAACTCACAAAGATGAGGAAGAAGGTAGCTTCGAGGAGAGGACATCAAAGAAGGGAGAGAGCCCTTCAGAAAACAGTTGAAGCATTTATGTTAAAGTGACTGTGTAGTTGAGCTGCAGGGGTCAAGTGTGAAGTGAAGAATACGCAAGTCTGAAAATCTGCCAGAAAAACGTAGCCAAAATTCTTTGTTCATGCTAAGCACGAACATATGGTTATCATTAAAGCCCACATTTTGTTAAATATTAATCATTCTCATAATTTTTTCATTTCTTTTTTCAAGATCAAGTCCCAATTAAACATTTTCCCCACTATTACCGTAAAAGTTTGATTCAACAAGTGGATTCATTTTAAGTGGCCTTTCTCAAGGAACAATTTGCTTTAGATAATCTGCACCCCTTACTGTAACTACTTTAACAACTAGGTTTAAGATCATAGGCAAAACCGAACAGGGAGACATTTGGCCAAATAAAACACCGACCTCCAGAGTTCAAGCTTCTACTAAGAAATAGTCAAGTTTCATTCAAACCTGGGAAGAGAGAACCGATTGACTGGGGTCAAAAACATAACCAGTGAAATCCATCTTTCCTCTTGGAGAACTGTTTCCAAGAAGAACAGAAAATTGCAAAAGCACTATAAAAACATTTCAGTCCTTGTTAAAAGAGCTAAAATATTGTATTTGATTTGACTGTTGTGTTAATCTATTGAGTTCCTCTAGAGCTTAAGCCTACTGGTTTTAGAGGTTACCAGGAATAAGAGACCTTTTAAAGAGAACATTCAAGTGTAAACAGAGATGGAATCTCCCAGCTGTCAAAATGGACAGTGAAGCTGGTTTCTGAAGCCAGACTGGAGAAACAGGTTGAGAACTGCAGGTTCCACCCATCTGGACTGAGAGAGGGTTCTCCGTAGTGGCCCCAAAGTGGCCGTTCAGTGTGGAAATGCTTCCAAGATGAAAATGCAAAAGAGCACGTGCAGAAGCTCTAAAACTCATGGTCCTTCCTTCGTTGGGTCCTTGTGACGTCCGCTGCCCCAGAGCAGAGGCCAGTTCAGGAAGGTGGCCGGTTGTCAGCTGGTCTGGAGTAAATGTCTTCCCATGCCTGACTAGCAGTGACACAGAGCCTGACACGGGGCTGTCCTACTTATGAGCGGAGCGGTGAAAACCAGGCGCTGAGTCCCAGAACTGCTGACTCAAGGCTCTGTGATAGAACAGAAATCCAGAACAGCTGGGCCAGAAATAGCAACCATGCGCATCTACTGATAGCTAATTAGCATAACATCTGAGGGCAGTGACTGAATGAGTGTGAGTGTGTGTGTGTGGGGGGGGGGCATGTGTACATGTGTGCTACCAAACCCTAAATATACTTCCTTCTTTTCATAACCATCCCATAGACCCTAACTATGTAACCCACTAGGCACCCTGCCTAACCGTCACTGGATGCAATTACCTTATAACTTAGTGCCTGAGGAAAAGGGATTATTTTTCCCGAATACCCGGATTTTTTAAGAATTGATCTGTCCATGGGAAGACAATCTTGCCGTGACAGCAGATTGACCCAATTCCTGCCCCATCCCGCTGACCCTAAGAAAATGTGCGAGAGGCATCACCAGGTCTCGTGACAGCTTTCAGAGGCTGGTAGCTTATAAAAGTTCAGTGCAGAATATGTGTATGGTATATTCACATTTTTTTGCATCTCTTTAAGCCATTAATGCAGAAAAAGATGAAGGGGTCCTACTTTATGTCAACATTTCCCTGGGGCAGTAATTGTCCAGCCTGGGAACATGCCTCTGGTCCCCTAGCATTGGGGACAGCAAGGTGTGGCTCCCTGGTTTCTGGGAGGTCCACATCGCCCTCCAGAGGGGTCTGCTCTGACCCTTTCAAACTAGGGTAGCCGCCCCTCAGTACCCCCAGCATCCAGTTTCTCCTTACAAAGCAGAGGTTTGGGCCAGGTCGGCTCCTGGAGGGCTGAGGCCATGCCTCCCATATGCCCCACGAAATGCCCAATGCCGGGGACACAGAGACCCTCCTGAAATGCAAATATCTAAAATTATAAAGTGGCAGCCAACCTAACATGGGGTCCAGGGCACCACTGGGAATGGAAGGCGGGCTCCCGGGCCTCACGCTGCCCTGACACCTCCCACGCCTGCAGAGCTGGGCTGGGGACTTCCATCCAGGCCTTCACTGGCCCCTCAAAGCTCCATGCACACCCTGCTCCTCTCTGGACCCCAAATCAGGTCAGAATCCCTTCCAGCTTTGGAGGAGTCTCCCAACTGCACCCCAATAAGCAGGGTCAGGGGAGCCCTGCCTGGCGGCCCACTCTCCTGTCTTCCCCCAGAAATGGGAAAAAGAATTTGAGGACTGGGACTTCCCTGGTGGTGCAGTGGTTAAGAATCCGCCTGCCAGTGCAGGAGACGTGGGTTCGAGCCCTGGTCTGGGAAGATCCCACATGTCGTGGAGCAACTAAGCCCGTGCGCCACAACTACTGAGCCCCTGAGCCTCTGCTCTGGAGCCCGCAAGCCACAACTACTGAAGCCCGCGTGCCTGGAGCCCATGCCCTGCAACAAGAGAAGCTACCACAATGAGAAGCCCGCGCACCACAACGAAGAGTAGCCCCCGCTCACCACAAATAGAAAAAGCTCACGCGTAGCGATGAAGACCCAATGCGGCCAAAAATAAAAAATAATAAATAAATTAAAATAAAAAAAAAGAATTTGAGAGCTGGGATCACGGGTCCCGCCTGCTCCATACTGGCTCCGCCCAGACTGAGGAGGCCACCATTTACCGAACTGTGTTTGGAGAACAGAGTGACGGGCTTCCTCGCTGTGCTCCTGGGGCTGAAGCCAGCCAGGTGGAGCTTCAGACACGCCTGCCTGCAAACACTGGGAAACTCAGCAGCCCCCAAACACCGGTGCCTGTTCATGAGACTGGCCGAGAGCCAGAGGCCCAGGTCAGACAGCCTCTGCTTGTCCCGCCAGGACGGTGATTCTCAGCAACATATCCACGCCCAGGGCTGCCCTGCAAGAAGTGGGTCTGACAGGCAGGAGAGTGAGTGAAATGAAACTGGGTTCACGTAAACGAATGAATGAGGCCAGATGAGACCCCAGTCTGCTCAGTGCAGCATCTCATCACCAGAGAGTCTCAGCATCAGCAACCCCAAGGATGGTCCTGACCCCACCTACGAAATTAACCACTGAGCTGTGAGTGGGCAAACGGCCTGGCTCTGTGCGCGAGGATGTGCAGTATTTCTCAAGGGGTTCACTCCCCTGAGCTGTGCGCGAGGATGTGCGGTATTTCTCGAGGGGTTCACTCCCCTGAGCTGTGCGCGAGGATGTGCGGTATTTCCCGAGGGGTTCACTCCCCTGAGCTGTGCGCGAGGATGTGCGGTATTTCTTGAAGGGTTCACTTCTCTGAGCTGTGCGCGAGGATGTGCGGTATTTCCCGAGGGGTTCACTGCCCTGAGCTGTGCGCAAGGATGTGCGGTATTTCTTAAGGGGTTCACTCCCCTGAGCTGTGCACGAGGATATGCGGTATTTCTCGAGGGGTTCACTTCTCTGAGCTGTGCGCGAGGATGTGCGGTATTTCTTAAGGGGTTCACTCCCCTGAGCTGTGCGCGAGGATGTGCGGTATTTCCCGAGGGGTTCACTGCCCTGAGCTGTGCGCAATGATGTGCGGTATTTCTGAAGGGGTTCACTCCCCTGAGCTGTGCGCGAGGATGTGCGGTATTTCCCGAGGGGTTCACTGCCCTGAGCTGTGCGCAATGATGTGCGGTATTTCTGAAGGGGTTCACTCCCCTGAGCTGTGCGCGAGGATGTGCGGTATTTCCCGAGGGGTTCACTGCCCTGAGCTGTGCGCAATGATGTGCGGTATTTCTGAAGGGGTTCACTCCCCTGAGCTGTGCGCGAGGATGTGCGGTATTTCTCGAGGGGTTCACTCCCCTGAGCTGGCAGGAGAAGCGTACCACCCTAGAGGCCAGGGAGAAGGTCTCCTCATTCCCTCTCCCGCTAGGAAAAGCTCTCAAGTCTGGGAGAGGTGCTGACAGAGAGACGGGAGCATTTGAGGGCTACCCACGGTGGGCCAAACATCCCACCAGAAACCGTGGTGAGCCCAGGCCACCTGCCTCTCCCCAGACGCCAGGCTGCATTCAGGGTGGTGTGTCTCAGGGTTGTTGCCCCCTGGCCTTCCTGCACCAACACAGAACCAGCTCCTCCTTGCAAGAAGTTCAGCTGCTTCCCCCGTCTCATTCCTTCTGGGTCGTCCAGGCAGCCGCTGGCCAGGTTTCCAAGTTACCGATTCCTTAGGGACCGCCATCCCCAGTAGGCAGAGCGGGAGGTCAGCTCTGATGTTTGCTGAGGTTCATATCTGCCTGCCCCACGTGCCAACACAGCAGGCTCTTTGCCATAAGCCCCCCGAGGTCCAAAGCCCCTGGTCAGCTGTGGCTGCCTTTGCAAGAGTGAGGGCTTTCGACTTGCACTCCTGGAAACTCTTTATCTTCAGATTCCCTGTCTGGCTCCAGCCTCTTAAAGCTCGACTAATCGCCACATAATGCTCTCCAAACAGCTTTAGTAGGTCAGGGTGTCTGCTGGGCACAAACGCCGCAGACGGGTCAGGGTGTCTGCTGGGCACAAACGCCACAGACGGGCAGGGCTGAAGGAACGAGGAAGGCCTGTCGGAGCTCTGCCACCTTGGTGGACAGTGTCCCTCCCAGGACACCCCCTTTGCTTCAGCCAGGGTTGGGAAGCAGAGAAATGAAGCCCCCTCTCCTCCCCATGGACTCTCTCAAAGTCACATCTGTTCTCCCCAAGGCTTGTGGCCTAATGATTACCAGTGGACATGGGGGAGGGGGGAGGGTGGGAAAACTCCGGGAGAAAAGCCATTTGCACTGGAAATGTGGGATTATGTCATCATTTCCACAGCAGCCATCAGAAGCAGGGGGAGGCTGCAGGAAGTCACCCAGCATGCCTGCAAGAACAGAACATCTGTCGATTCTGTAATAAGATGTGCCCTGGGCTTTCTTTGCTAAGACACCAGGTCTCACTGCCCCACTGCTCTCCCCTCCAAGCCCAAAGAGGGGAAGACAAAGCCATAGATGTCAGGGGCACTGCCGTCGCCTGGGCATGGTGAAAACACACAGAGGGCGTAACAGCTCCAACAAGAGAGGCCTGGCTGGAGATGGGCACTGATGGAGGATGTATCTCCAAATCATGAGACCAACAGGGACCTCAGACTCTGGCCCAGACCTGGCGAATAACAACTTCCATTTCAGTGAAATGAAATTTTCATTTGTACATTTTTGAAACTTGCTTCGCAAACTTCCAAGGACCCGCCAAAGGGAAAAAGACAGGACTTATTTGGATCCCTGGATCCAGGCCACAGCCCCGCTGAAAAGAGCAGCCATGGAGAGACACTGGAGCTGGCCAACACCCTGAAGCCACAGCTGAGGGTGTACTTAGGGCGAAGGGACCACAGCTGTCCCTGGTCCTGTCCAGTCTGCTGGGCCAGGACAGGGAGTCTCAGGGTCTGGGGGCCCTGATCAGTCCTGAAACCACTCCTGCCCTGCCAAGCAGCTGGAGACATCTTTTAAAAATGCAAATCTGCTCAGATCTCTGCCTGCCTCCGGGCTTCTGGACTTTCTTAAAATAAAGCCCTAGGAGCCAATGGCCCAATGGCCGAAAAGCTGGAACAATCTGAGCGACCAAATAAAGTAGTATTGTATTATAACTCAAAGTATAAAATAGATACCCGTGAGTCCATATTGATATAAATAAATGACTGAATAAGTTAATAAATGGAGGAGAAGAGACAAATCTCCCATGCAGAAGAATTCCAAAAAATTTATGTAGATACTCCCCCTAAAAGAGGGGGCACAACTCCCCAGTCCTGAGATGTGCCCATAGTGACTTCCTTCCAAAGAGGACAGTATGGAAAAGGGGACAAAAAAGAGAAACTTGACAGTCAACACGACCCCAGCCAAGCGATCAAGGTCAACGTGAACAGTCATAAAACACATTGACGGTAAGTACCCTTGATATGATGTGATGAAAATGGCACTTTACCTCTGTGATCTTCCTCCCCAAACCCATAACTCTACTCTAATCATGAGAAAAACATCAGACGAATCCCAGCTAAGGGGCATTCGACAAAGTACCTGACAGTCCTCCTCAGAACTGTCAAGGTCATCAAGAACAAGAGAGTCTGAGGAACAGTCACAGCCAAGAGGCGCCTAAGGAGACGTAAAGACTAAGTGCCATGTCGTATCTTGGATGGGGTCCTGGGACAGAAAAAGGACATTAGGGAAAAGGTAAGGAAATCGGAATAAACTGTGGACTTTAGTTAATAACAATGTGTCAGTATTGGTTCATGAATTGCATCAAATGAACCACGCTGCTGCTGAGATGTTAATAATAGGGCAACTGTGTGCTTGGTAAATGGGTACACTTGATACTACTGTCTCGATTTTTTTTGGTAAGTCTAAAACTATTCTTAAAAGAAATCTATTAATCGAAAAAAATTCTACCGAGAAAAAAAAATAAAGCCCCCAATCCTTAACATGAGCCACGGTGTGCCAACCACCGGCCCCTGACCACTGTGCTACCCCCTTCCCTTCTCTGCCTGCCCCAGCCTCCAAGGGACCTCTTCAGTTTTGCTCCCTTCTCTTTCCTCAAGGTTTCTGCAGATGCTGTTCCCTCCCCTGCCCGTGTGTAGTTAAGTCCACTTAGCCTTCAGTTCTCAGCTTAGAAGTTGCCTCCCCCGGGAAGCCCTCGGGGACAAGGGACCAACAGAGAGGCAGGTAGACCTCAAGAGATAATGGGCAAGGAAGAGCGTCTGCTCCATGGAGTATCATCCAGATAAGAGAGATTCAGGTCCAGCTCCATCCCCACCTCCTCATCACTGCGTGTTCTAGAACCACATCTGCACACAACGAGCCTCCTCTCCCCTGATTCCTCTATTACTTCTGGACACTGGCTTGGCAGGTGATCATCAATGCGTTGGCCACCCCTTGTACTCTCACTCTCTCCTTCAGCTTAGCTTTGGGCACCTCTGTGCCTCCCCAGTAGCAGGACTCTCTGAGGCCACGGGCTTCCCCTTCTCAACACACCCAGGTGTGTTTAGCCCTCCACAAGAAAAGACTATCTGAAAATGCTCTTTAGAGGACTTAATAGCTAAGCAGAATAGTTTCTAATCAGAACCAGCCATTTGCATAGAAACAGGAGTTCTGAATACTTGCTGTGGATTAATTTTAAGTGCTGTCTTGGCCATTGTACTCAGATATCTGGTCAGTGTAGATGTTGCTGTGAAGGTATTTTTTTAGATAAGAGTAACATTTAAATCAGTAGACTTTAAGTAAAGCAGATTACCCCCCATAATGTGGGTGAGCCTCACCCAATCAGTTGAAGGCTTTAAGAGACAAAGACTGAGGTCCCCCAAGGAAGAAGGAGTTCTGCCAGCAGACGGCCTTTGGACTCCAGCTACAACATCAATGCGTCCCCAGGCCTCCAGCCTGTTGGCCTGCCTTGCAGTTTTTGGATTTGCCAGTCTCCACATTTTCATGAGCCAATTCCTTAAAATAAATTTCTCTCTAAACAGGCAGACCTCCGAGGTAATATAAGTATGGTTCCAGACTACCACAATAAAGCGAATATCACAATAAAGTGAGTCACACGAAGTTTCTGGTTTCCCAATGCATATAAAAGTTACTTTTACACTATACTGTAGACTATTGTGTTCAATAGTATTGTCTAAAGAAACCATTGTACATACCTTAATTAAAAAATACTTTATTGCTAACAAATGCTAACCGTCATCTGAGCCTTCAGTGAGTCATAATCTTTTTGCAATAGTAACATCAAAGATCACCGATCACAGATCACCATGACAAATATACTAATGCGAAAGTCTGAAATATTGCGAGAATCCTCAAAATGTGACACAGAGACACGAAGGGAGCAAATGTCGGGAAAATGAAGCCAATAGACTTGCTCAATTCAGGGTTGCCACAAGCCTTCAATTTGTAAAAAACTCAACATCTGCAAAGTACAATAAAACAAGTTATGCCTGTATATGTGTATATATATCCCACTGGTTCTGTTTCTCCGGAGAATGCCAATTAATACACCAATACTCACACAGGACGTCCACTTTGTTACATGGAGAGCTTGCTAGCATGGATAAACTTCAAATCAACTACAGCCCGAACAATCACACATGGCATCACGGGTCCAAACTGTCAACGCCTTCTTGGCCCCATCCTAAATGCAGCTCCCCAGGGCCTAAGGGACAGAGACCACCAGGCCCCTCCTCTCTGGGGGCAGCGGCTTGGAAGGAGAGCTTTGTACAATACCTGCTTAAGTCCTTGGCTAGACCTTGGCAGGAGGGAATGGAAGCTTCGACTCCATCACCAGCTGGAGTGGAAGGCAAAGGTGCGTGTCCATCACCAGCTGGGCAGGAAGGCAAAGATGTGTGTTCTGAGGCCGGGGGAGTGAGATCCACACGGGCAGCAGCTGGGTGGGTGCTGGGGACACAAAGGGAGAATTATTCCCAGCGGAACTCGGCTCCTTTATGGCACATTCATCAGGCCCGCTCACCCCTCCCAACCCAGTCACACACATGGCATTGGGTATTTAAAGACCCAGCACACCGGCTCCCCACCGGGTTCCCCAGGCCTCTGCTTAGACACAGTCGGGGTGCACCTTCCAGTGCAGCAGCCCCCAGGCCAGGCTGTGAATTCCCCCCGCCCCCACCCCTTAGGCTGCAGGCAGCTCGGGTGTCAGAACACTGAGTTGTCTTGTTTGAGTTTTGTTTGGGGGAAGGGAATTTCATATGATCGTTTCTCATCACTTTTTAATAAGCAGTGAAACTCTTGGAGTTGAAAACTAAAATACAATTTTGCAAACTCCCCAGGATTTGGCCCAAAACTCTGAGGCTGAGAAAAGTCGAAGTGAAGAGGCTGATGTGTAACCAAGGAACCTGCACCAGGAACTTGCCGGGATCCCTCTTCCCTGGGGAAGGATTCCCAGAGCACAGCCCTGTCCCTGGTTTAATGGGTGAGTGCCCCCTGCTGGACATCCAGGGAAAGGCTGGGAGTGCAGGGAGGCCCCCAGCAGGAGGGAAGGTAGCAGGGGCTTCCCTGGTGGCACCGTGGTTTGGAGTCGGCCTGCCGATGCAGGGGACGCAGGTTCGTGCCCCTGTCCAGGAGGATCCTGCATGCCGCGGAGCGGCTGGGCCCGTGAGCCATGGCCGCTGAGCCTGCGCGTCTGGAGCCTGTGCTCAGCAACGGGAGAGACCACAACAGTGAGGGGCTAGCGTACCGCAAAAAAAAAAAAAGGAGGGAAGGCAGGAAGGACAGCCACCTGCAGACACACCCTTGGATCCAAAAGGCACCAGGCTTGGAGCTCAAAAGAGGTTTTGATCTTCCCCTTTGGCAAAAGCAAGACTAGCAAGGCCGTACACAGACTTCCAGGGCGGGTTAGCCCTCCCAGCCTCTCCGGCTGTCCGCACTGCTATCCACACTGTGTGGCTCAGTACCGAGAGCCTGAAACCCAGCCAGAGGTCGAATCTGGGGTTACGAGTTTCACAGCCTTGTGCTGGGGACTCACTGCTTCCCTGTGGGCGTGAGCTCCTGCTGGCAGCTCCCGCACTGCAGGAAGGCAGGACGTTAGGGTTTCCAGGTTTCCGTGTCAAGGGTGTCCTGCTAATCTCCACCTCCTCCACGTCCCCTGCGAGGCTGGCTTCCCGGCCTGGAGGACGGCTGCCACGGGCACCGCACACCCAGTACAGCGAAAGAACTCTCAGTCTAGCCCCGAATCCCCGTCGCAGCTCTCAGCAGGTCTTGCAGGGCCGGGCTTCTGCCCCGCGCCTCACCCCACGGTCCTCACCCTCACCTGCTCTGCTCTGACCAGCCGGACCCCCCACCCCGGGTTCCCACGGCACTGGCTGCCCCTGCTGTCTCCTGGCCTTGGAAGCCCCCCTCCTCCCCGGGCCAGCAATTGCTCCGCTGCCCGCGTCCTGGCTTGGCCTTCACTATTCCGCAGCTACGAAAACAGCAGTAGCTTGCCCCTGCTGGTGCAAATGTCCGGGGTGGCTCTGTCCTAGGTGCCTGAGCCTGTGAGCCCGGCCCTGTGTTAAATGCTTCACATACGTGACCTCGGGAAGCGCCACAACAGCCTTTGAGTCAGATGTCACCACCCTCACTTTACAGAGATCAAAGCCGAGGCTCGGAGAGGCGAGGTCACAGAGCGAGTAGGCGGGGGAGCCAGGATGGGAACCCAGGCTCTGAATCCTTAACACTGCACCAAGAGCCTGAAACCCAGCCAGAGGTCGAAGCTGGGGTCCAGCTCCATGCCCACTTTCTAACGGACCCCCTAGCACACACCCGGAAGCCCCCAGCTCCTCCTCAGTGACTCCCATCACCAGTGACTCCCATCACCTGGGACTTGAAGACTGCGAGGGAGACCGAGCTCCCTGAGGACAGGGGCTTTGTCTCTCAGATTCACCCCAGCAGCCCAATATCCAGCCGGGCCACCCACAGTGGGCACTCAGACAGGCAGAGGGAGAGCCGGGGACGGGGTGGGGGGAGTCCCGAATGGCTACGACCAAACCGGGTTCAGGGAGCAGAGACAGAGCTGGAACCACATGACCTTCTCCCCTGGGCCTCATGGAAACTAGGAGAAAAACAGAGCAGAGAGTAATGATCCTGGCTAAGCCCAGAGCAAGGCAATCCACACGTGAACAAAAATTACAATGAGCTCGTGGGCAGAACCGGCAGAAGTGCAAAGTGGGTTTACAGATGGCACGATGCCTTGGCTGTTCAAACTGTTGTTTGTCACAACATGGACAGTGGCTGAAATAACATTTTTCGTAAAGAGATGACTCAAACGAATAATGAAAACTACGGGGGGCTGTTAAGCTCCTTAAGAAAGCCATTTTCACACTCTGGAAAGCTACATTTATTCTTATCCATAAGCAGTGAACAGGCCACTTACAAACTCAAGCCTTCAGTCTGAAATTTGCTTTCGAAAGAAATTACACTGGCCGAGCCCCTTCCTCTGCACACCCCCTGAAGATTTTATTTAATTTAATGCAAACAGAATAGGTGACACAGTTCGTGGACACAACTCCATCAAAGTGCAAGGAAAGGTTTCTGCCTTCGAAAACCCTGGCAGAGGGGAGGAGCTGTGGCCTCAGAACAAGGCCAACCCCTCGGGGAAGCACAGTGACAGTTACACTGTGATGAGGGTGCCTCGAGGCTGACCGCATGCCCCCACCCCTGAGAACACCCTGTGGTCCCCTCAGCTCTTCAGCCTGGAGACCGGATGCCTGCCCCCTCCACCCTTCACTTGGTTGGCACCCAGACCACCAGGGCCACACCCTTCCGGCGCTGGCCTGTTCCCATCAGCTAAAGGCACCAAACAAATGACTCAACAGCTCTTTTAAGAATGATGGCGCCCCTCCCTCCTGGTCTGCAGCCTGCCCTTGGTCCAACCCCAGAGGCGGGGAGGTCAGGCCCCAACAGGGAAAGCTTCAGTGACTCACGACCGAAGCTCTGACACACGGGCACCTACAGATGCCTCCCGGCCCCACAGAAGTCCCACTGTCCCCTCTTAACCCTCCTCCTCCCCCAAATTTCTCCCCAGCTTGGCTAGTGGCCCCACCAGCTGTCCAGGCCCTGGACCAGAAGTTGAGACTGTCCTTGACTCTCCTTGTTCTCTCGCCCCATCATCGCCCCTCCATGCTGAGTCACATCCCTTGTCCTTCCAGAACCTGTCCCCTTTGTCCTGCTGGTCCAGGCCTGCAGCCTCTCTGGGCAGGGCTCCTGCACATCCACCCCCCAACACACACACAGACACCAGGATGTCCCAACTCGAGTTCTGATCAGGTCCTTTCTTTTTTTCTTTTTTCTTTTCTGCGGTACGCGGGCCTCTCACTGTTGTGGCCTCTCCCATTGCAGAGCACAGGCTCCGGATGCACAGGCTCAGCGGCCATGGCTCACGGGCCCAGCCACTCCGCGGCATGTGGGATCTTCCCGGACCAGGGCATGAACCCGTGTCCCCTGCATCGGCAGGCGGACTCTCAACCACTGCGCCACCAGGGAAGCCCTGATCAGGTCCTTTCATTGCCTGAAGGCCACCCCCAGCCACTTTCCACGCCTTACACCTGGTGGAATACAGGTGAAACTCCTGGACCTCGCAAGCTGGGGCTCCCGCAGCCCAGTTCTGTCCCCTCCCGGGTTTGTCCTCCTGTTGCCCTGACCCCACCAAGCCAGTCTCCAAGGGCTCCTGGCAGTTTCTTGCCTCTGTGTCTTTGCTCTAGCAGACCCTGCCCCTGAATCCCCGCCTACCTCTCTCAGGCCCCCTCCTAGCCCACCCCATAATCATCCTGCAGTGTCACCCAAAAGAGGAAGCTCCCCCCATCCCCAGCAGGGGTAACGATGCCCACCCTGCATTGCCAGGCTTAACTGGGCCTGGCTTCTGCATATGCTGTTGTTTTCTGCTAACACGTCCTCTTCTCCTATTAGAGACTCAGCCACTGTGGTCTCTCCAGCCCCCAGCACGGGGCCTGGCCCGGAACAAGTGCACGGCACATGGCAGCTCCTTCCCTCCCGCCCCCTGGCCTCCCAAACGTGCAGGCCACCGACAGTGGGACAACTGTCCTATCTTCTTGGAATCTCAGAGTCCAACCGTCTTGAGGTGGGACCAGCAACATAAGCTGCAGGAATGCAGATGAAAGCAAAGTGGAAACGCAAGGCCCCGTGTGCCTGAAATGTGAGAATTTCAGGAGGGTGACGACAGCAACGTGCTGAACCGAGCACGGGGCCCTGGGTGACTGCCCAGGTCACATGCCCACGAAGTCAGCCCTCGTTCCAGACCCCGAGGGAAAGCTTCCATAGGGCCCCTCCAAGGCCCCCTGAGCTGCCAGAGGGCCTTGTTGCTGGAGCAGATAACCAGGTCAGCCTCCCTTGCCAGCTCCTGTCCACTCAAGTCTCCCGTGAGCGGCAGTGACTTGTCTTAGAGACGTTATTCTCAGGGAGTCGGGCCCTTTCCAATGCCCAGTACCACTCCCAGCCCTCAGTGGGAACCTGTGGGCAGCTGTCAAGCCCAGCACAGAGTGGGGCAGAGCCCTGAGACGGGGTCCACATCTGCCTTCTCAGTTGTCTTCTTTTCTTTCTTTTTGGCCATGCCACGTGGCACGTGGGATCTTAGTTTCCCAACCAGAGATCGAACCCGTGCCCCCGGCACTGGAAGCGCGGAGTCCTAACCACTGGACCGCCAAGGAATTCCCCTCAGTTGGCTTCTGCAAGGCACTTACATTCACTTGCCCTTGATCTCCTCCCCTATAAAATGGGCCAGGAATAGGGCTGCAAAGACCCTTCTAGTTGTAAAAGTCCACTAATCCCTTTTCCCATGTAAGGAGTTAATCAGTGTCTCCTATGGAATAACAAAGAAGCTGAATTCAAATTCATGTAAAGTATTTGTATTTTTGGAAGATGAAGGAAATGTTGATTTAATTTAAGCCTTTTATTTTTTAAGGGAAGAGCTGACAAAAAAAAAGGGCAAATAAACTCACCATACTTTCAGCAGACAGAAATGGCATGTCGATCAAGGCATTCTTTCTTGCGAGGCCCAGCTGGACAAGACCTCTGAATCCTTCTCAACACAGATCCCTAAGGAACCACTACTAACGGGTCAGAGTTTGCCATCCCTGATTCAGTACCTCACCAAGGTCATCACTAACAACAACTGGTCCCATTAACTGTTTGGATGCAGTCGCCACCCACACGAGACCTGAGAAACACAGGGCATGTTGCTTCAGGGCTGGCACTCAGCCCGACAGTCCTCCAAGCCCAGCTGTAGTGAGATGCCGTCACCAGCTGTTGTCTCTTGACACCCTGTCCAGGGCTTTTGAGTCCTTGGCGGATCCCCCACTGAACTGATAGCAGGTTTCATTTCAGAGATCGGAGAGAGTTGCCAAATTAAGCCCCCGTCTAAGGACAAACACCAGAGTGACCCTGGCTGTCACGGGAGTGTGATAACGGCCCCCAAGATACAAGCCGAGCATATCACGTCCTGTCGGGCCAGATGGGCGAGAGCATCTTATCTCCTATTTCACATCACCATCTGGAAGGTATTAACACAATAGCCCTTCCTCACAGGCCCCCTTGATTTTTTTCTTCCTGAATCCCCAAGTGCACACGATCACGTAATAGGGCAAGAGCTAAGGCCAAAGACTCAGCTCAGGCTGAAAGTGAGATGCAAGCCAGAGAAAGAAAAGCGCTTTGAAATTGCTGGTTTGGAGAGCTACGTTCGGTCGACAGGAGCACCGGACAATCAGTCCAACCGAGGCCTGGGGTTTGATAAGAGGAGTCTCCGAGATGGGAGATCCTGCATCACCCTCCTCCGAGATGCAGCCGCTGAGAAGCAACAAAGCCCAAATCAGAAAGCGCCCAGAGAGGCTTGCAAATTGGCTGACAACTCCAAGACAGGCACATCAAGTGATCTCTAGTCGCGAGGGAGATATTCCAGCCTGTGAAGAGCAGCCCACATGAGAGTATAAATGCCACCGACCTTCAGACGTCTGGCCGTAGGCTGGCTCTGCACAGTTAACCCTGAACAGGCTTGTCGGTTCCTTCCCAGCACACTCATACCCTTTTCACAGAGTGAGTCTGTGCTCAGAGGACAGAGATTACTTTTAAGCTTGGCAGAAGCAAAACTTAATCAGGAAGGAAAATATTAACTAAAGGGAAAGTCATAAATACCATCCCAAAACTACACGAGGCTTTGATCTGGGTTGGGTCATCCAGCCCATTAATTCCCACCATTGTCTCTCCCAGTTCCTTGCATCCCTCTTCCCAGGTGCAAGATTCCTTGCGTGCCTTGACGGTCCTTGGTAACAGAAAATGCAGAGCTGAGGATACCGAGGACAAAAGGAAACTGATCTCAGATATCCAAGATTTAACTATTTATTCAGAAAGTCAAACCTACCTACTACATAAAGCAGCTCCAGAACCATGAAAAACCGAACCAAGAACAAAATCCTGTGCTAGTTTGAACCCTACGAAGCTGTCAATATTTTGACAATTGCCAATGTGGCGATTCCTGTGCTTCAACCTAACAGTAGCCAGCTGGACACTGGAAACGCAGTGTTTCCAGACCTCCTGGAAACGCAGATTCCAGACCTCCTGAATCTGTTCTGGACACTGAACAGATATACAGGTGCATCCCAACTGGCTCAGCCTGCTAGGTACTGGTTATGTAACTCTATTTCACGAGCACGTACCTTCATTCAACATGTACCTTTTAAATGGTACAAAGGAATTCGGTTATTCAGAGAAGACTTTCAGGTGATCCCTTTTCTAAGTTAAAACAACAGCGCCCCCACTTTATCCCTCGGTTTTTAACAAGGTGCTTGCTTAAATAAAGGTTCAGCTAACCTTTCTGAAGCAGTTGAACCTACCCACGCACACCCATAGCAGAAAGACCAAAAAAAACCTTATTGTGCAAACAGATGAAACCCAAAGAAACCACATGATTTGGAGCAAGAGGAAAAACAGAAGCTGTAAGTCAGTATGAATTCCCTGTGCTTTCAACTCTGGAAAATTCTGAATTTGGAAACTCTAGTGAGATGGTCGCGCTGAGCAGGGGCCATCCCCTACTCCTGGCTCTTTGGTCAGAAAGCTCAGCCGCCAGCTGCTGGGTCGGGTGTTTCCTACCCTGAGGAGCCATTAACAGCCAGACAGGTGAGGAGAAGAGCATCTGGACACGTTGCTTTACCCAGTGGTTCTCCGATTGTGGACTCCAGACCAGCAGTAGCAGCGGCATCCGGGAACTTGTTAAAAAGGCAAAACCCTGGGTGCCTCCTCAGACCTCCTGAATCAGACACACTGGGGATGGGGCAGCAATCTGGGCTGGAAGTGGGTTATTTTGAGGCATGCTAACGTTTGGACCCCATGGACGTGAGTCAGGTGAGTAGTTTTCCAGCTGTGTCCACGGGAGACCTCAAGGTCTAAAGAGACCCCTCAGCCTGGATTCCTGACTACAGGAAAAGCACCGAAGGTTCCCAGATGTAACCAGGGTGCCCCATTTTACTCTGTTTAACAAATGGTAGTAGAGCTGGAAGGTTCCAATTGAAAAACAATTCTGCTGCTTTATAAAAAAAATAGAAAATATTGAACAGATGGGAGTACAAGTGGCCACGGGCAATCTAGTCATTTGTAGAACGTTCTGGAGGGTCTGGGCTTGGCTTTCTGTGCCATGTGGGGATGTCAAAAGCCAAAGGGAAGCTCAACCATTTACAGGGGGTTCAGGGGCTGTTTCCCGAAGAGGGAGCAAGTTTGATGTCGTCCAGTGGCTTTAACTGGACAGAAGGGGAGCGTCAAAATCCCTTTCATTTTATTTGAGAATTGCTGCAGGGACGGGGGTAGCTTCTCTCTTTGTTCTTGTTCAGAAAGAAAAGTTGAAAGGGAAGGATCAGTACCAAAGAATTAGTAGCGGCAGAAAGGAGGGAGAGAGTCCTGCTCTGCTTTCTCTCTGGTGGCTTAAAGAAAATGCTCCAGCCCCACTTTTCTTGTTTTAATAATTTTAACATATTTTTATTTTAATTTAAATTATTTTTTTAATTTAAGGTACCAACCCTGCTTCTGCGGGGCAGCAAACCTCTAGAGGACATTGCGGGCTGCCCTCTGCCCAGGTTTGTTCCTTCCCCGTCCCTCCTCACCTCTCCCCCTGCCTCTCCTGTCCCTGCTCTGAACAGGAAATGGAGGGGGGGAATCCTTGGGTGATGCTATGATCTGAATGTTTGTGTCCCCCCAAATTCCTATGTGGAAGTCCCAGTACCCAAGGTGATGGTATTAGGAGGTGGGGCCTCTAGCAGGTTAGACCATGAGGCTGGAGCCCTCATGATGGGATTACTGACTTTATAAAAGAGACCCTGCAAGAGCTCCCCAGACCTTTCCATCACGTAAGAGCACAAGGAGAGGTGTGCAACCAGGAAGAGGGCCTTCACTCGACCATGCTGGCACCCTGATCATGGACTTCCAGCCTCCAGAGCTGTGAGCAATAATTTCTGCTGTGTATAAGCCACCCAGCCTGTGGTATTTTGTTATAGCAGCAGGAACAGACTAAGACAGATGGGGTGGGGAGGCAGGGTCATTTCTGAGGTCTAAAAAGTCACCAGCACACACCCAGAATGCCCTTCTCAGTCACTCCCACAGAGCAGCAAGGTTAAGTACAGTTGATTCTCTTTATTCACAGTAACTATGTTCTATAAAGTCACCCTGGACACTGAATTAGCAGACACTAAACCATTGCTCCTAGAGGAAATCTAGGGTTAGGTTCCTGCAAGCCACCGGTCCCAATATTTTTGTCAACCGATCAAAACATAATCTTGCTTTATGTGAGTTTCTATTTAAAAACATCTTATTTAATATATAATTGATTCCTTAACACTGAATTTACAGTAGACAGCACTGTAACTCACACCCAAACGAAGCTTATCTAACAAGTATTTTCTACATCAGGTACATCACAGCCTTCTTGCACTTTGAAACACTGGACAGCACTTCAGCACTGTGCTTGGGGGCTATTTTAAACAGCAAAATCATCAACACAATCGCAAAAAGCACAGCACTAACTATACTGTGAAAGGACACTTTTCATAATACGAGAGCTGTGGCAAGAAGCCAGAGGTCACCTTGCTCCACTTCAGCTGGGAGCACGGTCGCCAGGTGACCGAAATTTTGTGCTGCTCTGCATGTGTTCACAAATGACCATGAAAGAGCCATGAGTGTCAATCTTGGGGTTACAAATAAATCTCAGCGAGGAAGCAAACTCACAAACACGGAATCTGCAAATAACTCGGATCGACCGTATTCTGTAGACAGAGTTGGTAACCAAAGCCAGACCAATCTCTGCTCCTACCAGAACTACCTCCTTCCCACCAACTTCCAGTAAAAATAGGACAATACAACTCCAGACAAATGTCCAATCACACTGGCAAGGCACCAAAGTTGCTCAGTCGGCATTGAGATCTACTGAGCCTTTCCACTGGAAAATAAAGCCAGAGAGCTGGCCAAGCTCTCAGCACTGATGAACTCAGTACTCAGCCACCGGTCCCTTCCTGCATCCTGTGATCACGCTCGGTCATGGTCACAGGTGACACAACTTCTTTACTCATGTCTTTCTCGGACTTGAGAGGCCAGCGATGTAGGCGGGACCCCGTGGCGTGGGGGGAAGGGGGAACCCGGCTCCCTGCAGCCAGTGGAGAAGCTCAGAACCAGGTTCGGTAGCCAAGCTGGACCTGCTTCAAACCCCAGCTCTGCCACTCACTAGCCACGTGTCTCTGAGCCTCTCTGTCTGCTCACCTGTAACACAGCAGTCGTAACAGAACCCCCTACCTGCTGGGGCTGTTGTGAGGATTTATGGAGATACACCCCGCATGGTGCCTGGAGCACAGGAAGTGCCCTCAGTGGGAACTTAAAGAGCAGACATCACGGGACTACTATGGGGCCTGGGACAGGTCATTCAAAATACAGTCTCGGGTTGAGGCGGGAACTTCAGAAGCGCCAGTAACACCCCCCGGTGGACATTGCTTCTCCTGAGTCACCCAGCCAAGTCCTCCTGTATCCTCTGCTCTCACGGCCCCTTGGCGTCCCTCGAGCACTGGATGAGGATGACCTCAGCCCCACTCCTTTCCCTAAGGGAGGCTGAGCCTCTCTGGCTGCAGCTGGAGGTCCCTTGGCCTTGTTACAACGGTGGGGGTCAGGGACGGGCCATGGGGGAGGGGAGGAGGCCGAGCACAAGGACGGAAAGGGATGTCCGACTTCACCCTGGAAGCTTCTGCACGCTCCTTGTGTGCTGGGCCTTGTTGCCCAGCTAGGATGCCTCTTTTAAGAAGTTAAACTCAGGGCTTCCCTGGTGGCGCAGTGGTTGAGAGTCCGCCTGCCGATGCAGGGGATGAGGGTTCGCGCCCCGGTGTGGGAAGATCCCACGTGCCGTGGAGCGGCTGGGCCCGTGAGCCATGGCTGCTGAGCCTGCGCATCCGGAGCCTGTGCTCCGAAACGGGAGAGGCCACAACAGTGAGAGGCCCGCGTACCGCAAAAAAAAAAAAAAAAAAAAAAAAAAAAAAAAAAAAGAAGTTAAACTCATACGTAAGAACTATGGTTGACTCCCACCTGTAACAGAAACACTCGGAGTTCGACGTCAACGTGCAGCTGCCTTAGAGCACCTGTTTCTGGCCTGGAGCTTCCTGCTGTGTCAGCCCTGCCCTCACACTTCTCCTCCACCGGGCAAACCTCCTCCCAGTTTATGAAGAGGCCTCTCGACGCTGTCCCAGCAGGACAGCAGGGACCGGGCAGGAATGGACCGCCTGTCCCCCAAGAGGGCCGACTTCGGGGGTGGTTAGCGCACACTGGCCCCCAAGCAGGCAGACAAGGAGACTCACCCCCGTCTTCCCTCTAACCCAGTTCAAGTGTACTGCCCTTCCCCAAGGACCAGCCCAGGCCAGGCTGGGTGCTGTGATTCCAGAGGTCGCAGCGGATTCAGTTCCTCCCTGCGAGGGCATTCGAGACAGGTAATTCATAGGGATCTGTGAAGGGCAGTGACACAGGGGGAGAGGGGTGGCTGCAGGAGTTCAGAGGGAGGCTCCTGTCTCAGCCTGGGGAGAAGGGACCCAGTGTCTGTTCCGTTCACTATGGTTCCCCAGTGCCATGCACCATCCGGCAAAAAGCAGCTGTTTTACTAATACAAATACAATTAAAATGTGTGTGTGTGTATGTTATATAAATATAGAGAGAGACACATATAGACGTGTGTAGAGAAAGAGACTGTGTGTGTGTGTGTATGTTATATAGAGACGTATATAGACATGTGTAGAGAGAGAGCTTGTGTGTGTACGTGTGTTATATAGAGAGACTCATATAGACATGTGTAGAGAAAGAGACTGTGTGTGTGTGTATGTTATATAAATATAGAGACATATATAGATGTATGTAGAGAGAGAGAGATTGTGTGTGTATGTACATATGTTATATAAATATATAGAGAGACACATACAGACGTGTGTAGAGAAAGAGACTGTGTGTGTGTGTGTATGTTATATAAATATAGAGAGACTCATATAGATGTGTAGAGAAAGAGACTCTGTGTGTGTGTGTATGTTACACAGAGACATATATAGATGTGTATAGAGAGATTGTGTGTGTGTGTATGTACATGTTATATAAATATATAGAGAGACACAGACGTGTGTAGAGAAAGAGACTGTGTGTGTGTGTGTGTTATATAAATATACACATATACAGACGTGGGTAGAGAGACTGTGTATGTGTGTGTGTATGTACATGTTACATATAGAGACATAGACGTGTGTAGAGAGAGAGATTGCGTGTGTGTGTATATATATGTTATATAAATATAAAGACATATATAGACATGTGTAGCGAGATTGTGTGTGTGTGTATATATATATGTTATATAAATATACAGAGAGACACATAGATGTATGTAGAGAGAGAAATTGTGTGTGTGTGTGTATATATGTTATATAAATATAGAGACACATATAGACGTGTGCAGAGATTGTGTGTGTGTGTACATATGTTATATAAATATAGAAAGACACATATAAACGTGTGTAGAGAAAGAGACTGTGTATATGTGTGTGTGTATATGTTATATAGAGAGACACATATAGACGTGTGTAGAAAGAGAGCTTGTGTGTGTGTATGTTATATAAATATAGAGACGTATATAGACGTGTGTAGAGAAAGATTGTGTGTGTGTGTATGTACATATGTTATATAGAGAGACAAACACATATAAACGTGTGTAGAGAAAGACTGTGTGTGTGTATGTTATATAAATATAGAGACACATATAGATGTGTGCAGAGAGAGAGCTTGTGTGTGTGTGTGTGTACGTACATATGTTATATAAATACAGAGACACATATAGACGTGTGTAGAGAGGGAGATTGTGTGTGAGCGTGTGTGTGTGTGTGTACAGGCGTATGAGCCGAGTCCCAAGGCTGGCTGTGAGCAAGCCTGGTTTAAATAAACCACGGGTCAAATCCGCACCCTCCGAGTCCGGGGCGAAGCCCGATGTACACGCCGCACACGGAGAGCAGCGATGGGTGCGGGGCTCGGGGCATGCAGGACAGGGGGAGGGCGCACGGGCGGAACACGAGGCAGGAGAAAGCCCCTCCCCCGCCGCCCAGGCCGGTCTGCTGAGCAAGGCGCGGCACCTGGTCCCCTTCCCCGTGTGCTGATGCCTCTTCCCTTCCCCAATGACCCAGCGGGTGTCCCGGGAAGCCAGAGGCGGCTAAGTCATTCCCTGGAAACGTATAAAAGAGCACAATATCGCTCCTGGAGGACTGCTATTTTAAATAGAGCAGAGGGGCGGAGGGTGTCTTTCTGTTGCCCCCTCAGGTAATTCCTGGGGCCCTAAGAAGAGGCCCAGCCCTGTGCAGGAGAGTGAGCACACCTGTGTGTGTGTTGGGTCTGTGGGGGAACTGCGGGACAGAAGATGGGACAGAGGACAGGAGGCAGCCTCAGGGGCCGGGCCCGGGTGTCCCACCATCCGCCATGGGCACCACCGCCACCATACCTCTGGGCTGTCAAATCCGGAGACACCCAGCCGCTGACATCACCGTGGGAGGAGAAGGCAGCTAAGAGAGGGTTTTCCAGGTCTTCAAGGGCAGCTGGTTCGATGACATCATCCACTACAGGTGAACTGAAGGAAGGAAAAAAACCAAGGCTCAGAAATGTTCCTGAATGCCTTAAATATGTTTCAACAGCACATTTTATCTGGGCCCTAAGCAGGGCCTCAGTTTCCCTTTTCATAAAGGAAGGGGCCGATGTTGCTCCAGGTGTAGCCCACGGAGGGGGCTGGTCCAGGAGAGGCTGTTTACCGCTCCACGAGGAGACAGCACAGACACCTGGGGTAAGGGTTTAGAAACCTTTAGAGCAACACGATAGAGTCATTTTGTCTGTTGACGCTAATAATGTAAGTCACGGCTTGTGTTTTGTAGGTCTTGATGGGTGGTTCTCAAGCAGGGGTGATTTTTGCCCCCTGGGGACATTTGGCAATATCTAAAGACATTTTTGGTTGTCACAGCTGGAGGGGGCAGGTGCTACTGGCATCTAGAAGGTAGAGGCCAGGGATGGTGCTAAACATCCTGCAGTGCACAGGACAGACTCACAACAAAGAATTATCTGGCCCCAAATGTCAGTAGTGCTGAGGTCGAGAAACCGTGGCCTTGAGCTTTGTTTCATTCTCTAGTAATTCATTTAATTATATTTTCAAAAGTTTTGATCTACAGTGAGATAGAAATTAAAAACTACACTGGTCCTTCATCCACTGGGAAAGTCAGCATTTGACAACCTCCAAGAGCAGACTGGATTTGAAAGTTCGGAGGGACACAGGTCACCAGACACTGTCTCTGGTCACACAAATCTGCTTACTCTGCTGGGAAACCCATTTCATGATCAGTTATGTCTCAGTTTACCAAGAGTTCTTCCTTCTGATGAACTCAGCTCTGGGGCAGTGAGTAACGAGACAGTTATCTTCATACCTTGAGCAGATATTGATTGAACAACAACTTTATGTGGTGAGCAGGAAAGAGGTGGTCCCTGCCCCCGTGGAGCTTACAGTCTCAGGAAACAGTCAAACATTTTTTTTAAATGCTTATTTATCCAGTAATAACTGTTGTAACTGCTAAGAAGGAAAGGTACAGATGGCTAAGAAAGCATAAACTAGGAGGTCCCAGTGGGAGTGGGGGTCAGGAAAAATGTCTTCGTAAAATTGTAAGCTGAGGCCAGTCACCAGCTCAGTGATAGCGAATATGTGCTGACACTTGCTGTGTGCCAGGATCTAAGCACTTACAGATATCACCATATGGTGATCCTCACAACAGCCCTGTGAGGTCGGTGCTATCATTATTCCCATTTTACAGATGAGGAAACTAAGGCACAGGGAAGTTGAAGAATTTGTCCAAGGTTGCACAGCCTGTAAGAGGATACAAACCCAAGCCAGACCCCAGAAGCCATGTTCTTAACCACCCCCCTAGGCTACGTCCCAAAGGTTGAAGAGTAAGGGAAGGAAGAGTGCCCCCAGCACAGGGAACCACACATCTGAAAGCCCCAGATCAGGAAGGAGACTGGCATTCTGGAGGAATGCAGAAAGGCCACTGTAGCTGGAACGCAGATCAAAACAACCAGGAAGGGGACAGGTGGACAGGAACCAGATCACAAGGCCAGGTCGAGGGACTGGGACTTGATCGTAAGCTGAAGAATCAGCCCAAAGCCTCTATCAAGTACTCAGCCACAAAGTACTGCCCTGGGCATCGAGACGAAAGACAGGCAGGGAGGCCCAGGGCGAACTTCCCAAAACTGTGTTCTAAATATGACCGCACTAGCACACGTTTGTGCCCACACCTTTCTATTTATTCCCATGGATCTTGTGATGCTTCCTTTTTCCTCCATGGTTCCCACCCACTATCCCAAATCCCCCAGAACGTGACCCTGGAGCCCTGTAATGACCACACCCAAGGAGCCAGAGAGAAATGGGCACAGCGTGAAGTGAAGCAAGGGGCGAGCCTGGAGGAGGAGGAGGCCGGCAGGGACTCTGGGTGTCTCTGTTGGATCACGATTTGGAGAATCCTAAACCACAGGCAATATCGACTTTCTAAAGTCATAAAACCTGAGCGGAAAAATGTGGCCCAGGAGTTCTGGCAACACAGATCGAAAGCCGTAAAAGACTTTGTTTTCTTTGACACAGCCATTCTACTTCCAAGAATTTATTCTAAGGAGATGATTACAGGTGTGAGCAAAGATGCTGACCATAGCTGTGACCACAATAGCAAAAAAAAAAAAAATGGAAACAACCAAAATGTCCAACACTAGGGGACAGTCAATCAAGTTAAAGCATGTCCACAGAATGGACTCATTTGCAACCATTTTAAAAAAGAAGGTAAAAAACATAAATAATTAAAAAATAAATTAAAAAGTAAATAAAAGAAAGTAGCCCTCCATGTATCCAGAGGTAAAGGATCCATTATTAACTGAAAATAGTTTAAAAAACTATTGGCAACATGATCCAGATTTTATGTGCATGTGTGTATCGATATATACGTATGTGTGTGTATATGTGTACACATGCATGTATGTGTAAACACCCACATAGGAAGCGAGCAACAGAGTGAATAAATGCCAAGGTATTAATGGTAATTCTTTCAGTAGTAAAGTTATGAGTGTTTTTTTCTTCTTCGTTGAATTTATCTCTATTTTCTAGTTCTATTCTGAACACATACTGCTTTTATAAGCAAAAGAAATAAGAAAGCATTTTTAAGGACAATTTTGAGTGCCAGGGAGCAACTTCAATTCATAGTTCAGTGAAAGTTTCAAGAGACGGGACAAGCAGAGCAACGTCGTCTTTCCCCCACTTTTACACTCACATGTTCCCCCAGGAAGGACCCAGGGTTGTCAGTCTCATCTCAGGACAGAAACCCAGCCATGTCTCACTCAACAGGCACCCGTGAGGAAAATAAGGTCCTGGTGGAGAATTTTTTAGATAACCAGTATCTGCTCGCATATTCTACGGGATGGCATTTTAATTTTAACTCTTTGGGATGGAATTAGTTTTCAAAGCATATTAGACACTTCCTTGATTTTTTCTGAACAGAGAATCCTGAACATAACTAAACACTCTGTCAATGACACATGATCAGCATCTTGAGTGACTATGATATAAGTGAGGAGGTATGCTATGGCACTGAAACAATTGTGCATGGATTCTAGACCAGCCCCACCTTGGGATCTCAGCCAGGTGACTCCTCTGAGCTCAACTTTTCCGTCTTTAAAAGGGAAGGCCCTGGACGGCACAATCTCAAGGACTCTGCAAACTCAGTCTGGTCCCTCCCTCGCAGGCTGTGAGCCAGTACGTCTGCTTCCAACTCACCTGACTCTTTTTTACTTTATGCCTTCCAGTTCTCTGCTTCTAATGTACTACAGACTATGGGTGTTAGAATAGTGTGTAAATCGAGAGTTAATAGGCTGGATAAGCCTCCCACATTATGTCATATGGGAGGTTTATAAACCTCCCATATGACATAATTTTAATAATTTTTACATATACATATGTGTGTGTATACACATATATTAAATTGAACTATGTGAAATTGTTAAAAGCAAAAAACTGTCAAATTCACACTGTACCATCAGCCTCAGGATCTTTCTGTCTTACTTCGCAGGGGTCTGGTCGTGCTCCAGATGGCTAAGGATAGGGGACAGCCGACTTCTGGGGACACAGGGGAATTCTTCTCAGACCAGCTGTAAGAGGCTATAAATGGCTTCCAAATTCTGTGGTGCCGGGACTAGGGTGACTGAAATATTTTTCAGAGAGGAAAAAAAAAATCTGTCAGAGATTTTAACCACCAGCTGCTTCTACCAGCTGCTGGGGCCAACCCACTATAAATTTAGTCAAGCCAGCAAAGGGTTGATTTTCCACTGGAATGTCAGGGAGGGAAGCTTGTATCAACAAGTGCTTCTCCAAAGGGCCATGAGTCACCTTCCTTCAGAGGCTGAGGCAGAGAGGGCTCTGCTTCAAAGAGGAAGATATTCACATTCTAGTCTAAAAAGCCAACACCTTCCGTCCTACACATAAGACCTGTGCACAGCAAGAGCTCTGTGGCCAGCACCAAGATAAATTAAATCACATTAATAATAACAGTAATAGTAATGGGGTGGGAGGAAACTCTGGGAGGTGATGGATATGTTTATGGCCTTGATGGTGGTGCTGGTTTCACAGATGTACACGTATCCCCAAACTCATCGAATTGTGTACATTAAATATCTACAGCTTTGTATATGTCAATCACACCTCAATAAAGTAGTTTTAAAAAGATGGGGATCCCACGCTTCAGGGTGGACAGGCTGATGGAGAGCAAGGCAAGTTGAAAGTCTAACTCAAGGAAAACTGTGAAGGGCGGTAATAGCAAAACAAGCTGCCACAGAAAAATGGGCTCCTTTCAGGCCGGGGTGATCTGGGAAGGGCCTGTGAGGGGATGAAGCAAGTCAAGTGCTTCAACAGACAGACATGTGCAAAGGGCTTTCTCGGTGAAAAATGCTTCTCCCTCCCTCTCTCCCCGATGGTTTGGGTGGAAAGCCACCAGGCTTCGCTTCCCTTCCCTTGGACAGGGCAAGGAAGGAAGGGGTACCGGAGAAGGGACAGGGGCCACACTGGCACAGAGGAGGAGACTGGTGTCTTAAGGAAACTGTTACCCACAGGGAGACTAGCAGAAAAATAAACTCATCAGGGATAAAGGGAGCAGGTTCTCACAGTCAGGGAAGACTTGCATAGAATATACAAAGGTGATGAGGCTTGAAAGAACTCTCAGGGCTGGGCTGCAATCAGACATATCAGACAAACACTAGCTATAGATAGAGAGGGGTGTGTGTGTGTACACATTACACACACCTATTTCCCAGCTATGTCTGCTGAAAGGGGTCACGTCAAAAGGACATCAGAACCACTTAAAGAGGCTGCCACGGGTCACATCTGGGACTATTTGGACATCAAAAAAAAAATACAGATAGTAACAGATTAAAATCCATTGAGTAAAGTAATAATCCACAAGTCCATATAGATATAAAAACGCCAACAAATACATAAATGCGGGGGAGGGAAAGTTCCTCTTTACAGTACAATGTCAACTGGTAAATGTAGAAGAAGCGATGAAAACTGAAAATCTGCCATTTAAAAACTATCAGAGTGGTGGTGAATTCTGGCAGGAGCCATCTAAGGACACTAAGGGAGGTGGATGGAGGTTTAAAGTCCAAACGAAATGGACTCAACACCCCATATTCAACGCCTAGGAATATACCTGACTAGTAAGAATCTTAAAACCTATGGATTTATATGTCTCCGGAAGAGAATCAAGTGTGTGTACAGCGGCATGAACGCAGCTGTGAAAATCAGCTAAATCCCATTATAAAAATAAATTTCAAAAACAAAACACAATGACAGTGAAATAGAGAGCAATTCTTAAATAATCCATTCAGGGCTTGTGATGAAACCTGGATTTACCACATCTACACCCACAGCTGGTGAAGGTGAAGGAGGTTTAAAGGACACTAAGGGAGGTGAAGGGCAGTGGTGTGGTCTTGGAGTACCTTCCCACCAGATACTGATAGATTACAAAGGGGGAAATGGTGACTTAAAGGTGGAGAAACTCGGTGGGCACCGACGTGGCCAGGTGCTGACCGGGATTACGTCCCTGGCGGTGGGTGGTCCTCACCCTATGTCACTTCTATGGGATCCCTGCCCCAAACGACAGCCAGAGTCTGGTCATGAGGTGACATGGGTTGAGGGATCTTCCCAGAACAGAAGAGCTGTACTCTGAAAGGTCATGAAGGACAGCAAGAGACGGAGGAGCTCTTCCAGACTGAAGGAGAGTCTGCGGGCATACTTAAGAGTGTGACACGTGCCTTTGGGCTGGAGCCTGGATCTGTAGGAAAAGGGACGGTGTGGATGAATTCGAATGGGTTCTGCAGACTGGCTGATGCCGTGACATATCCTATTGATTTCCCAACTGGATGGCTGTATCGCGTTGTGCTGGAGAGGGACCTTGCTTGGGGGAAATGATCACTGGAGTGTTCGTCTGGATGGGGACACCTTCGTGTTTGCAACTTGCTCTCAAATGATTCAGAAAAAGAGCGATGATAGTGGATATATATATGTATCTCCATCCATATGTACACATATAAAGAGGGGATGACAGCACTTGAGGTAAAATGGCGATAATTCAGGAACTTGGGCAAAGGGAGTAGGGAAGTCTTTGTACGACTCTTGCAACTTTTCTGTAAGTTGGAAATTATTTCAGGAAGAAAAGAACAAAACCATTCCTGAGTGAAGGCATGCAGGCAGCCTCTCCCCAGCACCCGCAGAGTTCGGTCTGGGTTCTGGAGGACAGAGTGTGGTCGAGACGGGAGCAGCGTTGAATAGGGGCCTGTGGGCCATTCACTCGGGCCCAAACGTCTTGCAGAAGGCCTCAAACGTCAGGCCAAGAACTGGCTGTTTTCCAAGGCATGGGGAGCACCAGAGGTTTAAGAGCAGGGAAGCAGCAGAATATCTGGGAGACAGCCCTTATGCGGAGTAGAGAATAATGACCGGGGAGAGGAAATGCAGACAAGGGAGCCGGAGCCGGAGCTGTGGAGCAGGCCAGGTGATGCGGGACGGAATCCCAGCAGCTGGAGCCAGGGCCAGTCGTGCATCGAGCTTCACGATGTCCCCCCAACACATCGTGAAGATGGAGGAAAGCGAAACGGAGAACAATCAAAGATGATTTGGATTTTAAGCATCTGATTGGTTGGAAAGTCGCGTTAATAACTGCATGTTTCACGTATAGTACCTTAGACCCTCTGTACTATTATTTACTTTCTACTTAACTTTCAATGAAGTCAGTTGTTCAAATTAAATAAAGGTACATCATTCTAGGGAATAACCCTGGTGAGTCTGAGGTTTTGAAGTGCTGCTTGCACTTTTTTCTAACAGAATGAGTAATAGATAACTCACCACGACGAGGCAGCCCCCAGGCTCAGGCCAGGCTGCCCGGGAGCTGGGCACCACACTTTGGAAAATGCTGGTGAAGCTCTCACCAACACAGCTGAAAGACAGCCCAGGGCTGCTCACACTGGCTCAGTCCTCTTTTTTTTTTTTTAAGAAAAGCAAAACCTGTCATAAATGACCAAAACGGCATACTCTGAGATCTCCATCTTGGGAGCTGTTGGCCGGTTAGGAGCTGGGCACGACCCAGCTGGCAAAGGTTACAAGCCAGGGCCAAGGCACGAGAGCACGTGGGGCACATACACGCATCCCTTCCAGGTGCCCCCTCAGCGTTCCGAGACAGAACCTGCATCCCCACCACGCTCTCCCCAGACAGGCAGGATGGAGCCGGTGACAGGAGGCCAGGGTCTCAACACCACTCCCGCAATAAAGAGCTGTGCAACCTTGTGGAAGATTTCCTCAGAGCCCAGCTTCCCCATCTGTCAGAGAGGGCAAGGGCCACCCTGTCTGGAAAGGGCGTGGGGAGGGTTCGCTGAGACCAGTCATGTCGACTGGCAAAGGGCCCGGCACACGGAAGTACTTCACAAGTGATGGCGTCAGTAACACAAAACACAACAGGGTGTGGTGTTTTCCCCAACGGAACACACTGAACGTGCTTCTTCAAAGCACCCGTGCCCCTCCTCCCGCCGCCCCTGCCCAGGTGTGCTCCCTCAGGTGTGCACGCCGTCTGGGGTCATAGAACAGGGATGAGTACAGGTGGCAACAGCAACGGGAACCAAGGTTTAGGAGCACCTACTGTGTGCCGGGCACCGTGCAGGGCCTTTGTCACTGTGAGCAATGTGACAGCCCGTTTCAGGAAGAGCAAATGGAGCCCCTGGGTGGAGAAAGTCACTACCCACGGCCACGCTGAGCTCAGCTCCATCCGGCTGCTCCGACCGCAGACCTCACGCCAACAGGACCCTGGTCTCAAGCGGCGTCTCTCTCAAGCATGCAGAATGAAGAGAGTGACGTGCAAAGCAGCCCAGCGGGGTCTGCCTCCCCACAGAGAGCATGTGAGCAGTCCACGGGGGCACTGGCATGGCTCTAACCCGGGGTAGCCAGGCAAGACCCTTCCCCACCCAGGCTGCAGGCACGTCCTCCATAAAATGATGGTTTGGACTGTTGGGTCTCCAGGGTCCCTTCCAGGCCACTGATTTTCTGATCTGAAAACCCCGAGGCTCTATAGGCACAGCCCCCTGGGATGGCTGGAAAAGGACATCTTGGAGGAGGCTCTGGGCCGTGTCCACTGTGGCCCAGCCCCAGCTGGTCTGGCACCTTGTCCAGGGGCCAGGTTCCTGGTTAGGACTTACAGATGGGAGGCGGGGGTGACCAGCTCCCTGGGAGACCTGGTGACGGGGAGGGGGCGCAGAGGGGGAACCCCCCTCTCATACACAACTTACTTACGCACTCCTTAAAATCGGACTGCTGCCCCCGTACCTCTCAGGGTTAACGAACTCAAGGACTGGGGTTTACGCAAAGCTCAAAGGGGAGGAAGTTATTCTAGGAGGACAAGGCAGGGAGACAGTAGTCACTGTTCTTTTCAAAAGACAAAGAAAGAAACCCATCCAGGTGCTGGGAGAAGCTACATGTTCAGGTAAGTGACGATGTAGTTGCTCCCCTGATCAGAGAGCACAAAGCCAAGGGGTATGCCTGATGAATAGGCCAGCACCTTGGGGTCAAGACCTCGGCCAAGGCTGCCTACTTCTCCCGAGAGCCCATGCATGTAACCAACAGGTGCCTCGACTTCACCAGAACCCTGGGCACAGAAATCCAACTGAGTCATCCACTGGGTGGGTGAGCAGGGCAGTGAGTATAGTACAGAGAGCACAGCTCTGGAGACAGGCAGATGTGAGCTTGAAGCCAGCTTTGCCATTTACTAGCTTTTTGTAGTCCTAGGCAAGTTCATTAACCTCTTTGAGCCTCGGTTTCTGAACCTATAAAATGGGGACAAATTGAATAACTTGGAAAGATTATTAAAAGAAATAAAAGCAAAACATAGATGTCAAGCATAGTGTCGATCTCACAATGGGTCCTCAACAAACAGTAGGTGTCCGGTAAATATTAGTTGAACGTGTGGATGCAAGGAAAGTAGCAAGGGCAGAGAGATGTTAACTGCTGCTGCCACCAGAGCTGTCTAGCTGCCACTTAATTCAGGCCAGAGCCAGCTTCTCTAACTTTTCTGAACTGCGAGCAGGCAACTGAGCTCCTAATCAAGCTGAGGCCTGAACAAATGCCTTAAGTACAGACAAGGCAAAATTTTAGTGTTCTTTTTTAAAAAAAACCTCTTGGAGTTCTCCATATCTTATAACAGTCACAGATTTTCCCTGATTCCAAAACTACACAAGTAGCAAAATTACCTCTGTAAGCCCTCCCTACCCACGGAATGCAACGAGAGGTCTAGACATCACGCATGGAGCAAAGCCTTGTACCCGCCGTTTCCAGAGAGAAGCCAAAGCAGACAGTCACTGACCCAAGAAGGAACCGCTGGACAGGTGTCCTACTCAGCACGACACTAGGCACGAGGATGCCGGGGAAGTGAGGCAGGGTCTTGTCGGCACTGGAAGAGAGAGACCCTAGCACATGGCTGAGCACAAGACAACCTGGGAGCTGGAAGCAGGGAGCTGTGGAACACAGGTTCCTGGGCCAGGTAACTCACAAGGTGAGCGAGCCTCGGTCAAGGTTTGCAAGGGAACACTGGACCTTCTACTGTTTCCTGTGAAGCAGGCGCTGGAGAGCAGGCAGCCAGGGTAAGCCTGAGGGCTGGAGGGAGGGGCATCCTGACCATAAAAGGAGGAGGGAAAAGATGCTCCTGACATGGACATGCCCCATCTTCTTATGGCCTCTTTGGAATGGGCCCGCACTGGGGAAACGTCATGATAGGAAACCAACCCTGTGCCCTCAGGAGCTTAAACCTGAGGATGCTGGCCAGGAACCGTACGCTCTCGATGACACAGACACCCACCCGGAGAGCTCTGGACCTCAGAGGACCCACTGGACGCAACCAGGCAGTGAGAGGAATTAGGACTCTAAATAGCCAATCCTGCATAGGAGCCAGGGAAGCGACTGCTTTCTCTTTCCAGTTTTTCACCAGATTTGCTCTCTGTAAGAGGAACTGACGTGCATTTCCTATTCTTTTATTTTTACTTGTTTTCTGGGGAAAGTATAAATAAGCAATTAAAAGGGAGGGGGACAAAGCAAGGGAAGACGGATAGAAAGGAAACCTAGATAACCAGCTTCCAAATAAAAGAGATCTGCATCGACTAGCACACCTCCTTGTTTCCAATTAAAAATAATAACAACAAAAATAAGCTACAGGAGGTGTTAGGAAATCTACCTCCTCTAATTAAATCCTTTTAAATCATAACAGTGAAAAACATTAGCATGACTTTCCATTTGCACCGCACTTCAGTTTGCCAAGTATTTTCACGCACATGATTTCACTTGCCCCTACAGCTCCGTGAGCCAGGCGGGCACCGTGACTACCCCCACTGTTAATGAGATGGAAATCATGATTCACAGAGACGGTTAGTGACTTGTTCAAGGTCACAGAGCTGGTAAGAGTGGGGCAGGGATTCTAATACAAAATCTCTGTCTCTGAATTTGGAGCTCTCTCTAGACCGCCTTTCTCCAAGCCACGGAAAAACAGTCTTGGGAACTTTGCTTTCTTTTAAGTGGTAGCCTGAATACATTTGCTAAATGACAGACTGAAACCATACACCAGAGTGGACCAGACAGGAAAGGGAGGGGGACGCAGCTGATACCCAATGTATCTGAAACGAAAGCCCCATCACAGGTCACGGCTCTGTAGTCCCCCGAGAATTTTGCCTGCCCTCTAGTCTATTTTTAGAGGCACTTCCCTACAAACTTGTTTCCCCAGCTCTTCTTTTTCATGGCTTCCTTTCTCTGGAATGATCTCATAATCCTTGGCCTGTTTTGTCATCACGGTGAGTTGCTGTGGAAATGGTTATTGAGGCTGTGAACAAAGGACTGTGACCTCAGCGGGGGCAAGGGAGACAAAGCCCAGCCTCCAGGACAGATTTCGCACGCTGTGGCCACAGGTCACAGCGGGAGAGACCAGGGCACCCAGTCCTCCTCCTTAGACTTGCTTCTCCCACCAGGACTAGTCAGGGACACCACCACCAGCTTCCTAAACCTTCTCCTGGTTATGCAAAAGGTGTCAGGGCTTGCTCGACTCAAACCATAGTTAATTCAAGAACCATCTGCTTTTGGCTGTGGAACTGAGTACCAGGAGAACACACACACGCACGCGCGCGCGCGCACACACACACACACACACACACACACACACACACACGGCTCTTGACCTCACCCTCAGTCTCTCCCAGCCTCATTCAAACCTGAAGCCTGGGGTCTAGTGAGCCCATAGATCCCCATCTCTCATCTTCCCAATTAGAACTGGTCTCTCCCAACTCCTCAAACCCTTGCAGTGTCCTCTACAGGGGGCGCTATTGGCATTTAGGGTGAAGCGGTTCTTGGTTGGACAGGACTGTCCCATGCACAGCATCCCTGGCCCTTACTAGATATTGCCCACTCCAGTCCCTGGGACGACCAAACATCCTCATGTATATGCACACATCCCCTCCTGGGGCACTATTCTCACCATAAAGTTTGCCCAGTGTGTGTCCGTTCAGTATCTCACACACACACACACACACCCCTCCCTGAGAGCAGGGGTGGCCTTACTTACTTCAACTACCATTCACCCCGACCCCCGGCCCCTCGTCACACTTGTGGAGTGGTACCACCGTAAACTAGACAAGCCTTCCGGGAAGCACTGTCTGTCTCCATAGAAACGACAAATGTAAATAACCACGGTACACAGCGTGAAACCAAAGAGGCCGCAGGACTTAGCTGCCAGGCCAGGTGTCTGGGGTCCTGGGTTTGAGTCCCACCTTCACATGTGACCCTGAGCAAGACCCCGGACTTCTCTGAGTCTCCCTTTTCACATCTGTAAAATGAAATCTTGATCTTTAAGTTTCCTTCCAGCTAAAATATTCTAAGTGCCCAAGCTCAGAGAGACAAAAGGGATGCATGTGAACAGAGGGACCAGAGGCCAATTCTGTCTAGCTCTCCCAGAGGGGACCAGGAGGGGTGCGTTGGCTCCATAAGCAGTAACGCCTATGTATGGGTTGTACTGTATGGTGCTGGCCTCCCTGAGACTTGGGAAGTTAACTTTTGATGAGGGACCAGTGACAATGTAAGAACCAAAGAAGAGGCTCTGGGTAGCTGAGAGTTGGCTGTGGTGTCTGCACAAGAAGGGCAGTCCCTGACCTATTTCCTGCAACTCTCCTCTGAAGAGAATGCCCAAGCCCCAGGCACAGCCTATGAGAAGCCCCGTGGGAATCCACTCCCTTCCACTCACGTGCCCAGCACAACTGGCCCCATTCTCTGGAGGAGCTCCCAGCTCGACCTCCGAACAGGAAAACCGAACATTCTAAGAGGTAACTCACTCCACAATTCCCAACCAAATCCTTCCTCTGAGTTCCATCACTTGTCCAAATGGACCCCCTAAAAACACTAGTGAAGACTAACTTTGAAATGTATAAGTGAATCTGGATGGATGAAAACCATGGATGGAAACCACAGATGAAACTCAGTCTCAGGACAAGGCCCCAGACAAAGTCATTTCTAAATACAATGGAAACAGTCTTTGAAATGTGGCCTCAATAGGGAATCCTAGAGAAATAAGAAGTTGTTCTCCACCTAATAACAGAGCTGAACCTTCCTCTGGCATAAAACAGATAGGAAATTGCACTAGGACCCCTGCTATTCCATGTACTGTGATAGAAAAGGCTTGGGACAGACATGTGTACACATGCACGCACACATATGAAGACGTGCGCAGGCACACACACACTCCGGCACCAACCAAACACCCTGGCTACCCTTCCCTCGGCTCAGCTTCTATTTCCATCCCCCCAGTACACCTTGGAGACACATTTTTCTCACAATGTCTGTTTCACTTGCCTCTCAACCCACTCCCACATTTTCCGGTCCTAGCATTTGACGGAGGCAAAAGATAACAACAATAATAATATCACGCCGATGACGATGCCATTTAAGACAAGACAAGCACCGAGGAGGACAACAAACGTCGCAGGAACACCATGCAACAGCTTGCTGCAGAAAGCGCTCGGAGGCCGTGGGGACGACACGGCCCCGAGGCCGCGGGAGCCAAGGACGCCAAGGAGAAAGAGAAAAAAGAAAAAAAAAAA
>NW_020174301.1:11192150-11192728 GCF_003031525.2 Neophocaena asiaeorientalis asiaeorientalis | reverse complement strand
AAAAAAAAAAAAAAAAAAAAAAAAAAAAAAAAAAATCAAGGGCTGGTCACGTGGTGCGCCCGAGCCCTGAAGTGCACTGGCCCCGCTGACGTAACTATTCGAGAATTTAAAAGTCCCAAACTCGGAAGAAGTCCAGTGCAGAGTTTTAGGGCTAATCCATGCGCCGCTGTGGCCCGCCGGGGGAGCCCCCGCGCTACCGGGTGGGACCACACCAGCCCGCAAGGACCCCAGCGGGGATGGCGCGGAGCCGGGCCACCGGCACGAACCCCAACCGCGGGCGGGGACCTCCACCGTGAGCGGGATCCCAGCCTCGGGCATGCGCCCCGACCTCGGGCGCGGATCCCGACCCGCCTCACCCGACGGAACGAGCTTCCCGGGCAGAAGCCGCGGGCCCCGCCGGCTCCCCCGCAGACACACTCCCCTGCCAGCAAGTGACACACATGTGTGTTCAGCCAGTTTCCTCCCCTTAGCCAGTCCCCGTCGGGGAAAGATAAAATGAGCTTCGGCCACTTCTAGCACGCCTTTGTCTGGCGGCCAAGGTCCTGGGGACGCGGGTCTCCTCCCGACTCCGGGCGCTC
>NW_020174301.1:11188430-11191855 GCF_003031525.2 Neophocaena asiaeorientalis asiaeorientalis | reverse complement strand
GGCGGCGCGCCCACTCGCCCCGCGGCCGCCGAGCGCGCAGGGGACAGAGAGACAGTCGGACAGACGGACGCGCGGCCCGGGCGCTGCTCGCGAATGCGCTGCAGACTTCCTCCAGGAGTCTCTGAGTCATGACAACTTGCTACAGCTCTTATTTTTTACACGGCGCTTTCCACTACTCATGACAACGCGGGGAAGGCACCGACGTGTGAACCACTGAGAAGGCCAAGTACAGGCCGGTGCCCCAACTCTGCGGTCCACGCGCGCTTCCTCCGCCTCCGCCGAGCCCGGGGGGGGGTGGGGTGTGGAGACGGAGGGGAGGAGGGGAATGCCGGCGCCCTGGCCTCCGGAGCCTCAGAAAGAAGCTGGGGCTGATGTGGTGGCTCGTTGGTTCCGGGAGCCAAATTCTGGCCCTTCTTTCTTCACCTGCCTAGTCCTAACTCTGCTTAACCATGGAGCCTTAGAGCGTACTGCGCTCTACAGTTTGCAAAACCTGTTGCCTATGCCTTCTCCTGGGCTGATATGCCCTCTAAATTGGGCAGAGGCTAAATCCAAACCCCTTCCCGCGGCCATATTTCCGGGAAGCATGTGAGTTTCTATTTGTGCGTTGTGGATTTCGGTATTTTGTTTTTCTCATAGGACCCCAGATCAACTCCTTCGCTAACATAGACCTCACTCCCAGAGTGGCGCTTACCTGCCTGCACCAGTGAAACGTATCACCTTTTCTCTGGAAATTTCTGCATCTAGGCCGCAATGGAGAAGAGCCTGTGGCTATACGTGGGCGCCAGGCTTCCTATTTTAAGTTTGGTGTCAAGAAAACATTGCTGTGTTTTATATCCTCTGGGACCAAAGGGTAAGAGACTCACAAATGACTCAAGGCTTCATTTCCTCCTCTTAAAGAAACAGATGCCCAGGGTTCGATGTCCTCAAATGGGAATTCTCTGTAGAATAAAGAAGTAGACTTTTATTGCCTTCCACTAAAATACTGTTTTTTTAAAAACACCATGCTTCTAAGAATCACATTTCTGACGGAAATTTAAATAGATTCCTCCTCCACATGCTTATCATGGGCTCAGGGGTTTAGTATTAAAGTGCCTATTTCACTAATGTGAAAACTGACACTCAAATAGGCTAATTTGTTCAAATGTATACCATCAGCTGTTCGTGACATGAGAATTGGAATGCCCAGTCTTCTGTGCCCTTGTGCCCTGATCTGAGGTCATACCCACTCACGGTAAAAAAATATATATATATATATATGCTCCACTCACCACCTCCTAAGCTTGAGCATTCCAATTAGGCAAAGAGCTAACATGTATTTTGAGATAACATCCCTTTCAAGTGAAATAGCCCCTCCCCAGTTGCCAGAGGCATATCCTTCATGACACAGGAAGGTACCACTATGCTTTGAAACCTACTGGTGTGGCCAGGAGAATGATGCCCTCCTCAAGGATGTCCACAAAGATGTCCGTGAGTATATCAATTTATAGGGCAAAGGGGAATTAAGGTTGCTAATCATCTGACCATAAAATAGGGAGATTATCCTGGATTATCCGGGTGGGCCCAGTATAATCGCAAGGGCCCTTATAAGTGGAAGAGGGAGGAAGAAGAGAGTCAGAGAAAAAAAGAACTGATAGTGGAAGCAGAGTCAGAGAGAGATTTGAAGATGCTGTGTTCCTGTCTTTGAAGATGGAGGATGGGCATCACAAGACAATAAATGTGGGCAGACTCTAGAAGCTGGAAAAGCAAGGAGATAGGTTTTTCCCTAGGGCTTCCAGAAAGGGACACAGCCCTACTGATTTTAGCCCACTGAGACCAATGTGAGATGTTTTACCTACAGAACTGTAAGAAAATTTTTTTTTTTTTTTGTGGCACGCGGGCCTCTCACTGTTGTGGCCTCTCCCGTTGCGGAGCACAGGCTCCAGACGTGCAGGCTCAGCGGCCATGGCTCACGGGCCCAGCTACTCTGCGGCATGTGGGATCTTTCCGGACCGGGGCACGAACCCATGTCCCCTGCATCGGCAGGCGGACTCTCAACCACTGCACCACCAGGGAAGCCCAGAAAATAAATCTGTATTGTCTTAAGCCATGAATTTTGTGGCCATGTATCATAGCAGCAATAGGAAACTAATGCAGTAGGTATCTGGTTACTGCTGTGATTTAATCTCCTCCTTGAAGAATTTTATGAAAGTATCCAGAGTCTAAGCCCATTCATTGCAGGAGAAACACTCTGGCTGAGAAAGACCTGACCCCAGCACTTCTCCAAGGTATCATCAAGATCAGAACAGCGCAATGATGTTCAGTAGCTAGCTTTCAGACAGAGCCGTGGTCCAGTGTAGGACACACTCACAGCAAGATGAAATAAAGGGCTCTCAACATCACGAGGGATTGACATTTAAATCCTGACATCTGACAAAGATACATCCATACCAGAAAGTCTCAGCCAACCCACACAGCCCTGGTCCTGGCCGCAGCTGGAAAAGTTGCCCTGATGATAAACTTGAAGCAATAGTAAGTGTGCATTGCCTGTCTCCTCCGGCTCCAGGTCAAGGGTAACAACACGACACAGCAGGCCCCCCACATCTGCGTCTTCTGCATCTGCAGATTCAACCAACTGTGGATGGAAAATATTCAGGAAAAAAATTCCAGAAAGCCCCCAGAAGCAGAACTTAAATTTTGCTATGCACAGGCGACTATTTACATAACATTTATGTTGTATTAGGTATTATAAGTAATCTAGAGATGATTTAAAATATATGGGAGAATGTGTGTAGGTGATATGCAAATACTACACCATTTCATATAAGGGACTTGAGCATCCTCGGATTTGCGTATCCATGGGGGTCCTGGAATCATTCTCCAGGTATGCAGAGGGATGACTGCACTGGTACAGAGTCGGACAGACACGTGCTTATGCCCTTCGTCTTGGGATACCTGGACTCTATAGAAGAAGACTGAATCACAGGCAGCATGGATGTGCCTTAGTAATTGCATCCATGACAGAATCTTTACATCCTAAGGATTTCTTGGTTCTGAGTACAAGGTCAAGGCCCCTGCAGAAATGTGGTCAGTGTTTTCAGCAATGCCCCAGTGCAATAGCTGTTCAACGATCTTCTCCAGAGTCCTTGGTTTCTGGAGTTATCTTAAAGGCTACTTGGGAGGCCCCTGTAACCAGAGCTATTTCACTGAAATCTGTCATATCTTTGGGTTCCACAAAAGATTTTGTGCACGAAAAGGTTCATTTGGAGGGAAAGGGAGAAAAAGAAAACATGAATACACTGCTTTATAGAAAAGAACTTGTGCTGTTGGAATCCTGGAATCCAATCTGAGACCCAGAGAAGGAGGTTGACACACCCAAGGTCAAAGGCTACATAGTGACAGAGCAGGTATCAGGAAGGGAGATTTTTTTTTTTTTTTTTTTTTTTTTT
>NW_020174301.1:11138297-11188293 GCF_003031525.2 Neophocaena asiaeorientalis asiaeorientalis | reverse complement strand
GCCCAGCCGCTCCGTGGCATGTGGGATCTTCCTGGACCGGGGCACGAACCCATGTCCCCTGCATCGGCAGGCGGACTCTCAACCACTGCGCCATCAGGGAAGCCCAGGAAGGGAGATTTTTTAAAAATTAAGTGAAGAGAACAGTATAATGAACTCTATTATATCAAACAGTTTCAATATTATCAAATCATGGCTAACTCTGTTGTATTCACATGCTCACTTCTCACTTGTTACTCAGATTATTTTAAACCAAATCCCAGATATCATCACTGTATCAGTTAATATTCCTGTTTGAATCTCCAAAAGGCAAGGACTGGGAAGGGAATTTTGAAGGCTGACTCTGTATTCTCTTTGCTCCCTCAGCCTCCCCTCAAGAGGATCAGCACAGCTGAAGGATGATCTACAACCTGTAAATATTAGTAGGTAAAAACCACAAGCACCATGGGTCCAAAACTTGGTGCATGTCAGACTCCCTGGGTTATTTTTAAAATGTTCCCAGCGATTCTGATTCAGGAAGTCAGGAAGGGGCTCAGGAATGTGCGTTTTAGCAAGCATATTCTGGATAATTCTGGTGGAGATGCTTTCCAAACCACACTGGGAGAAACTCTGAATCTGAACTTTTGTGACAGGAGTCATTGGTTGCCTCCAAAAGTGATGTTCCCTCTCCTGTTTACTAACTTACTAATGTTCAAATAATTAGTTTAGGTATGGTCATGTGACACACCCTTGGCCAACGAAACGGAAAGGAAAGTCTGTTGTATTTCTGGAGACATTCTCCTTACTCTTCAGAGGAGATACAAGACTGCAAATCTTGTGTCTTCAGATGTCTTCCTGCCTCTCGACATTGTCATATGGGGCCTGATGCTTAGAGCTTCTGCAGCCAGTTTGAAACAATGAAGGGGAACTTTAACCAGCACACTAAATTCAGGTAGAGAGGAAGATAAAAAGGGCTAATGAATTACTTACTCAACCTTGGAAGTGCCCTGCCTCTGGATTTCCTGCCAGGAGAAATGATGGACCTAGTATTGTTGTTTTCTTGTGTTGGGTTGTCTGTTACTTGCAACCAAAAGCATCGTGAAAAGGCTGTCAACTGTGATGTTGAGAAGCTTTCATTTGGTCCATACTAGACCTAAGGCTCTAAAACCACAAAGCAAATCAAAGATTCTTTGCCAGTGGAGTCTCCTGGAAAACAAAAGGCAAATCAGTGCCTAGGAAACACCCCCAGGTCTGTCCACCGAGTACTGCTCTGTTCTGTGTTTGCAGCTTCCTTTACACTCTGTTGTGGCAATGATATTTTTCTTTGGCTGAGAGGTGGCAAGCCACATGAAAATGGGAAGCCAAACGAGGAACCCGTGTCCAAATTTGCCTGATACATAAATAACCATGAACTAATCAAATATTCACTGAGCACTATTCCAAGTGCCCATGCGGGTGTAAAAGTGCATAAGACAGGACCCTGCCTGGGCAGACAGACTCACGCTGGAGGGGCAAGAAGCAGGAGGATGGGACCAAGAACACCAGCAGACACCAGGTGCTGTCGGCCTTCGGAGCGGGAAGAACCGAGGGTACAGCATGTGTATTAGGAGAAGTTATTCAGGAGACTGAAAGGAACCTTCATTCTATCCAATTCTATTCATTCTAACTATGTGACTTGCTTCTGCCCCACTGGACCATGGGCACCTCCCTGAACTGCCAATGCCATAACTTCATACGTGAAGAAACCTGGGAAACAAGGCCAGAGACTGGAAACATGTAAGGCTGGCTGGTTAACTGGTAGGGAGTATGTGACGCTGAAGGACAGAGGTCAAACTCTCCCTAAACAAAGAACACACTAGCTCCCTGCCGGAAGTGTGAGTCTACATGGAAGTTCACATATCTGCCTTGTTTATGGGCACCCAAATGGAAGGTTGGTTACAGCACATTGTCTTCAGAGAATCATAGGGCGTCCGCCCAGGACACCCATACGTGGCCAGACAGCACAAACTCTCCTGGACTCAAGAGGTTTCATTCAGTCTTTCAAAATCACGTATTGAGTATCTACTGCATTCCTGGGCCTGTGCAATGTCAGATGCCTCGTGGTCCCTTGCCCACTTCTACAGATGGTTCATGGAATGGCCACCACATGACAGAAACATAAAAGCAATATTTCAATCAGCCTCAGAAGAGACATGGGGAGATTTTCCAGAAGAGGGAATACTTAAGCTGACTTTTATAGGGTAAGGAGGTGTTACCGTAGTAAGGCTTCTCATATGAGGGTATTTTTTTAAATAGTTATACATTTGAAGCATATGGGGAAGAAGTTCTGATTAGCACATCAAACCCATAACTTCACAGACATTACCTAAAACAAAAGTAATATATTGAAATAAAAATGAACCGATGTAAAGAAAAATAATAAGTAGATAATAATACAGTGGTATACAGATATGGTAAAACTCTTGAAAGTGGTTACAGGGTGGTACACACTGATGAAACACTGAGCCAAAAAAAGGGGAAATGGACGTGGAGAAGAGAAACAGAATGTTCTGGGGAGTGGGAATGAAACCTCTTCTTGAGTATAACCAGTAACTGGTTGTGATAAGGAAGCATACGACTAAGCCATTCAACAAGTATTTCTTGGGCACCTACAATGTGTTAGCTACTTCCAGGTGCTGGGAGATAGGGGTGAACAGAAGAGACAAAATATCTGCCCTCGTGGAGAATACTTTCTAGGTAAGTATTAACGGCCACCTACCTTAATTACCCAATGAGAGGCGAAGACAATTAGGGCTGTGAGCTGTTTTAACTCTTTAATGCTCGTGTGCTGCCTCTTCAACCAGACTGTCAGCTCAAGGGCAGGACAGCAAGCCTTCCCCGTGCCCACCTGACAGCTGTGCTGACTCTCAGCCCAGTGCTCATCGCTCTCCTGGCAGGAGTCTCTCCTCCGGGGCCCGCCTTCCCCAGCCCTCCCTACCTCCCTGTTACCTGAAGCCCTTCTTCTCCAATGTGGCAGCGTCTCAGGGCTTCACCCAACCCCCAGAAACCCGAGCCGATAGGGCCTTTTTGCCTAGAAGATTATCCTGTCATCTGCCAGCTATGAAGGGTGACAAAATACCACCCACAAGACAGCCTGCACTCTGCTGTCCCCACTTAATTATCAGATCAGTTAAACCAAAAGGCAATTTAAAAACTCTTTTAGGGCTTCCCTGGTGGCGCAGTGGTTGAGAGTCCGCCTGCCGATGCAGGGGACGCGGGTTCGTGCCCCGGTCCGGGAAGATCCCACATGCCGCAGAGCGGCTGGGCCCGTGAGCCATGGCCGCTGAGCCTGCGCGTCCGGAGCCTGTGCTCCGCAACGGGAGAGGCCACAACAGTGAGAGGCCCGCGTACCGCAAAAAAACCCAAAAAACAAAAACCTTTTTTAAATGACCACTCTAATATTAGCTAACATTTGTGAGCATTTGCTGCAGAGCCAGCACTCTGCTAGGCGGCTTCCATCCCTCCTCTGACTTAATCCTCACATGAGCCTGTGCGGTGGGCACTGCTGTTGTCCTTAGCAGACAAAGGAGAAAACAGACTTGGAGTGGTGAAGCCCCTTACCCAGGGTCGCACCAACCAAGCAGAGGTAGCTGCACCCACAGGCTGCGTGTCTACGAACCCAAACTCCTAACCGGTCCACAGGGACAAAGGACTAACTTCAGCTTATTTTTATATACTCTGAACACATCAGCAGACGAATATGCCATGAGGAACCCAGGACCAGTGCCCGCCTCTAGCATGTGAGTTCAGCTCTCACACTAATAAGATCCACTTCGCTAGTGACTTCTGGGGATTTTTTTTTTTTTTTTTAAGAAGGAATCACTGCTTTGGGCTTCTGAGCTAAGTTCTCACATTCCATGAATGGCTGTCCAAGCAGGGAGGTACGTTCCTGAATTGCAACCCAGCAAAATGTAGTTGTAAGGGCAAAGAGAAATACTGGTAGGCGGGGTTCAGGCCTTCAAAATATTCAGCCATTGCCTCCACCCACGCTAAGATGAAATGTCAGCCTGAACCCAAAATATACACAGAAAATGCGTGGGGCAGTTCCCGTGACTTCTGAGTCTCATCCAGGATTTCTAGCCGCGGCCTTGGAATTTTCCTTGAGTGCACACAAAGCCTTCTTCACACAAGGGCCCGCACCGCTTGAACGTGTACTCGGCTGAACCTGTATTTGATCTTGACCTCGTCCTAATTTTAAGTAAGTCTGACCAAATACAAAGCAAGCTCCGCCGGCTGTACCCTCTTCCTGAACAGAAAAACAGTGTTCTCTAGGAGTCGGAGTCAGATGTCTGTGTCCCATCCGACACGATGGTGGAAAATAAAGTACTTGATGAAACAACCACAGTCTAACAGGCTCCCAGGTGATGCCAAGGCTGCTGGTCTAAAGAACCACACCTTGAGTAGCACAGCCCTAGAGCAGTGGCTCTCCAGGGGCAGTTTTGCCCAGCAGGGGACATTTGGCAGTCTCTGGGGGCATTTTTGATTGTCACGACTTGGGGGATGCTACTGGCATCCATCCTACTATGTGCGGGACAGCCGTCCCCAACAATTACCCAGCCCAAAATGCCAATAGTGTTGAGGATGGGAAACCCTGCCTAGAGCACCTAGCTTGACCTTATGTAGGAGGCCCTCAGTCTGAGTGAATGAATAAATGAATGAATGTGTGATTTTGTTATTGTGTTACTGAACTAACCTGGCCAGTAGATTTGTATTTCTCTTTTGAGGGAAGCACCAAACAGACACACCCTCTATCTGCTGGACAACACAGCATCGGTCTACAAACATTTGTTGAGGACCTACTATGTGTAGCCCACTGTGCTGAAGACTAGGACCAGCGCAGACCCTGCCGTCAGAGGCCTCGCCCTCAAACGGAGACAGACGTATTTTGGGTGCTTGCCTGTGCCAGCCCCGAGCTAGCACTTCCCTCACACTATCACACAGTCCTCCGGAGGTAGGTGCTGACTTCATACACACTTTACAGATGAGGAAACTGAGGCCTCAAGCAAGTAAGTAACTGGACCGATGTCCTACAGTGAATAAGTGACAAATTTGAACCCAGATCTGTCCAGCTGAAAACACCCAACCTCTTCTGCAAAGTGTGAAATCCTATACGAACTATAATACATTTGCTTCTGTCTTAAAATTGTGGTCAGGTAACAGAAAGAACTCTCAATTCTTGGGCAGGGCCGGGGGCGGGGGTACCCCTGGGGAGTTGGAGGGTTGAGAAGGCTTCACAGGCACTACATTCGCCTGAGCCTCTATGGTCTCATGAACCAGAGTGTGGTTCCCCAGAGGGTGGAGAAGTAGGGGGCGCGGCAAGGCAGGCAGAGGGGTCACCCAAGGACAAGGGTGTCTGAGTCTGGCCAGCATCTCTCAGCCATGCTAGAGTTCCTTCTGCTAATGCCTTTAAAGTCTGGGCCTGCCTCTGCGTTTCCACATTTCTCCAGTTCTTATACCAGAGGAAAAGGAATATAGAAGAGAAGACATAAAACGCCCTTCGTTAGACTTGTGAGCCAGTGGCTTTTCAGGACTCCCAGGAAGAAGCAGGGAAGTGTAACACTGTCCCGTTGGGGTCAGTCATAGTTCCCGAGTGCAAAATGCAAAGGGGGTTTCTGAAAAGCAAAAATGCCGCCGCTCCCAGGTGAGGCCATCTCTACAGAATAATTTCTCTCCGCCGAAGATCAAATATGAACCACAGAACACGTACAAACAGCGACTCAACAGGGAGCCTGGTGGTTTCTAACATAAGCTTCCCATCTTCGTGCAAAAGCAAAACTAGACCCTGCAGTGATCATCAAGAGTGTTTTATCTCCCAAGGATTCATGGCCCAACTGTTTGTAAAGAAACCTGAAACAGACTGCAGTATCGTCTGAGAGTTCCCTCAGCAAGCTGCTCACATAGACACACTGGGCTAGAAGGAGGTGAACTCAAGTTTCAGCAGAACCTTCTCCTGAGTTAACTCTAATCAGACTTCCCTCCCCACCAGTATATGCACACGCCCCAAATCCTGGTGAATGAGAGAATCCGCAGCTCTCGTCCAACCAGCTCCTCATAATGGTTTTCCTGCAGTCCTACTGCGAACGGTACTGGCCACAATCAAAGGGAAGCCAGGGTCAGCAGAGTGCAGGGGCTGCAGTTTAACTCATTTCGCAAAATAGCTGGAGGAAGCCTGCATATGCAACTTCCTTGGATACAACCCAAGGACAAGATTACTTTAGACCACTACCACCACCTCCAGAAAACGATCTATAACGCCAGTTCATACCAGGCCCACCTGGGGTGCTCGCTGTGTACAGGAAAGGTGATGGCTGCTCACTAGAATGGCAGCGGATTTGCTGGAAAGAGCACTGGTCTCGAGGCCAGAGGGACTGCGTGCAATACGAGTCAGACCAGCGGCCCCCTGACAGGCTGTGGTGCCTTCCGGAAGTCACACACCCTCTCGAGGTCTCAAGTTTCTCACCTGTAAAATGAGGAGCCTGAAGATCCTTCTGGTTCAGTTATTTCAGGACTACGAATGCCTGAGCCAGACGTGGGTGGTACCTGTCTCAAAGGATGAGCATCCCCGCTACCAGGCCTCAGGAGCCAGGGACTCTGCCCCAGACATCCTTCAAAGGTGGCCCTGAAAGGCAGTCTGGCCTAAACTGAGACCTCAAGCCCAAGGTTGGCACTCTCCCCTCATCCAAATCCTCACTTTCTGACAACTCTGGCCACTCCCACTTAAATACCAGCCGCTTGGTCACCTGCCAGGAGGGGGTCTCCTTCACCAGCTACTGTGCTGTAGCATCTGGAAGTCAGGTGGCCAGACAACTTTCATCCCTGCCCCTTCCTCTAGGAGTCTGGGATGGGCTAGCAGCTCAAAACATCTTACTAAGTAGTCGGGCAGTTTGACCCATAAGACACACTCAGAGCTTGCGTTCCGCTGGTGCAGCCTCCGCTGGGCTCACCCACACAGGCGCTCCATCCCTGCCACAAATGTTAGGTTTCAGCCTCTTTGCAGCCATTCTTGGCAAGAGGTTAACCACAAAGCCCTAGCTTCCCCAAGGGAGAGAAGGCATTCCCCACGTGTGCCTGATGGCTTGACCTTGCATCAAATACAATGTTGCAACACCGAGGGCCACTCCAGCGGGGAGGATGTCAGCCACAGTTCGAGAGGTAGCTTTAATGGGCAATGACACCTTCCAAAGAATCCAGGGGAGATGCAAATGAACTTCAGCAAATTTCAACGAGTCCTTGTGTCAAAGCACAAATGTTTACCCTTCCCCCTCCCCATATCCTCAAGTCCATTCTTTAGTAGGTCTGTGTCTAGCTGTGACAAAGTGAGAGAGTGGCATGGACGTATATAAACACTACCAAACGTAAAATAGATAGCTAGTGGGAAGCAGCCGCATAGCACAGGGGGATCAGCTCGGTGCTTTGTGACCACCTAGAGGGGTGGGATAGGGAGGGTGGGAGGGAGGGAGACACAAGAGGGAAGAGATATGGGAACATATGTATATGTATAACTGATTCACTTTGTTATAAAGCAGAAACTAACACACCACTGTAAAGCAGTTATACTCCAATAAGGATGTAAAAAATAAAAAAGCACAAATGTTTACCAGTAACTTGCCTGAATCATAGCATTATTATCATTCAAATGATGATAGTAGTAAAAACAGCAGTAAGAACAAAAATTACCCCTGATTAAGTCCTTACTGCATGCCAGACAGGCACTCGGCTAAGCTTTTAACACACATTATTTTTATGTGATCTCCCTAATATCTGTCCGTAGTGTAGCATTATACACATTTTACAGGTGAGGAAACTGAGGCTTAGAGTAGCTAAGGAATTTGCTCGAGGTTGGAGAGCCTAATGGCAGATTCAGAAGTTAGACCTGGCCATCTGCCTCCTGGAGTACCACCTGACCCGGTTTTCCCAGACAGAAAGCCTCCAACAGAGAGTGAGTTGAGATGAATTATTCAGCAAAGGCTCACGGAGCGCCCACTGTGTGCCATGCAGAGTATCGGGTGCTGGGTAACCGAGAGCCGCATCTGCAAGTCTGACCTTCCCAAAGAAACAAGATCCTGACTTCTTCTTTTGGCCAGAGGCCGACACCCACTTTCTATAGAGGTGACCATCACCATGTGTCCCACCAAACATTTCTAGACGGGGAATTCATGCTCATGACACCCACCTCCTGATCTAGTGTCAGAGGACACTGCGGCACAGGGAGGGGAAGGAAGTGCAGTCGCTTGGCAAAGGCGTGAAGGCGCACAGCGAGTGGCGGGAACCAGTGAACCACCTGACCCCTCCAGAGGGAGGATGCCGAGCACCGGGCTGGGAGTCAGCAAACCGCACGCGTCACTCCTCCGCAGTGCCTGCCCACCGACTGCCCACCTGCCGATTCACCCCAACCCTCTATCCAAGGGAGGAGGGGTGCCCAGTGTCCTAGCTCCTCCCTAAGGGGGAGACCTTGGCTTGCCTTCTAAGCACCTGGCCTGGCTGCACACCTGCTGGGGGCCTGAGCCCGCTATGGGGATGGAGCTGCCTTCAGGAGCCCCCGCAGCTCAGGGACCTTGTCTACAGCTCTGCCATCACAGCTCCTGGCTATGGAAAGCTGGCTTGTGCAGGGTACTCTGTATCTTGCCTCCTCTAATCACCTTTAACCTTCCTTTAAGCCCCAGGAGACATCATTGGCCATCTATCCGTGAAGAAGCTGAGGCTTGGAGAAGTGACCCAATCACCCAACAAGGCCCAAGAGCGGGCGATCAGGATTTGAACTCCAGGACCTAACGCTCCCCTCCCTCCAGCCTGGTTTCACCCTCAGCCTCACGTCTGGTGCCTCCTCCCCCCCGTCCTCCATGCCCATGTCTCGGGGCCCTGCTTCCCTCCACCTACGGGTGCTCCTGGCCTGAGGACTCAGTGCTGACCGTGTCCGCTGCACACTGCGGTCCTCTCTCTGCGCACCCCGCCCATTCCCAGGGCGCAGGTGCACTCCTGCGCCCTGGGAGTGAGGTTTTTCTTCCCAGACACCCTCTGACCACCTTACAAAAGGAAAAGGCATTAAAAGCCTCAGTAATCAGACCCCTTACAGTGCCTTCCCTGGAAACAAAGAAGCCCTTGCACGGTCTACCTCTGATTCAGCAGGCTGCTAAAATATTTAACACCTGACGACTTAACATGCTTGAGAAGAAAGGGGAGGCCGAGATGCAGCTAGCTGGGGCCTCTGACCTTGCACACCCCACGGTGAGCTTCTTTCCCACCCTGCCAGTTTCTTGGGACAAGATCGGTACAGAGACGGCAATTGGCAAACACTTCTCTGCTGTGGACCCATGTCAGCTCCCTCCCAGCCCAGATGGGCACCCTTACAGGTGTGGCCAGTGGGGATGGGTAGGCACAGAGAGCTCTAGATTAAGTGTTTGGAGCCAGTTGACCGGGTTCCCCAGGCCTCCTTACCAGGCCTGTGTGTGAGGTTGCACTGGCTGAGCCAAGGCCTCCGCTCGGCCCGGTGGTGAACATCCTTGGTTCAGGTGCCAGACAGACGCCTTCTGCTCATCCGTGTCGCCAGGCGCTTGAGCCACGAATACAGCCCAGTCTCCGCTCTGCAGGCACAGCTACCTGACTTGCCCACTGGCAGAGCCAAGGGGTGGCCAGGAGGAACCCAGCGCTCACTGAGCACCACCAGGCATTTGAGCTCTGCAAGGGCTCCACACAGAACCTCTCGGAATCCATGCTGCTGACGGGCACGGTTCACCTCTTATGTACACATGAAGGAACTGTGTCTTCAGGTTGGGCTGTCCCATGCAGAGCCTGCTACCCCACGTGGCTATTTCAATTTCAGTTTTAATGAATCAAAGTTAAATAAAATTCACAGTTCAGTTCCTCCCTAACCCTAAACCACATCACCCTGAAACCGGCCAGATTTCCGAGTGGCCTCATTTCAGGTGTGTAGTAGGTACACGTGGCTAGTGGCTGCCATACTGGATAGTGGAGATATAGAACACTTCCGTCATCGCAGAAAGCGCCAGTGGACAGAATGTCTTAGAGGATAACCTCCCCAAGATTCCTTCTGGCTAATAAGTTACTGATCAGGGATCCAAACATGGATTTGGTGTCTGAGGAATTCTCCAGAAGAGAGGTTCCAGCCCCAGCCCTAACTCTCATTAAACCACTGGTCTTGAGCAAGCCATGTCACCTGTCCCAGCCTCCCCTTCCTCCTTTGCACAAGTGGTACCTACTAAGGGTTAAGGTGAGGTGGAAATAAGTTGCTAGATGTGGGCGTACTTTGGCCCAGAAGGAGGAATAAGTGAAAGGGAACTTACACTGAGTACTTATTTTGTGTTGGGCGCTCTAAATAAAGTGGCTCCTTTAATCCTAGGTATTATATACCCCCACTTTACAGGTGGGTAAACAGTTTCATCAAAGGTGATGCCCCCAAGGTCACACAGAACTAGAACTCGGCCTGGAACTTATCTGTAGACCTCCAGGCCTATGCTGGTCTCACAGAATAGAACTCAATTCTACAGTCTTCTCTCTAAAGCCCAGAAGCAGGTTTGGGGCGGTGTGGCTGGGAAGAATGGCTCCATGCCCTGGGGCAGGTCCTCGGTTCAGCTCAGGCATCAAGGGGAAACATCGTCAGGGGCCAGATTCTGATTCCGGTTCTGCTGTCAGGTAGCTCCCTCATCCCATCCCTATTCCGAGTCTCGACAAGAATGCGCCCAAGTTTCCTTCCAGATATCCAGCTAGAGTCTAAAATACCCATTTCTCAGTCACACCTACCGAAACGAACCTGCATCCTGGTCTAAAACAGTGGCGGTAATGAGAGGTTCCAGGAAGAGAAGCGGATGAGTTTGGACACATTCATTTGGAAAATCACCACCTTGCCCTGAAACTGGCCTGGGATTCTTAAGCGGCTCTTCCTGCATCAGATCCAGATGTGGCATAGCAGAGGCCTCAGGGCTGAGGGGCTCAGAAACCCAGAAGGGCTAGACCAAAGTAGTGGCATTCCCGTCACAGTCACCTGGAGGGAGGGAACAAGCCCCTTGCCTTCAGGGCGGCTGCCACCTTTGGTGTGGGTGCCTCATAATCCAGCTTTCCAAAGTGACTTGGCATTATTCCCAAGGGCAGATTCACCTCTAAAAAAATTTGTTTTAATTATGGAACACAAAAGCTTCAGAACATAAAGCTCCCATGTCCCCTGCATTGGCAGGCGGACTTTCAACTACAGCGCCACCAGGGAAGCCCGAAGCCTACATTTTTAAAGGTCCTTTGACTTTTACATTACGATGGTTCGCAATGATTGAAGCTGTGGATCGTCATGTAAATCCGCGTCATCTGTAGAGTCGTTAGTCCTGAGGTACTTTTGAACCACGTAACAAGCTCCTGTGAGCCGAGCAGGGTTAGCAGAGCTCACATATGACAGAAGCAGATGCATAGAGAGGTCAACCGGATGGAGAAAGACTCATCCAGCCTCATGTCTCCCATTCCTGTGGGGTCTGTTACTATATCATTTGGAGACCTTGGGTATTTTCTTTGTTTGCTTAATTCCCAGGATGGTTTTGAATAAAGACGTTTAAAATGATAATAGTGGTTACCATTTGTATTTTACACTTACCGTATATCAGGCATTATACTAGGTGGCTTTGGAAACATTCCATTTTCATCTTAATTCCAACCCTACCAGGGAAGTATTATTTTTCCCATTTTATAGATATGGAAACAGGATTGAAAAGTTAAGCATTTTCTCCAAGGCATCACACAGCCAGTAAGAGATCTCTGGGATATAAACCCTCCGTCTTACTCCATTGTCTCCCTTTTGGGAAGAAAATTGCTCCGAGGGAAAGAAGTGTCAGCATTGTAGCTCTGTAATAGCCCTGTAATAGCCCAATACTTCCCAAAAGGAAGTTTAAAATAATCCAAGCAATGTAATCGAAAATCAAACCCAGAAGGATGGGGGTGGGGATGGACATCTGTCATCCTGGCTTTATCTGCTAAGAGACCTAGGCTTGGTAGCTTCTTTTCTTTTCCTTAATTTATACGGCTGTAGCCCTCCTCAAAATCTTATTCTGAAACTCAAAAACATGGTGTCACAGCTGGTAATTTTAGAAGGAGGAGGAGAGAGAAGGAAGAAACAGACCCAGTGGGAGGAAGGGCAGGAAGTCGCTCCAGCCCTGCCTTTAAGTCCAGCCAGGGCTTCCTGGACAAGATGCCGGCTGCCCCTCGCTGCTTCCTCCTTCTACCCCTCAACGCCTCAACCCAACTGCCCTTCGTGGTTTAGCCTAGGTGTACGCAAAGACCCAAAGCACCTGGGAATAATTTAATTCTCTCAAATGTACCAGTAATTGAAAAGGATACCTTTCCAACCATTTCCCCAAATGGAAAAAAAAAAGAGACCCCTTTAAATAAATATTCAGGAAAAACAAGCTTGGTGATGTCCACGATGGATTCAGAACTACACATCTGACCATCAGTGGTGTGAAAGCAAAATGCCAAATTCTAGACTTTCCATCCACTGAAGACAGTCATTGTATATAGAAATCCACAGCCAAGCCATCTGTCAACAGACTCCTATTTCTTGGAGTTGGGTGTACGTGTACCCCTTGGGTGGAGGTGAGCAAAGCCACAAGATACCCACAGCACATCCACCAGCAGGGCCAATTTGACGTCAAAAGATGGGAAATTAAGCAGCAAAATATTTGTGCTCCTGGCATCTACCTGGATATGAGATTGGGTTATTAAACTATCCTGTCACCAAGACAGAAAAGAGACATTTCTTAGATATTGAATCTGATCTGTGATATCAGCCCCATTCAAGTTAGCAGAATCTCAAAATTCAATAGATTCAAAGAAGCACGTCACCTGATAACCAAGAGAGTAGAAAATATGGTTTTGACTTGCTTTGCTCTTCTTGTGGCAACTCAAAGCATTATTTTTATGTTGAAATACAATACGATACGGTACACAATAAAAGATACACATAAAGTTTTACAATAAAACAAGATCTCAAAATTTTTTAACTTGAAGCAGATCGCTGTGGGCTACCCAGTAGGGGGTAAGAAAGAGTTCGCTCTCTTCAGCCATGAAGACATTTTAGCAGACAAGGAAGTCAGCCCTGGAAAAGAAAGATGGCCGGGCTGGAACCTCAACCTCAAGAAGACGAACAGTTACCACTCAGTTCACTGCAGGAGAAAAGCCTGTCCCACAGAACTGTAATAGGAAACCTAACCCCTACCAGGGGCTGGAATGCACTGGAATTGCATTTGATCAGTTATCTCAGCCTTCACTGCAACTCAGCGAGGCAAGTATAGTTGTGACCTCCCCATTCTACAGACTGGCAAACCGAAGTTAGGTATGTAACCTGTAAGGTGCACAGCTGGGTGTGAATCCGAACTTCACCACCACCCTAGCTTCTAGCAGTGTCTGCCTCAGTGTGGCCACCCAACCTCCCCAAGACCGCTGCCAAAATTCACCTTCACGTGCAACACCTCCTGTTCCCAGGACACGCACCTCTCACCTTGGCCAGACTTTCTCTGAGGCCTGCCCAGGTCCACGGCACAACTCCCTCCTGGTGAAAGGTCCACTGGAGCTCCTGAGCCTACCCCCAAGGCAAAGAAGCATGCCCTACGTTTGTGTTACAGTAGGAATGAAGTTGCTGGGTTGAGAGATGAGGGTCACCGTGGGAAGGCTTGGCCTTTGGGATCATTCGATAATGTGAGAGCTCTGTGAGGAGCTGGGGTGCTCCAGGGGGCAGCTACTCACCATGTGGAACTGTTGAGGGCTTGGAGTGTGGCCGGTCCAAACTGAGATGCACTGTGGGTACAAAATACAACCCAGCTTGCAAAGACTTCATATGAAAGCAAGAATGTAGGATATCAGATTAATAATTTATATATTGATTGCATGTTGAAATGATAATATTTGTGTTATATTGGGTTACATAAAATGTATTATTGAAATTAATTTTACCTGTTTCTATTCAGTTTTGAATGTGGCTACCAGAAAATTTAGGATTACATTTATGGCTTACGTTCTATTTCTTTTTTTTTTTAACATCTTTATTGGAGTATAATTGCTTTACAATGGTGTGTTAGTTTCTGCTGTATAACAAAGTGAATCAGCTATACATAAACATATATCCCCATATCCCCTCCCTCTTGCGCCTCCCTCCCACCCGCCCTGTCCCACCCCTCTAGGTGGTCACAAAGCACTGAGCTGATCTCCCTGTGCTATGTTATGTTCTATTTCTATTGGACAGAGCTGGTCTATACCTTCCAGAGACCTTTGACTCTCTACTAAGAGACAGAGGTCACCCCACCTGGCAAGCTGGAGGGGAGGGCCCATTCAGAATTCTTTCTGGAAATCCTCAGCCAATGGGAGAGTGGCAGCCCTTTTTCCTAAGAACCCAAAGCACAGGAAAGGTCGGCCCTTTTCCATCCTCATTTCCTTCAAGGACCAGGGCAAAGCAGGTTCTGGAGCCCAGTGATCTAAATAGAAGTAGACCATGGGCCACAAATGCAAGCCCAGAATGCAAAAGCTACATAGGTAATTTTAAAAGGTTGATAGCCGCATTAAAAACAAGAAAAAAATGTGAAATTAATTTCAGTAACATATTCTAACCAAGTACATCCTAAATATTATCATTTTAACATATAACAATATAAAAATGATTAACGATGTATTTTGTATTTTTTTTTTTGGCCGCACTGCACGGCTTGTGGGATCCGAGTTCAAAGCGCAGAGTCCTAACCGCTGGACCGCCAGGGAATTCCGTGTGTTCTTTTCTTCACACTAATTCTTCAACCTCTGGGGTGTGTTTTACCCTTACAGCACAGCTTCATTCACATGTGACCAGTGGCCGCCAAATTGGACAGCACAGCTCAAGAATCTAAAAGTCTACCACCCAGCAAATCCTCAACCAGAGCCAATCGCACAGAACACCCATTATAATGTAAATGTCTCCTGCTCTGTAAACCGTGATAAGTCACAACTTCAGCCACTAAGATTTACGTTTGCAAAGAGTTCTGACGGCAGCAGAAAAAAAGGACTCAGAATTTAAACAGGAGAAAACAGTGGATGACGCGACGCTAACATAATAAACACCAGTCATCGTTAGTTGGTGTGGTTGTGGATTCTTCTCCTTTTCTTTATACTTTTCTATACCTTACGAAGTTTCTGATATTAATTTAGAAATTATAATTTAAAAATTTTAAGTGATTAAAACAAAGAGCCATGAAATACTTATTGAACTACTACTATATGCCTGGTCCTGAGATCTTCTTGCTCTCCAAGAAGGTGATAAAACATCCAGGGACTGAAGAAGGAGCTAATATGACATTTATGGGGAGGGGAGGGGAGGGGAGGATTTTCCAGTCAGACATTTTTTCCTACGCTTTAACTGGGAATGTCAAAAATACATACAAGCCGGGGCTGCAGGGAATTTTGTGCTAAGTCAGCAGTGGAGACAAGTGTCGAACGCAGATTAAAACTGCATCTGTCTTGGCAGCAGCGTCCGTATCTCATTGGCCCAGAGTTATAAGAGTCGCTCTCGAAGGGCAGGAAAGGCAGCTGGGTGTCGGTGGAAGTGCTCAGACTCGAAAAACAGGTGATCATGCATTCTTTCAGCATGTGTAGAATAGGCAATAGATCATTTACAAAATGCCTGCAGCTGTTTGGTGGCTACACTGGCCAGCCACAGGTACTAATTTAAAGTCCAACCCCGCTCCGCTTCACACAAGCGTGTGCCTGCACACACATACACATACACGCACACATCCCCATGGAGAGCTCTGGAATAGCCAAAGATTGAAGGATGCTACACAGCTTGGTCAGAACGTGTCTTTGCCACAGTATCTCCCTCTCCCCCAAAGGATGAAATCTCCCAGACGCTGCTGTTGCATCTCACTCAGGAAAAGAACAGGCAGGTATGCTGCAAAGCGTGAAGGTCTGGGATTCACAGATGCATCTATCATTTGTCCTCCTCTAATCTTGAGAGGGGTGTGACTGCTGCTGGTGATTAGACATTCCTGCTTGAGATTAAAGCAAAGTTGAGCCCATTTGCCTCAAAAAGTAATGAACTAGATTAGGAGGTGTCGGGCTCAGGGGGTTGGGAGTCGTGAGGTGTGCTGTCTAAGGGGCGCAGGGTTTCTTTGGCGGCGGGGGCGTGGATGACCATGTTCTAAAATTGACTGTAGGGATAATTGCACAACTCTGTGAATATATTAAAAGCCACTGAATTGTACACCTTAAATGAGCAAATTATATGCTTTGTGAATTACATCTCAATAAAGCTGTTAAGGAAAACAAAGATAAGCTCAGATATGAAAGCAACTCACTCAATTCCTTTCACAGCAACGGAGCTTGTAGTTATCTTAGCCACTGCTTTACCTGTATAAAGAACGGGAGTGACTAGGTGTTTCTTTCTTAGATAAAGACTCATATATTAGCAGTACCCTCCTTTGCAAAACATCCAGCACGTCTCTGCCAAAGGCACGTTTCATGGTTCTCCAAAGGCTGCTACCTTTTCACTGACCTTTCTGCTCCGCCCGCACTTCGGGTCTCGTCTGAAATGACCTCGCCCATGACATCTGGAGCATCCTCCTCAGAAACCGGAGGTAAGGTGGATGGGCTGGGCCCAGAGCTCTTTCTGGGATAAGGTAAAAGAAGCAAGAAATATTTAAAAAGGCATTCTTCTCCATGTCCTATTGAAAAGTCCATTTCCCAATTAAAGCTTTAAGTGTCTACTTCACCAAAATCTCTGGAAAAAATTAGCTTCAGGCAGCAAATGGCTTTGAGATGCTTTGGGATCATTTAGGTCTCTCTGCATAACTCTGCATAAATAAATCCAGATTCAAAAGCAGATGTATTTTGACTCCAGAAAAACTTCTGACTGACCATAACCTATGACCTTAGAGTGCACTGCCAGCCTGTAAACATTTCACGCTTTGCGAACAGTTTCAGTTAGAAGAATTAAAAGAACACAAGGCAAGGAATAAGACACGTTAAACAGACACAGCTCCCATGCCTCCAAAGCACTTCTCACGTTTTTCAGAATCACAGCACATCCAGAGATTGTGAGCAGGTAAATTTCAACAATTAGATATGGAAAATTAACCTTCTTCTAACCACCCATCTCTTTGATTGACTTTTTAAAACCAAGTGGGAACCACTTTTGAGGCTGACCCCATATTCCCATAGGAATTTATTCTTGGAAGTACCTCTCGGCGTCGAGCGCTTCTGGATCCAGGCTTTGCAGCTTCAGGTCCCGGATCTCATCAGGTTCCGCAGGTGAGGAGACAGGCACCTTCCCATCGCCAGCAGGAGTCGGGGGCTCAGGCCCAGGCTGCCCCTCAGCCTGCGGGTACCCGGCCGGGCTGTCCCCGCTCGGGGCGGCTGCAGCCTCCATCCTCAGAGCCCCTTCAGAGCAGCTGGGGTCCCCAAGGCTTCCTGGCAGAGCTGAGGCACAAGCAGCACCAGAGAACATTCTCGTAGTACCTGCTTCAGGCAGGTGGGCAGACACGCGTGCCCCGGTCTCAGCTGTGCTCACAGTGACGTCATCCTCTGCTTCCCTAGCAGCTTCTGCTCCCAAGCCGGGCTCCAGGGGAGTATCCACCACTTGCCCAGCTGGTGGCTCCAGGGTGCTCTGGGTGCCCAGGGCGTTCTGTGTTTCCGAGATCCCAGCAGCACCTTCATGCCTCCTCTCACCCCTAAGTGTGTCTGGGGTACAGGCCTCACTGATAGCCTCGGCCACAGTCGGAACGTTCCCATGGGGAGAAGATGCTCCCTGGGCAGAGGTGGGCACCGACATGTCACCCAGAGCCCCTGGGTGAGAAAAGCCCTGGGCACCATCTTCTCTGGGTTGACTGTCTCGGCTAGATGTCTCCTGGTGCTGTTTTCCAGGAGGAATTCTGTCGTCTTGAACTGCGTCCCCTTCTCCATGGCTCTGGGGAGCCACCTGCAAGTCAGCATCGGGAATCTCTGGAGAAGTCACCTGTGAAGACAGACCCGAAGCTGCTTCCTGCCGGCCGCTTTCCTGCTGTGAGCGGGCCTGGCTCCCAAGCCCCGGCCAGCCTTCCCCAGACCCCTCTGGCTTCTTGCTTTCTGTCAGCATCTGTGGAGGCCCACTCATTTCCTTCCCCACACTGGCACCTGGCAGGCTCTGCTCTGCAGCTGGCCGTGCCGGCCCCGGCAGCTTTTCTGGAGCTGGATCCTGGGGACCCAGACGAGAAATCTCAGCCTCTACAATCAGCTCTTGCTTCTTCTCCTTTGACTGTATCCAGAGTCCGGCAGGAGTGGTGGGGAGAGGCGCGATGGCCACTCCTTGAGTCCCATCTGGAAGCTTCTCTGGGCTTGGCGTGGCGAGGTCCTTGCCCATCACACTCTTCCCAGCTCCTGCCTTTTCTCCCAGTGTGCTCTGGGGCCGATCGGCGGTCAGGGCTCCAAGCACAGACTTCTCAAAGATCTTGGTGATGTGCTCTCTGAAGTCAGGGAGCCCAGCGATCATACTGGTCTGCCTGGAGCTTGCGCCTACACCAGCTGAGGCTCCCTTCCTGGGATCCTTGGAAGGGTCTACCATCCTCTGCCCACTGCGCTCTCTCTCCCTTGCTGCATCACCTGCTGTGCTCTCCTCACCGGCAAGGTGTGCCGAAAGTTCACTGGGCTTGCCACTTGCCCCGGGAGTCCTTGAGCCTTTCTGTTCCCCTGAGGTCTGCTTTCCCTTGGCCAGAAGTGGCACCCTGTCCAGGTAGGGCACGGAGTCCACAGGCCCCTCAGAGGTCCCAGCTTGGGGGCTTCTGCTGCTGGCTGGCACGGCGGAGGTTTCCTCACCTGCAGCTCCTGGTTGCCAGAGGGAGGCAGGGGAGCCACACGGTACCTTCGCGGAGGAGGCATTTTCCAAGACAAGCAGGGGCTCCCGTGTGGGACAAGGGCTTTCACCAGGAGCTCCGAGGCCTTGAGGTGAAACAGTTTTCACGCCACTGTCTTCTGCCCCTTTCCTGGCAGCACCCTCCACATGCAGGTAAGGAGTGTCAGGGGCAGCCTCTTCTGGTGGCCTGGACGACAGGAGCCTCTTTGAGTCAGGGACAGCCTGGGCTGCAGAAATATCCACCACGCTCCTGGGAATCCCACCCAGCTCTCTGGCTGGCAGCAAGGCATCCTGGCAGCTGGCGGAGGGCTGCTCAGCTTGGCAGGGCTCACCTAGGGCACAGGTAGAAGCTTCCTCCCCAGGGGAGGGGCACTGCTCTGTTGGGAGGAAGCCACCACTCCGAGCAGCTTCTCCTGGCTCCCCCGGAGCCCATTGTGTCCCCAGGTCTCCTCCGTCAGCGTTCCCACCAATCTCAGCAGTCCCACCACCTGCACCTTGATCCTCGGCTGATGGGAAACTTTCAAGAAGCTTTTGGGGCTCTGCATCTGTGGCAGTGGGATGCTCCATTTCCTTGTGTGGGGCTAACCCCGATTGCCGCCTGCCCTCCTGGGTTTCATCACCGGCCTCTCTCTCTGGGGCCTCCTGGGTGGGTGTGACTCTGGGGCCGGCAGGTGCTGGAGCTGGTGGGCAGCGAGCTGCCTTCAGGAGAGCTACTGAATCAGGCCGACAAGGCGGGGCCCCCACTGTGTTCCCACTTGCCTTCTCTGTCTCACCCAAGTCCTGGAGCGGGGGCCAAGCGTCAGCTGCTTCCGAAATGCCTGCATCCCCGAGACATGCCTCTTCATGCTGGCTGCCAGCTTTCCGCCCATCAACCAGCTCCTGCTGGGACTTGTTTGGCCCCTGTCCAGCACAGCAACTTTCCTTTCTGCTCAAGCTACATGCAAGAGAAGAGTCTTGTAAGGTGTCTGCTGCAGGAGGTGGGCCGCTGGACAGCTGACTGCCACTGCATTCCGCCTCCTGCCCATTCCCCCCTAGCGCAGGCAACTCCGGTCTCTCTGGTGCTGACAACTCCAACTGCTCTGTCGTACGACTCTCCGGAACTGTGTGCCCGGGAGGTGAACGTGGAGCATCAGACGGACTGCCCTTGGGGAGCTCACTGTGGAGTTCTGATTCAGAGGCCTGTTCCTTTGCTCCATGAGTGGGCAAGCTCACATCTTCCCGAGGTTCCACAGGTATGTGGATTTGGGGAGAATCTGCACCCAGGTTCTTAAACTCTGCATCACCTGGGTAAGTCTCTTTCTCGCTTTCGCACTGTTGGGACAGCTCCCTGAGCGTTTCAGAGGTGGATGCTTCTGGGTCCGTTTGGGACTGCTGGAGACGGTTCTCGGAATACAGTGAGGGCCTCTCGGTTGCAGCCACTCGTATCCCGCTGTCCCCCGGGCAGGACAGGGTTTCCTGCTGATCTAGCTCCAGGCTGAGGGTCGTGAGCCCACAGTCCACTGCCAAGTTCTCCTCCTCAGGGGGAGGTGGCCCATCGGTGTGGACTTCCTGTCCAGCTGCATCACGCCCCAGCCCACGGGCGTGGGGTGGTGTCACCAAGCCCTCCGCATCACAGCTGCCCGGCCTCTGCGCAGATGGGTGGCTCCTCGTCTTTATTTCAGATTTGCCCTCCGCCTCCTGGGCTTTGGGGACGACCTCTGTAGCAGGAGTTGACAGGAAATCCGATTTCTCTGATTCTAAAGCAGGAAGAGGGTCCATTCTTCCCAATGCCCCCACATCCTGAAAGGTGTCAGGATACTTGGTCTGCAGTCCTGGCCCCTCCCAGACAGCTCCCTCGGGAAAAACGTGTTTACTGGCTCCATCCGGCCCAGAGCGGGGGATGGGATCCTGCTCGGGAAGCTGGTGCAGTGAAGCAGATGCATGGACCACTTGGGCTTCTCCCATCATCCCACAGGCTGCCGAGCTCCAAGCTGCATCTTCTGATGGAGAGCCGGGCCTGTCCACGCGCCCGGGGGCCTCCCTTCTGAGTGGCTGTGCTGAGGCCATGCTGGGAAGGCTGTTGCTCTCCACATCGCCAGTTAGCTGTGAAACCTCATCCTTTTCCCCCTTTGGGTCAGGCTTGCAGCCACAGGCTTCAGGTTGCTCTCCCTGAAGGTTCCCAGGATCTGCACCCTCGGGGGGCTCTGGGGCTGCCTCCTGTCCTCTAGGGTCGGCCCCAGGTTGTCTGCTTTCCGCAGCCACAGCTGGACCCTCGGGGGCTTTGCCTTCATCCTTTGGCCCCAGTGACCTTCTGGCATTTTCATCCGAGGCAGCGGGAGGGGGAAGAGGCAGAAGCCCTTGCTGGACCTCGTGGCTTTGCTCCCTATTCCAGAGCTCTTCCCTCTCCTCCGGGGGTGAAGGGATAGGAACCTCTCCGGGGCCGCCTTCGGGACCCGCTCCCTCTCCTCCGCGGTCTGATGCGTGCTTCTCCTGTCCTGCCAGCCCTGCTTCTGCCCGCTCTGTAGCCAGATCTGTAGGAACAGGCCTCTCAGCACCGGAAGTCATCTCTCTGGGCTGTTCTGCAGCAGCAGAGGCCCAAGCAGCTGCCTGTGAAGTGAGGCTTGAAGCTGGGTCCGTTTCCTCAGTCGCCGCGTGTGGGGCGGGCTCGGGGCTCATAAGCAGGCCCCCCTCGGGCTGGTCACCTGCCGTCACACAGACGGCCTGACGGCGCTCAGCTCCTTGCCCCCCTGTCTGCGAATGACCCCGAGCATCAGGGGCATCCAGAGTCTCCTCCCAAGAGCCCTTGGCCCCCGGTGCCAGGGCAGGACCCAGTGACTCCCAGGGCAGCTCTGTGGGCGGCGGATGCGCTCCCACTTGCCGCGGGCAGCTTTCCCGGGCAGCGACCTTCGCTTCTGCTCCTTGGGTCGCCCCTGGAGCACTCCCGCTGGGAGGGCTGGCCCTGAGCGCTCCCGAGTCATCGGTGAAGTCCTGAGGCGGCCCCTCCACTTGGCATTTAGGGGCTGGATCTTGTGGGGTCGGGTTCTCGGGTTCTGGGGGGGACTCTTCCAGGCCAGCTGAGCTCTCTTGGCCTGGCTGGGCTGCAGCAGGGGCCATGGGGGCTCCCCGCGCAGACTCTGGCAGGGGAAAGCCACCTGCAGCCTCTTTCCCTTGGGACTCAAAACCACCAGTCCAGCCATCGTCTCCACACAGCTGCACTGTCATGGGCTCTCGAGGAGCAGCTGCTGAAATTCCCGGCACCTGGTCAATGGAACTGGAGGAAGACAGCTTCTGCCCCGCTTCTTCCTTCGGTCCTCTCTCTCTTCCGGCGCTGGGGGCGATTGCAACCACCCTGCGCTGAGTAGAGCGGTCCATCCCAGGGACAAAGGCTGCTGGGGTGTATCCTGGGGCATTTGGGGAAGGTTCCCTCTGGGGGTGTTGAGCCAGGGGACAATCTTCAGGTTCCGCTGCTGGGCTTGCCAAGCAACCTTCCGGGGCGCCCTCAGCAAAGGGCACGGAGGCCAAGGGACTCCCCTGCTCCCAGGGCTCCGGTGGGCTGGGCAGTGGAGAATCTTCTTGGCCCATGGCTTCCTGTGGGTGCTTCCTTGGCTCAGTCACCTCTGGGGACGTGATGCAGGGATACCGGCTGGCAGCACCTTCAGAAGTGGAGCAGGAACCTCCATGCCTGACGCTGCCAACAATGAAAACATTTATTGTTTTATCAGTTCTCATGGATGCCAAGGACAGAGCCACAGCCCAGGCAGAATCACTGCACACCTCTCCCCACCAAAGGCCACAACACACACAACAGCCTCGTGCATCTCGTTCCTCTCCATGAAGAGACACCCCCCAATCCCACCCCACCTGTAACCATGACACGTGCCCTTGCTGTCTGCAAAAATTAGTGCAGAAAATCTCAAACATTCCATCTGAGGCTTTCCATGCTGGTCAGTAGAGAATGCGGAAATATGGAAACTAATTCATAATTGTCTACAATGCAGGAAACTCAGAAGATTTTGAATAAATATAAACCATGGTAGAGAATTTGGATGAGCTCTCTGTAGTTTACAGAGAGGTCCTGAACACTTCTGGGGATCCTTAGATGTTCAGGAAAAAGGCAAAAATGGGCAAAGCCAAGCTTTGAAATAAAGAGCTATTCTTGCAAAAAGTTAACTCGATTCTTTACATTCAGCGGGTGGTACTGTGAGGCATAATCCCCAAATCAATTCTATTTAGCTGTGGAATTTCTGCATATGAACTACATATAAAATTCCTGGGAGCTGAATTACCTTCATACCCATATGTGTCTCAGCTTGAAATTACTTTGCTGTACAGTGTGTAAAGAAAAACTGTGAACATGCAGGAAACTTGGGGGAATATGGCTCAGAGTCATGGACTTGCTATAGATCATCAACTATCCAGTTATTGTAAAATAGCTTATCACATCCCATATTTAGACTGTGTTTCTCAATTCTATATAGTTTTAATTAGGTGTATTTTTTAAATTTAAAAGCAATATACAGCCAAGACAAAATTTTGAAAATGTAGAAAACATGCTTGCCACCTGAAGTGTTCTAGTGAATTTCCTTTTTTTCCTACGCAACTCTTTAGGGAGTGCAATTTTTGTTATTTTTACATAGCTGTGATTCTATATACTTTTACGATCATGTATCTTTCAGTATCAAAAGAAACTGCTCAAGGCAAAGTTAACAGAAGTATGGCTTTTCTAAGGCTTTTACCATGTTCTCTGAAATTATTACAGGGAGGAAAGTTTATGGCGTCTTCTTGTAACTATTACATACACACACATTCACATATTCATAGACCCACAGTGTTTTGGATACAACCAGAGGAAAGATTTTATTCTACATGTCCACTACCAAAATCCTATCTTTCCATGCAGGGCAACGCATATACATTCGTTTATGAGAGATGCATATAGTGGGAAGATGAAGTACATTTCTGTTCAAATTTAGAAATATGTGTTATGGACTGAATTGTGTCCATCTAAAAATCCATATGTTGAAGTCCTAATTTATCATGTGACTGTATTTGGACACGGGGCCTTTAAGGAGGTTAATTACGGTTAAGTGAGGTCGTAAGAGGGAGGTCCTAATCCAGTAAGACTGAAGTCCTTATAAGAAGAGGAAGGGACACCAGGAGTCGCTCACATAGACAAGAAGGCCATGAGCAGATGCAGCAAGAAGGTGCCATCTGCAAGCCAAGAAGAAAGGTCTCACCAGAAACCAACCCTCTAGCCCCCTAACCTTGGAATTCTCTAACTGAAAAAATAAATTTCTGTCACTGAAGTCACCCAGTCTGTGGTCTTCTCTTATGGCAGTGTGAACAGACTAATACAATAGGTATATTGGGCATTTATTGTACTATCCTTTCAACATTTTTAAGGTTTCAAAATTTCCAAAATGAAAAGCTGGGAAAATAATAATGGATGAAATTTATTGGACATCAGTGCTTTACATGGATTATCTCATTTAGCCCTACCAATATCCATGCAAGATGGATATTATCACTGCCATTTTGCAGATAAGAACCCCGAGAACAGAGGGGTTAAGCTTGAATCTGACAACGTTTGTGTCCCCAAAATTCAAATGGTGAAAACTAATCTCCAAGGTGATGGTATTAGGAGATGGGGTCTTTGGGAGGTGATTAAGTTATGAAGGTGGAGCCCCCATAAAGGGATTAGTGCCCTTATAGAAGAGACCCGAGAGAGTTTCCTTGCCCCTTCTGCCTTGTAAGGACTCAGAGAGGAGACGTCCATCTGTGAACTCGAAAATGGACCCTCACCAGACATGGAATCTGCTGGCACCTTGACGTTAGATTTCCAGCCTCCAGAACCACAAGAAATAAATGTCTGTCGTTAAGCCATCCAGTCTATGGTATTTTTATAGCAGGCTGAACAAACTGAGACAGAGGGCAAAAGGCTCTTTACCTGGCTCCATTCCAGCCTCTTGCCAAGTCCCTCACCTATGAAATGTACATGACATCCTTGAAGGAGGTGTGTACACATGTCACCACACTAGTTGTCCTGATTTAATGCTTGTTCCTGAACATATGACATTGAAAATATTTCAGATGGACCCAAGAGAGAGAGTTGGCTACTATCTCAACCAGATTAGCATTTTCAGACCAAACGCAAGGCTGACAAGAGCAAAGAAGAGAAAACTCAGAGGGTAAGTTATGGGAATCCCTCCAATCCTCACACGGTCATGAGGACGGACGCGCCCACGGAGAGCCCTGGCCCCATGCTGACTGACACGTGTGAAACCACCAGGTGTGCAGGTAGCGTGCCTTGGCCTGGCCTCTGCAGAGCAGCATTTCTGGAAATCAATGGATTGTTCCAGAACCAGCAACTCTGCACTCTTGAATCTGGCCATTTTCCTTTCTATAAGCACTTTACACTGACTTGTGTCCCAATCTTTAACTAGCGTGTCAAACGGTTTAGTAGCTGATGAGATCAGTGGTGTGTAATGCATAAATGAAGTGCTCCTACTGAGGCCTGCTTGTTCAAGAAGCGCAGAACACAGCCCCTCTGCGCTGGTAACAAAACAGACAAAGCAGCTTCGTTGTCCTGTCTCTGACAGCAGCTGCTAGCTCAGGAGAGCGTGCGGCTTCCCTTCAGGCTGCCTGAAGTCAGGACCATCTGGGGACGAGATGACAAATTCACTCAATTTGGGCACCTTGAAAACCTGCGGGTCTTTGGAGACAGCAACCAGGAACACATCTCCCAGAGTGTGAGCATACGACTCCATTCAAAATAAGGACCCGGCCTTGGTTTATTTCGCCTAAGCTGGGCACCAGCAACCTCTGTGATTGCCCATCAGAAGCCAATTTTTAAAACCAGATTAAAGCCACTCACCAGGAGCAGATCTGCCCAAGGGCAGGAAAAATTCTAAGAGCTCATCTGTGAGGGCTCTGCATTAATGGAAGCTCCCATAATGTCCTTTTGTGCTTCAAGATTGAATCACAATGTGTAGGATGGAGGTTCAGCTCAGAATCCAAAGGTTCTTGTGGGCTGGGCAGCGTGTTCTCAATGGAAGGCTTTCAGCCCAAAGTGGGCACAGCCTTTGAATTGAGGAGGGGAGGGCACAGCCTCCCCGGTGCCGACCAGACGTCCCCAGCCAAGAAAGCGAGAGGCATGGGGTGCAGAGACCTGGGAGGAGGGGTGATTTGCTGCAGCGAAGGTCTAAGCAGAGGATGGAGATGCAGAAAATGTCCTCCCCATCATCCTAGCTGGAGACAGTCACATCCAGATGGGTTCCTAAATGAATAGCTCTGAAGACACACACTCAGGCCAAGTAGGAATGCTTAAAGAGAGGAAGGAGGCTGGTGGAGGGAAAAACAAGCATGCCCCTGCACTACCAGGCTTTAGGGGAACCAGCAAAACTAAAGCAAAATCGTCAAGATGGAGAGTCGCCGCTGACTGAGCATCTACTAAGGCCAAGCCCGTGCTAAGCGCTTCAGTTATGATTACATTTAACCCACACAGCAGCCAGGCAGAGCGGATGCCCCCCACTGCACAAATGAGGAAATATTCACAGAGAGGTTCAAGACCAGACCCGGGTGGCACACGGAGCTCCCACGGCAAAGCAAGATCAAGCCCCGCCTGGCTCCAGGACCCTGCTGTCTCCTGCTTCCCTGAACTTGCTGGCCTCGCCTCTCCTGGACCGATGCAGCAGCCTCTTCTCCCACCCACTCTGGCCCCTGCATTCTCTTCTCTAGGCTGCAGCCAGAGCAATGGCTTAGAAATGAAAGCCTGACCCTGTCACCCTCATGGGAAGACTCCCCGGTGGCGGCTTCACTTTGCAATCAGCTGTGCCCCAGCCTACCTTTGCGGCTTCATCCCACACAGAGCTCCCCACCCGTGCATTTTCCTGGAGCTGGAGCCCTCCTGCTTCTCCCTGCATATCTCAGCCCCAGTCTTCACTTTTGGATGAAACCTCCCTGGACTGGCCTCTGGGATCAGCTCTCCTTCTACAGGCCTACATAGTGAGGGCACTAGTCACAGCTGCCATCAGAAAGGATGACCATTTCTCCCACTGGAGTATAATGGAGACTGGGTCTTGCCTCTTTTCAATACTGTATCTCCAGTGCTTGCCATACTGCAAGCATTGAATATATGAATGCATGAGTGGATGGATGGATGGATGGATGATGGATGGATGGATGGACAAATACAACTAAACGCAAATCAAGGATTCTAAATATGCAGAAATGCTCCCAAATCCTGGTTGTTTGACTTGAAGATTAGGAAAGTTCTTTTCTTCCATACAATCACAGCACTCTAGTGATCTATGAGTCCAAACCTCTCATTTTACAGGAATGAGGAAACTGAGGCCCAGGAAAGGCAAAGTACTTTTGTTTAAATACCTCTGCCAAAGAAATGAGGTTAAGGCAGCACTACCCAACCACATGTCCCTTTGCTCACTGGTGGGTCTGATAAGTTAGGGGGTACACTGCAAGGGATTTGTCATTAATTATAAAGCACACAAGTCTGCGAATGATTTGTAATTTTCATAAATTAGCCTAATTCAAAAGATGATAAGGTGTCCCCACAGAACATCGTCTCTGTTACTCATTTTGCATTCTGCTGCAGTTTCTGGAAAAGGAAAGCATGGGGCCGAGGGACATCCAGCAAGTTAGACCACAGACCCTGGGGACTACCTGTCCTCAAGCACGGCTAACGGCTGGGGCTGGGGTGAGGGGCACGGGGGCTGTGGGTGCTCCTCGGCTTCTGCATCATGCCGTGGCCCACAAATTAGGGGCTTTTCTGACACTTCTGAGTTCTCAGAGAAGTCTGACACTTCTGCCCTATTCTCCACTCCTTTCGGGTCGTCGCCCCAGGAAGCGAGGCTTCTCTGATTGGTTAGATGGGGAAGGCAGCCCCCCGTAGGTCCAGTCTTCCAATGGGTGGGAGTTAAGGTGTTCAAGGTCACTGAGATGAGCTCACCCACAGTGCAGCCCCTCTCCCCGCTGCCTGCCTCCCCGTCCATCAGGGCAGCCTGCCCTCGCACACAGCCTGGCGCTGGTGGGACTTGATTCCGGGCACAGTATGCCGAGCCCCTGGTTGGCTCTTCCTCCAGTCCAGCCTCGCCAGTGATCAAGCTGGCTTCCTTCTCCCTCTCTGACTCCGGCCGTCTCCTTCACAATTGATTCAGAATCTGCTGCGACCACTGACCTTCAACACCCGCTGAAAGGAGTTCAGGGCGGAGATCAGGAATGAGGCCCTCTGTGCTCTGGGAAAACTGGCACACCAGGGCTTCAGAGAGAGATTTTCAGGAGGAGGTTTTATGAGCCCATGTCTTGCACCTCCTCAGATCTAGAAAAGCACTAAGATCGTGAACGGAGACATCTGCTCCTCGTGACCAGCAGCGGCCTTCTGCTGAGACGTGCGCTTGACTGCACGCACCCCCTTCACCAAAATCATATGTAACACTGACCTTCCCCCCACCCCTTCGGAGCAGTTCCCCAGAGCTCTCTGGGAGGCTGTCTCACGGGCTGTAGTCCTCATTTTGCCCCAAATAAAACCTAACCCACGGGACTTCCCTGGTGGCGCAGTGGTTAAGAATCCGCCTGCCAATGCAGGGGACACGGGTTTGAGCCCTGCTCCGGGAAGATCCCACATGCCGCGGAGCAACTAAGCCCGTGCGCCACAACTACTGAGCCTGCGCTCTAGAGCCCGCAAGCCACAACTACTGAGCCCATGCGCTACAGCTACTGAAGCCCACACACCTAGAGCCCGTGCTCCGCAGTGAGAGAAGCCACCGTAATGAGAAGCCTGTGCACCGCAACGAAGAGTAGCCCCCGCTCTCCGCAACTAGAGAAAGCCCACGCGCAGCAACGAAAACCCAACACCACCAAAAATAAGTAAATAATAAAATAAATAAAGTTTAAAAAATTATAAAAGTAATTAAAAACAACAACAACGAAACACCTAACCCACAACTCTCACGTTGTGCATTTTCTTTAAGTCAACAATGGGATGAATAAAAAATATATTTTTAACGGACGCCATAACTGCTCACTTAGGTTGACTCCTGCACCGTGAGATAGATCACCATTCCAGAGCCTTCAGAGAAGGAATTTACATGGTGAGTGGTCTGTGCAGAGCAAAGATTCTCAAGTTAATAAGGATATGACAACTATCACATGGTATTTCACGGAGAAAGAGGCACCTCCTCAGAAACTTCTTTGTGGTCCGAGCAGATTAGGTCCAATCCACACTCACAGTCCTAACTTGTCCAAACAATGCTCCCTATATGGATGCCAGCGAGCCTGCTGACCTTGGCAGCCCTGTCAGACTCAGCTTTGTATTTTAAATCCAGTGTTAACTCTTCTCTGTGCTCGTTCTGCATTAGAAAAAAGAAAGACCGCAATGCTTAAGCAATCCACGCAATAAATGAAAGAAAATTATTAGTAGGTTCTAAAGAGTTCTTGGGGAAAAGGGGGTGTGTGTGTTGGGGGTTGGATAAAACACCAAAGCATCCTGAGTGTTCAGCCTGTACTTTGCCACACGAACTTTTATTTGACTTCAAGGTCAAGGTGTTGGTCCACTCATGAGACTTCATTAACCAGCATAAGGAGGGGAGGGCACAGGCAACTGAATTCCAAAGAAAATTCAAAAACTGTCCTGTAACCAGTTTTTTCCAGCAACCCTCATGTGGGTGTTGACCAAACTGTGTGGTTCCCAGCCTCAGTGCTGGGCTTGGAGTGTGACCCCCAAGCCTTCCCTGTAGCTGGAATGAACTCGGTGTCTCCTCTTTCTGTCTGTCACTGTACTTCAAATGTATGTAGATATTATCACAAGAAAACAGAAATTCATTTAAATGCATTTCTGGCATAATAATTACTTTTGATCATCTGGATGTTTCTTAACGATCAATTACCAAAACTAAAACTACAGTCCCATTAGAGGAGGCATCTGGGTTTTCTGTTTGTTTGTCTGTTTTTAATCTAATAAGATATTTCTTGAAGAAGATAAGTAAGATGTGATCTTACTTACAAAGTGAGATTTCCATAAATGTTATTCACAGTAAGTAATCAAATGTCTCTAATGTTGTATACAGGTAGTTTTTTTGTTTGTTTGTTTGTTTGGTTAGTTTTTTACATTTATATACATTCGTTTTCAGATTCTTTTCCATTACAGGTTATTATAAGATACCGAGTAGATTTCCCTGTGATATACAGTAGGACCTTGTCGTTTCCTCACTTTATATATAGTAGTGTGTATACGTTAACCCCAAATTCCTAATTTATCCACCCTCCCCGCCCCCCAGGATCCTCTTTGGTAACCATAAATTTGTTTTCTAGAGGCATCTACTTTTATTCACAATAAAGATTTTTTACATTCTAATGAGCACAAATCGAGGAATTGGGTAGAGGGACTTCCCTGGAGGTCCAGTGGGTGAGACTGCGCACCCCCAATGCTCCCAGGTTCACTCCCAGGTCGGGGAACTAGCTTCCGCACGCATGCCACAACTAAGAGTCCGCATGCCACAACTAAAAGACCTTGTGTGCTGCCACTAAGACCAGGTGCAGGTTAAATAAATAAATTAAAATAAATATGAAAAAGAAAAGGAATTGGGTAGAATGTTTAACTGAGAATGTGAAGATTTCCTGAATTGTAAATTAAATCCCACTACTCATCCATGGAAAAATGCAAATGACAGTTTCGCCCATGTGCTCGGATTATGGGGGTGTTTTTATTTTATTTTGACACCACAGGGGTATTTTGGACAAGAAGTAGTGGGAAACATGTTTTTGTTATATCCCTTCTTGATAAGACCTCTAACATACATTAGAATAATTTCCCTCCCTTAGTCAACAAAGTGCAAAACAGAGAACACACTGGAATTTTCCCTTGATGACTGAAAAATCTTTCAGCGAATTTGGGCCACTCTCTGAAAAAGAAGATGTTACCAATATCACCTACGTGAGACTGAGCTCCAAAATGTGACTAAGTGTCTCTTGTTAGAGCAAGTCCCAGGGATGATCCATTTTGCTGAGATCTGTCTCTCTGTGATCCCACTGGTCTACATGGTGGTGGGGGTGGTGGTGATGAGTCAACATTAGTGGTGGCCAAGCTGGTTCAATGTCAAAGACATAAAGACCATCCTAGGCTCCTTCCTAGCTCTGACACAGCTGCAGTGACGCATTTGGGAAGATTAACTGCTGTCAAAGTTGGCATTTGAGGCTGTAAAAAGACACAAGAGACAGCAAGTGGCTGTGATACAAGCTGCTCTTGAAGAGAAAAGAGAAACAACTCTTGCCCCTAGCATCCTCTCTCTTACTATAATTTTTTTTCTGGAAGGGTCTCCCCACCTCTCCCAAAATAAATGCCAGGTGATTTTGCTGCATTTCCATTTAAAGAAAAAAATTTGATACGGTGGTTTTTCAAAGTTTTCAGGGAGCCAGGTTGGAAAATTTCATATAAAGAATTATTAACTAACAGGAGGTTGGGCTGATGGGGGATTGGCTTCTACAGGAGATGTGGGAAATGAAGGGCGGTGATTCCTGGAGATGGAAAGTGACAGAGTAAGCCCTGCTCTTGCCCCAGCTTAAGGCCTGGAGAAAGTGGCCCAGGGTGGGGGACCCCAGCTGGAGCCAGATAGTCTCCCTGACTTAAGGAGATGGAGCTGGGTGCTGGGGGGGTGGGGTGGTGACCAAGGCATGTAAAGTTCCCAAGGCAGAGCACCAAGAAGTGAAAGCTGGGCAAAGAGAGAACTTGGAGTTGTACAAAACACTGATCAGCACATGTATGTATGGAAAGCACATGGGAGTAGGTACAGACCACCTGAAAAGCTTATAGGGAAGAATCATTAAAGCTAATACAGAGCTGGGAATAGTTCCCATTCCTACCAACCAGGGTGGAAATCCTCATAATTCATCGGACGTCTGTTACAGAGTACTAAGAAGGGTCTTGCCTCAGTAGTGGAGAAAATTAACTCTAGACTAAACGCTGCTCTGGTCTCACCTTAAAAGCAAAACCCAAAAGGATTAAGCTGATCCAAATAACTGCATCCCAGAGCAAAGTTCAAGAATATTTATAGGAATACAAAAATATCCAGCATCTGAAAGCTTAAAGTCCACAGTGCCTGGCATTCAAAGAAGCAGGAAAATAGACTCAGACTGAAAAGAAAACTCAGTTAATCAAAGTCAACCCAGAAATTGTGCAGATAACAGAATTAGTACACGAGGACTTTTTAAAACGTAATATAACTGTATTCCATATGTTCAGGAGGCTAGAGGAAGGATTGAGCATGATAAGTACAGACATGGAAGATAAAAAAAAGACCAAATCAAACTTCTAGAGATGAAAACTACAATGCCTGAAATGAAAAACACATTGGGAGGAATTAATAACAGATTAGTCATTACAGAGAAAAAGATTAGTGAACTTGAAGACATAGCAGTAGAAACTCCCCAAAATGAAACACAAAGAGAAAAAGACTCAAAAAAAAAAAAAAAAGAACAGATCATCAGTGAGCTGTCAGACAACTTCAAGCAGCTGAACGTATGTGTAGTCAGAGTCCCCAAAGGCGGCAGAGACATTACAAAAAACAGTTGAAGGAATAATGGTTGCAAAATTTCCAACTATGATGCAAACTGTAAACCCACAAATCCAAGAATCTAACTTCTAGCACAGGAAACAAGAAGAAACTTACACCAAGGCATATCATAACCAAATTGCTTAAAACCAGTGAAAAAGAAAAAAACATTAAAATCAGCTGGAGGAAAAAAACAGAAGAACAAACTTAAGGACGACATCAGATTTTGGAAACAATGCAAGCTGGAATACAGTGGGATATCTTTAAAGCAATAAAAGAAAAAAAAAACTGTCCAACTAAGGACTCTTTGCACAGTGAAAATATCTTTCTAAAACACAGATGAAATGAAGATTTTTTTTCAGGGACTTCCCTAGTGGCGCAGTTAAGAATCTGCTTGCCAACACAGGGGCCATGGGTTTGAGCCCCGGTCCGGGAAGATCCCACATGCTGTGGAGCAACTAAGCCTGTGCGCCACAACTACTGAAACCCGTGAGCCTAGAGCCCGTGCTCGGCGACAAGAGAAGCACCACAATGAGAAGCCTGTGCACCGCAACGAAGAGCAGACCCCGCTCGCCGCAACTAGAGAAAGCCCGTGCGCAGCAACGAAGATCCAGTGCAGCCAAAAATAAATAAATAAATAAATTTATTTTTAAAGAAAAGATTATTTTTCAGACATGCAAAAGCTAAAAGAATTCATCACCAGCAGACCAGTATTTCAAGAAATATTGAAGACAGTCCCTCAAACCAACAGAAAATAATACCAGAGGGCCGTCAGGATCTATATAAAAGGATAAAGAGCACCAGAAATGGTAACTATGCAGGTAAATATAAAGTCATTTTTCCTCACTATTTAAATCTCTTTTAGAAGATAATTGGCTATGTAAAGCAAAAATACCATATACTGTGGGATTTGTAACACGTAGTAGTAAAATGTATGTCCACAATAGCACGAAGGCCAAAAGTGGAGAAATGGAAGTATATTGTGCAAGATTCTTCTAATATACATGAAGTGGTACGATACCACTTGACAGGAGCTTGTGATACTTTAAAGATGTATATACTATAGATCCTAAAGCAACCACTTAAAATAACACAAATAATTGTAATAAGTCAAAAGGGAGGTAAAGTAGAATCATAAAAATAAATTTTTTTTGAAAAGGAGAAGAAGGAGGGAAAAAGGAACAAAAAAATAGATGTACAGAGAAAACAACAGGACCGTAGATTTAAGCCAACTATATTAATAATCACATTAAATGTAAATGTTATAAACACTCCAGTTAACATGCAGAGGTATTCAGAATGGATTAAAAAATCAAGATCCAACTATATGCTTCCTACAAAAAAGGCACTTTGAACTTTGCTTAACAAGCACAAATAGGTTAAAAGTAAGAAAATGAGGGGGGGAAATGTAAACCATGAAAATACTAATCAAAAGAAAGCTGTTGTGTCTATATTATATCAGACAAAGTCAATTTTAGAGCAAAAAATATTACCAGGCATAAAGTAGATCATCATAATGATAAAATGTCCAATTCATCAAGAGGATGTAGCCATTCTGAAAGTTTATCTAACAACAGAGCTTCAAAATACATAATGCGGCCTTCCCTGGTGGTTCAGTGGTTAAGAGTCTGCCTGCCATTGCAGGGGACACGGGTTCAAGCCCTGGTCTGGGAAGATCCCACATGCTGCGGAGCAACTAAGCCCATGTGCCACAACTACTGAGCCTGTGCTCTAGAGCCTGAGAGCCACAACTACTGAGCCCTCATGCCACAACCACTGAAGCCCAGGCGCCTAGAGCCTGTGCTCCACAACAAGAGAAGCCACTGTAATGAGAAGACTGTGCACCACAATGAAGAGTAGCCCCCGCTCGCCTCAACTAGAGAAAGTCCCCACGCAGCAATGAAGACCCAACTCAGCCAAAAACAAATAAATTAAATAAATAAATTAAAATATATATATATGTAAAACGCAAAAACTGATAAAAGCGGAGGTGGACAAATCTACAATTATAACCTAATGGTTCCATACCCTTTTCTCAATAATTTATTCAACAAGTAGATAGAAAATCAGTACAGATATAGAAGAATGGAACTACACTATCAACCAACCTGACCTAATTGACATTTATTAAACACTATTCAATAGTGGCAGAATTCATTCTTTTCAATTGCAAATGAAACATTTATAAGACAGACCATATTCTACACGTTAAAAAAAACTCAATAAATTTTAAAATATTAAATTATTCAGAGTGCATTATCTGGCTACAATAGAATTAAATTAGAAATCAATAAGAGAAAGATATCTGGAAAATCCTCAACTATTTGGAAATTAAATAATACACTTCTAAATAGGCTGTGAGTCAAAGAACAAATTAAACGGATAATTAGAAAGTATTTGAACAAAATGAAAATGAAAACACAAACATCAAAATGTGTCAGAGGCAGTTAAAGCAGGATTTAGAGTGACTTCTAATGCCCTAAAATACCTATATTAAAAAAGAAGGACTCAAATAAATGACCTCAACTTCTACCTTAAGAAACTATAGAAACACTGGCTACACAACAGTTAAGTGGTGATACTTAACACCACTGAACTGTACTTAAAATTGGTTAAGATGGTAAATTGTATGCTTTGCCTTTTCAAACCCAATAAAAAATAACTTAAAAAAACAAGTAGCAGTGTTGATTAAAAGAAACCACATACCAAAGTATACCTACCGTTCCATACCATTTATATGAAATTCAAGAACTGGCAAGACTAATCAGTGGTGGTAGAAGTCAGAATAGTTGTTATTCTTGGGCAGAGGTACGGCCTGGGAAGTGACGTGAGAGAATGTTCTGGGGTAATGGAAATAGATCTGGGCGTGATTACACAGGGGTATAGGCGTGTGAACGTTCAACAAGTTCAGATTTATAAGCTTATGGTACGTATTTTATACCAATTTAAAAAAGGTAATAGAAAAAAGAAAAGACTATGAAGACAGTTAGAAGACTCATGGTTGCCCCTGGAGAGAAGGAGGGAGGGATGAATAGGTGGAACACAGGAGATTTTTAAGGCAGTGAAACTATGCTGTATGATATCGTAATGGTGGACACATGACATCATGCATTTTTCAAACCCATAGAAGGTATAATACGATGAGTGAACCTTAATGTAAAGTATAGATTTTCGTTAATAATGTATCGATATTGGTACATTAATTGTAACGAATGTACCACACTAATGCAAAATCTTAATAACAGGGGAAACTACTGTACAGAGGAGGGAGAGATTTTGGGAGCTCTCTGTACTAAGTTTTTCTGTAAAACCGCTCCAAAAATAATTCATTAATTATTTAAATATATTATATATTTTTATTATATTTATACAAATAAGTTATTTAAACGTGTGTTGTATTTAAATATATATAAATATATGTATATCTGCACAGAGCTATGACAATCAATAAAGAACTAGAAAAAATAGAAAAGTCTGAGGGAAACAAGCTAATATTTTAAAAACAGTTGTCTGTAGACGGTGGGAGTATCAGTGACTTTCTCCCCCTCTACTTTCTACTTTTCTCTATTTTCCAAGTACTGTCTCTGAATGGAACAATGCTCCTCTTCTCCGCTTCTTAAAGGTTCTGTTGAAACCAGATGAGCGGAAAGCAGACACACACCTAATTCAGCACATGACCTTCTTTTCCAGCCAGTGTCAAAAGTCAGGGAGCTCCTCCTTTTCTCCCTCCCTCCCACTCTCCTCTCCGTGTTTACTTCCTGCCAGAGATAAATAATGAGTGAGAAGCAGGACAGGCTGGTGGAAGCTGCAACCGGCGCTGCCTGACACACCCTGCCTTGCTTGGCAGGAGCCTGTGAACAGAACCCGGACTTCACAATGCTTTGTTTGGAAGAAACAGCATCTACTGCTTGGGAAACATGGGGCCCAGTCCTGAAGCGCTGGCCCCGGCCACTGCTCATAAAACCGATCAGATCTTCTTGCTTCTTCTTTTTTCTGGGTCTGAGAACTGACCTTCTTTATAGGGAAATTAAACTTTGAAAACAGACTGGGGTTTGCTTTCTAATGTGTCTCTATGGAGACCACAAGGCAAATCTTTTCAGGCACCTGTAAGGACTCAGCGTAATGGCTACGGGCCTGGGCTTTGGGTGGCATCAAACCAAGTTGTATTCTAGTTCCCACCATGCTACGTTTTGTCTGTGTGACCTGGGGCTGGTTCCTTCACCTCCCAGAACCTCAGTTTCCTTATATAGCCCCTCAGGTCATCTGCATTCATCCACACAGAGCTGCTAGAATGAGGTATGTGTTTCAGCCCTGAGTCCAATGCCCAGCATGCAGTGGACTTAGTTTGAAAATAACTGACAAGGGAAAAGAATCTGAAAAAGAATATATATATATTCTGAATATATATATATCCTGAGTCACATTGCTGTACACCTGAAACTAACACAACATTGTAAATCAACTACACTTCAACAAAAAATAAAATAAAAATAATTTTTAAAAAAAAGTCAGTACCTTTATAAACTAAAAAAATAAGAAAAGAAAAGAAAATGACTATGGGAGGCAAGGTATAAGAAACATCCTTACCTGTCATTTGGAGCCCATTATTTCTTTTTTTTCGAACCGTTTTTCTACCCTTCCCTAGGTGTTCCCTACCCAAACGCCAAGGATTTTTTCTTCTAAGTTTGTAGTTTTGAAAGATCCAAGAGGTTGAGCTTAATGAATGTGCTACATCTCCTATTTTCCACATTTAAAGAAGTTCTGAAATTTAAGAGGCTAGTAAGTCTAGTGCTTCCTAAATTCTGTTTCTTATAGATCTATAATAATTATACCTCTTCCTTCTGCCTGGGACCACCTTCTTTCCCCACAATCCCCTACTTCTACTCAGTTTTGAAGCCCCGGCTGCAAGGCCATCTCCTCTGGGGGATGCTCCTTCTTTCCTCAGCGAGTCTGGCCTCTCTCCTGTCCCTGTGCTCCCACAGAGTCTGCCTATAGCATTTAGCTTCTTCTAGAATTATTCATCTACATGTCTTTCTCTACACCTGGACCAACACGTCCTGTTCATCTTTGTACCTCTGGCCTCAAGCCCAGAGCTTGCCCTGTGGTGAGCTGTGGGTCCACGTTTGTTAAATGGACTAAGAAACCTGTCCCTCCTCCAAGGAAATTCAGGCGTTTAAGGTGTTGGGTGTTAAGATTCTGCACCAAAAATTCTGAAGTGTGGGTATTTTTTTCCCCACACCGACAAGCAGTTCTCCAATACCAGCTGGGAGTCCTACAATTCAGCTCCATTCTGACACGACCTGGAGGTACACTGCATAGCATCAGACCACACAGGCTAAGGGCTCCGTCCCACAGGAGTGCTCCCGCCACCCCAATAAGTCCAGATTGCTACCTGAGCTTCTGACCAACTGGCTATAAATCAGAGGTTCCAGTGACCCCCCTCCTCGGGTTTAATTAATTGGCTAGAGTGGTTCACAGAACTCAGAGAAACATTTTACTTCCTGGATCACCAGTTTATTACAAAAGGAACAGCCCAATGGCGGACGTGCATAAAGCAAGGTATGGGGAGAGAGTGAGGGGCCTCCATGCCCTCTGAGCTTCGCACTCTCTTTGACTCCATGTGTCCACCACCCCAGAGGCCCTCTGAACCCTGTCTTTGTGGGGTTTTAAGGAGGCTTCATTACATAGGCATGACTGATTAAAATCATTGGCCATTGGTGATCAATTCAACCTCCAGCCCCTCTCCACACACACACACACACACACAGAGGTCAGGGAGGTAGGACTGAAAGTTCCAACCCTCCAATCACAGGGTTGGTTCCCCTGGTAACCAGCCCCCATTTTTAAGTGCTTTCCAAAAGTCACGTCATTAGCATAACAAAAGACACCTTTATTGCTCTCATCACTTAGGAAATTCCCAAGGTGTTAGGAGCTCAGTGCCAGGACTGGGATGAAGACCAAATATATGTTCCTTATTGTAAATCACAATATCACAGGTATATAGCAGGAAATGAGCTATGCCTGAAGCACAAAGGAGAACCCTGCTTTTCTCTCAAAGATGGTGGGCCATCCTACGTTTCTCCCAGTTTGAGACAGAGTTTGTGATGGTCACCACGCTATCTTGCCAGATTGGTACCTGGTAGCAACAGGATTTCCTCCTGGACACTGGGTCTGTGACTTATGGAACTCAGCAGATAGACCTGTTCAGGCCAGTTTTTCATATCTCAGCAAATGGCTCCCGTTACCCAATTGCTCAAGCCCAGACTTTGGGAGTCTTCCTTGATTCTTCTCTCCCTCCTTCTAAATCCCATCCATCCACAAGTTCTGGCATCTCTAGCTCCAAAATATCCAAAATACTCAAAGCTGCATATGTTTCTCCATCTCCACTGTTATCACCTCAGTCCTTGCATCATCAGTGGGCCAGTATCGCCCCCAGAGGGGTGAAAATTGGCTCTCAGGAGGCAGGAAAAGAAAATCATACATATTGCGATGGTTCGCAGCCCTCCAAAGACCACAATACATAAACATATGCACTATAGCTGTGGTACTGAAGTTTCTTGGGGAGGGGAAGGCAATTTGGAATAAAATATCTACAAAGGTTCCTGTGGGAGGGCAGGGAAAGGAAGATAATGAAAACAAGGCTGGGAATCCCTGCCCTAGCTCCAGGCACCCCTTCATCCTTCAGGGACCTGCAATGACCTCTCCTCTGACTTCCTGGCCTCCAGTCTTTCTCCCTTGCATTCTCCATACAGCAACCAGAGAGGTCCTGTTTCAACACATATCGGCTCACGTCACCTAAATCTGGGTGTCTTACCATGGCCAGCCCTCAAGGCCCCAGTCTGGCTGATCTGACCCCTGCACACTTCTCGCTCACTCATCAGTCTCCTCCTGTTTCTCTAACACACTAAACTCATTCCTCCCTCACGTCCTGTGCACCGCCTGTCCCTCTACCTGGATCTTCCCACGCCTGCCTCCTTTTTGTCATTCCAGACTTAGTGCAAATATCACTCCCTTGCTTGACCATCTAATCCAATGGTTCTCAAACCTTAGTGTGTAACGGAACACCTGGAGGGCTCACCCCAAAGTCTGGGGAAGGGCCCAAGACTTAGCATTTCTATCAAGTTCCCATTTGGTGCTCAGCCTGCAGATTTGGGAACCCCACTTTGAGAACCACTGATCTAATCCAAACTAGTCACTCCCTTCTCTGTTCTTGTCAATCACAACACCAGGTTGGTGTCTTTCAGAGCCTTGACATTACCTGAAAGTGTCTGTCTTCCTTCTGTTCCATGTCTGTCTTCCTCACTACAACCTACTTACCAGCTGGAGCAGAAGCCCCAGGGCTTCTGGTGTTATTGGCTGTGTCCCCAGTGCCTCGCACAATGGATTCCCAATAGATATTTATGGAAAGAAAAACATAGATGAGAGAAAGGGAGGGGGCAGGAGTTTAACGTATGCTAATTATCCCTGATTTCTGAGCCTTCACTATAAACTTCACAGACAAGCAAACAAAAGGTAGCTATGGTTATTGGCCTGAGGGTAAGCCCTGGGTCAGTGCTTCCCACACTTTATCATGAGAGTCACATGGTCTTCTTATTAAAAACAGATTTTGTGGTCTCACCCCAAGTCTACTGGATCAGACTCTTCAAGGGAGGGGTCAGGAAATGGGGTATTCTGACACGTGATAAGGTGAACCTGGCAGTCGATCACTATTCACGATGTCCCTGCTGGACTCACCCTGGGTGTTTATTAAAAACATAGACTCCTTGGCTCCACATCTAGTGATTCTGATGGACCAGGAAGGGGCCTAAGAATTTATATAGTTAACGGACATCCGGGTAAATCTTATGATCTGGGAAGTGTGGGAAACACTGTCCCATATGAGTTCATTTACTGTCCTTCACCCCAACCCCGATCTGTTCCTGCGTTCTTATTTTTTCACTTTTTTTTTTTTTGCGCCACGCGGGCCTCTCACTGTTGCGGCCTCTCCCGTTGCGGAGCACAGGCTCCTGACGCGCAGGCTCAGCGGCCATGGCTCACGGGCCCAGCCGCTCCGCGGCATGTGGGATCTTCCCGGACCGGGGCACGAACCCACGTCATGTGCATCGGCAGGCGGACTCTCAACCACTGCGCCACCAGGGAAGCCCTGTTCCTGCGTTCTTAAATATAGTTTTAAAGTCACACACACACACACACACACACACACACACACACCAGCAGTGGAATGAGCCAATCTATCTGAGAATAACTTGTGTAAATAACTGAAACCTCCACGAGGATATCATAGCATTTGGGGCCATAAGGCTCCATCATCATGCCATTAAACTGTCACTCCTCCCCATGCCAGGGGTCAGCTTACATAAAGACCATACCAGCAGGGTTCCCAGTAAGCTTGATGGTCTTTCCTTCAATGTGCCTAAAACTGATCACAGTTTCCCTATAGCAGCTCTCACTTTGGACGTCCCAGTTTCTAATATTGGACCTTTCTTTTGGGTTCTTGGTCCAGAACCTTAGCATCTTCTTAGATTCCACCTCCTCTGCCTGCACCCAGGCCATCCCCAGGTTCTGTAGGTTTGAAATTAAGGAGGACCCTGTGGGCCCTTCCAAGGTACAAGCCCCTCCCTTGTCCCCACTTCTTGTTTGACCTTCCCTGAGTTCCAAAGAGCAGACTCAAGAAGTTAATGATTAGGACAACAGAGTCACAGGACTCCCGGTTCCTCCTGAAGGGATATAAATAGCAATATCCTGGTGGAGGTTGGTGACTCCATGCTGACCACAAGCATGTAGACCCCAGACTGGTTGGAACCAGAAGGTTGATGATTGAGATTCCACAAACATCACCCTGTTACCTTACCACCAACCAACGAAAAAAACGTTCATGAGCTAATCAGACACCCTGCGACCCTTACCCCTAATATTGTCTTTAAAAACCCTTCTCTGAAAGCCATCAGGGAGTTTAGAGCTTTTGAGCATGAACTGCCTGTTCTCCTTGCCTGGTGCCCTGCAACAAACACTGTACTTTCCTTCACCACAACCCAGTGTCAGTAGATTGGCTTTGCTGCACGTGGGCAAGTGGACCAGAGTTCAGTTCAGTAACAGGTTCTACCTTGGGGTGATTTCCCAGCCACCATCCTTCTACTACAAGAGCATCCCTTACTGTCCTTCCAGCCTACCTGCTCCAGCACATTAATTCAGGCTCTAAGTTCCCTCATAAACCCTTGTTTAAATACAACAAGCCAACCACAAAGTACTTCCCCAGCTTCCTGTTATCTGCAGGATAAAATCTCAGTCCCTTCCCTGACCTCCAAGTTCTCAACCTGGCCTCACTTCTCCAACCTTGTTTTTAGTGAACATCCACCACCAGGTCTGGGCTCACTTCCTGCTCTGCTCCAGAGAGGTCCAGTTCAGGAATTCTGCCCCTGCCTGGAACGGCCTCTACAGCCATCCCCTTTGGTTCAAGTCCCCCAACCCCCACCCCCAGGAGACTCTCCCGTCTAACCTAGCCCCCAGCAAAGGCGTCTTCCTCTGGACCCCAACAGCATGGAGCCATGGCACTCACACAGCTCTCTGGTATAATGCAGTGCTTCTCAAGTGCGGTCCCTGCAAAGCAGCATCAGCGTCACCTGGGAACTCATCAGAAATTCTCATTCTCAGGCCTGGCCCCAGACCTACCAAATCAGAATCTCTAGAGGACGGGTCCAGTGACCTGTGTATTAACCAGCCTTGCAGGTGATCCTGATGCCTGCTCACCTCTGACAGCCAGTGGAGAACAGTTAAGACTCTTGGCTGTTGAGTTTCCACTCCTCCTTCAGCGACAAGGGTGCCAGAAATTCACCCACGAATCACTTAGGGTCACTCCCTGAGAAAAGTCTGTCATCTCTGAAATATCACCTGGCACCCTCCTTGAGAGAATCAGCAAGTATGATATTGAAGCATAGGAAATGGCCACGATCTGACTTTTTTTTTTTTTTTTTTTTTTTGTGGTACGCGGGCCTCTCACTGTTGCGGCCTCTCCCGTTGCGGAGCACAGGCTCCGGACGCGCAGGCTCAGCGGCCATGGCTCACGGGCCCAGACGCTCCGCGGCACGTGGGATCTTCCCGGGACGGGGAACGAACCCGCATCCCCTGCATCGGCAGGCGGACTCTCAACCACTGCGCCACCAGGGAAACCCTATCTGACATTTTTTTAACCTACAAAAACAGTAATTTCCTCTGGTGCAACCTAATGGCTTCATTATCTGGGGAAAGGTTGTATGATAAGATCCATTTTGTTCTGAGGGTTTAAAAGGCAAGGGCAGCAGCAGCATAGCACAGGGACATCGGCGGCTAGGTGCTTTGTGATGACCTAGAGGGGTGGGACAGGGAGGGTGGGAGGGAGGCTCAAGGGGGAGGGGATATGGGGACACATGCATGCATATGGCTGATTCACTTTGGTGTACAACAGAATCTAACACAGTATTGTGAAGCAATTATACTCCAATAAAGATCTATTGAAAAACAAAAAAAGGCAAGGGCTGTTGGTATCCAAGGAGGGAAAGGCTCCGGGAGACTGGACAGTGGAGCTGGAACCAGTCCAGTCGCAAGTTTCCAGGGCAGCTGTGCTCGAGGGTGGACATCGCTGAGCAGTAAGAGGTGCAGACTCGGGCGAAGCTTAGGGGAGGGCGGGGTGATATTCTCGCGGGAGCCCAGGGCCTTGCGCAGGGTGGGGCACCGGGAAGGCGGGGCACCTGGGAGGCACTGCCCAGCCTCTGCACGGGCTTGGCCAATGCAGGGCTAAGTTACAACAGCGACACCGTGTGGCAACTGGCAAGCAAAGCAGTTAAACTGAGGGGACTCCCTACTGGATGAAGCGCTAACCTCTTTGGGGATGTATGAAGCCTGTTCTTGTGTATTCAGAGGGAAGAGGAGCTTCCAGGGGGAAACGATGGACTTTTTACCACTAGGGTTTTGATGGCATAGTGCTCCAAGCCTCGGTTTCCTCCTCTGGAAAGTAGAGATCACACCTGGGCAGAGGGACAATCTTTGGTAGTATTAACACGTGCCTTTCTCCTTATATTCTTCCCTTGCCTCCCGGTCCAGCAGGCCCACTGCAGGCCTTTCTGTGTTCTCTCTCTGGAGCTTTTCCAAGTAGAAAACAGAAACAGTTTGAGGGCAATGGGTCTCTCCATCTTTTGTAAAAATCTGTAGTACGTCCTTTGAAGAGAAAATGCTGGCTATCGGTTGAGGCAAAAGGAGACCACAAGCCCATTTTAGGATGATGAGGAGAGAGCATGGAAGGGTCCTAGGAAGTAGGGAACGTCCGGGACTCCCTCCCTGCTTCCTGAGCGTGTCCTCAGGCTCACGGGGGAGATGATCCCAGAGGACTGAAGGGAATGACCATGGGCTCCCAGCCTCACCAAAGACCCCCATGTGCCAAATGTATCGTGAAAGCAGCACAGTCATAGGGCTGGAGAGACAGTGTGGCCTGAGATGTGGACATCTCAGTGGTGATGGGGTGAGGAGGGGACAGATGATGGCCTCGATACACCAGGTCAGGAGAGGGGTTCCCAAGGATGGCTGACATGGGCGTTCCCGCCAGCCTGGCCAAGTAAGGACTCAGAATCAGAAATGAACTGATTTAAAGAAAATAAAAATTTTTTTTGCAGGCATAGAGCATTCGGCCTAGTTTCTAGTGCCCGTCTGCAAAATAAACGTCAAATCCTAGTCAGATGCTATCATTGTTGTGGATGCCAAGGGTGGCGTGCCCCACTGAAATAGCACACAGGGGACCCCATGCTCGCTCCCTCTTCCTGTAAACATCCTGACTCCCTGGCCTCCTCTTGCTAGTTTCTGAGTTAGTTAGTGCAGGGCCTTTCACAATAGACATGGGCACATTTACGGAGGAGGATCACGTTTTTAAGTGTGCACAGGAAGTTGCTTTTTTTTTTTTTTTTTTTTTTTTTTTTTGCGGTACGCGGGCCTCTCACTGTTGTGGCCTCTCCCGTTGCGGAGCACAGGCTCCGGACGCGCAGGCTCAGCGGCCATGGCTCACGGGCCCAGCCACTCCGCGGGCATGTGGGATCTTCCCGGACCGGGGCACGAACCCGTGTCGCCTGCATCGGAAGGCGGACTCTCAACCACTGCGCCACCAGGGAAGCCCGGAAGTTGCTTTTTTGAACTTGCTGTTAGAAGGCACCTCTTGTGCAATTTGCCTGCCAGTGAGAGACAATTCTTCAAGGGAAAGATAATTGATTTAAGCTGAGGAACAAGAAACGAAAGAACTTTGAGCTGCTGTTACTCCCCAGGCCAGCTGGGACACCGGCCCCAAGTAATTCCCAAACCTCTCCAGGAATCCCAGAACCTCACAAGGCTGGGGATGGAAGAGCTGGACCTTGGGTCTCAGCCAGCAGTGACTTCGCTTGTGTAGGATTCCAGATCATTAGATTCATATCACCAGGAGCCAGTTTAGACTGTCATCCAGTCTAGTTAGAGCCAAATATTAAACCCTTTGTCCTGCTACCCTGATAGAAAAGTGCATGAAGGTGGAACAGCCATGGGGTTCTGGGAGGGAAAGGAAGCCCCCATTTTACAAAGAATTGAGATCAAAGGTGCCATTCAAGGCATAGTCTGTGCCTCTCTCCACAAAAAAGAATCCTCTGCCCCAGGGATCAGCATTGCCCTAAAGAAATCCAATGTTCATGCCAAGAGGTTCAAAGAGCCTCTCCTCTGGAAACCGCATAACTGAAGACCACCCCCCCCGCCCCGCCCAGAAAATGACACCAGCCGGCGTGGAAATTCCTGCCACCAGGGGCCGCTCTTACTCGCCCATGACCCTCAAAGCAAAAAATATTGCTTAAACTCTTGACGTGAAAAGTGATCGCAAAGCGTTTGAGATCTGAAGTCAGTGATGGGGGATTTGGGGGGCTGGGGTGTGTACCACTCAGTTTTGCATTTTTGCTCCTTGAAGCTTTTGTTCATTTGTTCCTTTAAGGCCTGTAACTACAGCCTCCCAGACGCTGGGCTTCAATTTATTTGTTCAGGAGGGTTTTTCTGACCAGATCATGTGCTGAACCCACAGGCAATTATTAATTGACACCAGTGTTCCTGACCAGTGTCCGTGCTGGGGACAGAATGTTCACATCTGCTCGCCCTCTGCTTGTGACTGACCCCAAAACTGTGGCTGCTGAACACTATGTGGGGAGAGTCGATTGGATTCCTTCCCAGTAGCCCTAGCGGGGAAATCAGGACCTGACTGCGGGTCAAAACGAGGGACTACTGACCAGTGGGCCGCACCTGCACTGGCCACGTTCCACTGTGGTGGCGTGGCCTTGCTGATTTCTGAAATTCATGCACAGTCTCCCTGAGACTCAGTGATTGTTCTCTGCATCCTCTGTCTCATCCTCCGGTGCCCACCTCGGCTTCCTGCTAGAACACACACCTCAACTTTACCACAGATTAGTCACCCCTGTTAAGCCCCTTGGCAGCCTTGATCTTGGTTATTGTAAATTCCGACAATGGGGACAAAAGACCTGGCGTGCTGTGGAATGGAAGCCTATCATTACTAATTTCACCCCTGGGCAGGAAAACATTACTTTTCCAATCATGCATCTAGGCAATCACAAAGAGGTCTAGGAAACACAGCCTGGAGCACCTCACCACCAAGGACCACATCATGGATTTTAGGGTAAATTTTCCAAAGTAAATAGAGCAAAACAAACCCTGAACAGGCAGCGAGCTGGCCATGCCTTGGGCTGGGTCAGTCCTCCAGACCTGGTCCTACCTGGGCAGATCTCTGCGGTCATTGCTTCTGGGCTTCTCCTCTGGCTTCGTTTCTGCACTCTGACCGTTCCCAGGCCGTTCCACGGATCCTGGACTCCGAGCCAAAGAAGTCCTCTGAGCGACAAGAAAGAGAAATTGGAAAGGAAATCAAACAAGAGTCTTTGAAAACACAGAGACTTTATTAATGGTCCACTGACCACAACATTCCAAGGGCCGGGTTTCTGGTTTGCTTTACAGCCCATCTGAGCACTGACTCTGTGCCAGGCGCTGAGCAAGGCTTTGGGGACACACGGTGGGCAAAGCGACCGTGGCCCCCGCTCCCACCCAATGGAGGAGAAACACAGTGAACCAGAGATTTCCAGCTGAGTAGGTTGACTGTTTTAGTAAGAAACTGAGACTAGGAAATACATTATACTTTGGGGGTCGTCTGCTCCCTGGAGAAAGTGGGATATTGAATCTGAGATCTTAAAGTGTCTCGTCTGGGGCACTGCCTAGATGAAAACACACTTCCTTCCCCTGCCTCATGGTTTTGCACACCAGAATTCAGCTGGAATCCTGAAAGAAAAAAAAAAAAACTGAAGGAAGAAAATGAGGGACCCTGGGAACCTTAGGGCCCCTCACTGAGGTCCTGACCGTTCTGAGAGGTGGTCGTCTTTTCTTAAACCCCCGCAATAAGCTTGTCTGCTGTTCAGTTGATTTTTAAAACCAAGATGCAAACATTTAGAGCACAGTCAAAACTTCAAATCACAGGACGGAAAGAGATGAGATGTTTTTAAAACTCAATTTAAATTGTGCTCATTTAAGTCAGATACAAATATCAGAAATGGGGAAAGGACTTTTAGGAACCCCCAGAAGTATTCCCCAAAGCAGTAGTTGTCTTTTTTTTTTTGCGGTACGTGGGCCTCTCACTGCTGTGGCCTCTCCCGTTGCAGAGCACAGGCTCCGGACGCGCAGGCTCAGCGGCCATGGCTCACGGGCCCAGCCGCTCCGCGGCATGTGGGATCCCCCCGGACCAGGGCACCAACCCGTGTCCCCTGCATCGGCAGGCGGACTCCCAACCACTGCGCCACCAGGGAAGCCCCGCGGTTGTCTTTTATTTGTCTTCCCAGCAGTGTTCCTGAACCCCCCTCCGTGAAACAACACACACATCTTTCTTTGGGGCCAGATCTGCCTTCTTCTAGAGACCTGTTCCACGCATACCCTCCGTCCCTGAGGTTCTCACGGAAACGCCAGCCTACTGCTCCACACCCCTGCCTATCGGGATGCACACAAGACTCAAATTAAGAACAGGCCCTTCCTCAGGACTCCCAAAGAACAAGAGGGACGGAAATCTGGTGCCTGGTTCTGTAGAATATGAATGCAAGGGTTACCGGCAGTCTGTCCCTAGCCATTGTGGAGGCTGGCAGCCTGTAGCAGGAGAGCAGAGCCAGCAGGTAGAGAGAAGCCGAGATGAGATGCTTCCCCACCTGGTGCATTTCTCTGAACAGTTGACTGTTTGTGTTCACCCAGCTGTGTCCAGAGGGAAAATATAAAAGATGCTTCAGCTCTCAGGGACCCATATATTCCAGTGCTAACAGGAATACCATAATTAGAAAAATCTTCATTCACTTTTGCTGAGACAGAATGGGGGGGAAATAATAACACAACAATAATGATAGCACCTGTTTACTAAGCAGGTACCAGGCGCTGGGCCAGGAGCTTTCTATTTGATCTTCACCACAACCTGATGAGGAAGATGCTATTTGTGTCCCTGTTTTAGAACAGAGGCTTTGAGAGGTTAAGTATTTGGCCAAGATCACACAGCAGTGGAGTCTGGATGGACCTAATTCTCTCTGACCCCAAAGCCAAGGAAAGGCATCTCTATTCTATGCCTTCAATGGAGGCAAACAACTGGGGTTGATTCCTCACCTAAGCGGGGCCTGCGGACCCCAGGCTGGCTTGATCTCCATGCCGGCTGAACCATTCCCTGTAACGAGCGCCGCTGCCCTGTCCTGTGGGCCTCAGTCTCCTGATCTGTGACTCTAGGACAGCAATCATCCTCTAGGGCGGTATCAAGACAGTACAAACTTCACATCACGGGTAATTCAAACTCCAAGTGTTCCTGACTCTTCTGAGGAAGGTTCTTTATCTGTACAATATTACTACCTTGGGGTTCATGGTTTACCATTTTTACGTCGATAACTCCAGAATCACAGCACAGAGTGAGTGACATTTTCATATCCGGGTCCTGAATTTTTAAAATTGTAACCCAATTCCTACTTGTCTAACTGTCATGCAGGCCTCAGCTCTAAATACCTTCTGTAGCCAGGCTTCCCTTTCAATCACCCCGTTATCTGCAAATAATTTAACAGATAAATCGCCTGCTCTTTACTCCACGATCGAGGTGAAGAAATTCTGGAAAGACACTGACATGTCTAACAGCTCAGACAGATGCAGACAACAGATGGAACAGGGGGGCAGACCTTTGCCCTGACTAAAGGGGGGAGGGAAGCTCTTGCTGATCTTCCTCAGGCAAAGGAAGTATAACAGGGCTCAGATTCGTCTTTGAAGAACGAAACAGGATAGACCTTTCTCACTTTTCAGGGCCACCTCTCTTTCTAATAAAGAGCTAATCTGCAGTTCTCTCCAGTAAAAACACCCCTGGATGGAGTCAAAATAAAGGCAATAGTACTACCCATGGGAATGGCACGCTGCACTTTGCAAAGTTATTTCACATCCTCTGAGTCTTACAAAATCCCTGTGTGCTAGACAGGCAGGTAAAATAATGCTTTCCATTTTTTCAGATGAGAAACAGAAGGTTAAGTGGCTTGGCCAGGTCTCCGGCCTTGAAGTCCAATACTCTTTGCACGGTAATAATGACACCCAATGCCTACACAGCACATTTTCTGGTATAACAATAGTAGCAAACTTATCACTGTAAACACTTTCTATGTGCCACGTACAGGTAACCGCTGCTTTTCATGTTTGCTTTATGTAATTTTTTTATTACAAAAGACCTGTACATGTTTTCCCTAACCAAAAGAGATCCCAAGAGGATTTTTGCTTTTATGAAAAGAGGCAAAAAGCAAAAACAGCATTCAGCGTTTGTTTTGCAGCAAAGCCAGTATGGAGGCAGCGAGAACCCCCAGCAGCAGCAAGAGTGGCCCCGCCAAGCTCCTTCCCCGGGAACCTCACTCAGCATCACAGCATCAAGTCGCCATAGCTTTGAAAGGTGCCTGTGAGCGTCTGTGCTTTATTCAATTTATTCTGTGCATCCATTAGCAAGAAGTGTCCTAAGGTAATTGCTTCTTTGCTTTAAGCCATTTCAGCTTACAAAAGGTTTCCTAAGAATGCTCTACTTTCAGATAGCAGATAGCTGGGGAAATCTGTACTATTCTTTTAAGTGTTTAACATATTTCTAAACTCCTTCAATTCTTACAACAATCCTATTTTACTGATAAGATCACAGCACAGAGAGGTTAAGCCACTTGCCCGAAATCACACAGCTTGGAAGTGGTGAAGCCAGGACTTGGACCCAGACGGTTTGGCTCTAGAATCTGTGCCCTTGACCCCTCCCTACTTTATGCTGCCTCACCAAGCAGTGGAAATAGTTTCCTGTGATTCCTGCCATCTTCCTGCCACGCTCAGAGGAACTGAAACAACTGGACGTTTATGAACAATGTGATACAGAGGCCTAGAGTCAATGCCTAGAATAGCTCTGGCACAGAGAGGCATTCTAGAAATACTTGTTGAATGTATGAAAAGTAGATTATTCCCATTTAGTCTGGTAGCCACTTCTGCAAATCGAGGGAAGCACACTCAGTCCTTGGAGCTCTTGCTTCTGCCACATTTCCTACTGCTTCTTTGA
>NW_020174301.1:11087311-11138279 GCF_003031525.2 Neophocaena asiaeorientalis asiaeorientalis | reverse complement strand
CAGTTTCCCCATCCTAGCAACAGTACTAAGCCCTGTTGTTTACAGGATTCCAAGGGGTCTCTTGTGTCAACAGGTGTCACTACAAATAGCATACATTTCTAAAGTTACCCCTTACACTTCTAAATAGCAGCCTGGAAAAAAAAAAATTGGCAATCCTCCACGTGACAAACTGACTTTTCAAACTGCTTCTTCAAATCTTTCCTTTGCTGCCATTGCTTGAGTAAACAAACAGTCCTTCTTTGGCTCAGGAATACTCCAGAGCTCTGGGTTTATTTTAAAGCAATTTTCAAACAGTTGCAGTAACTTTCCAGTCCTGGAAAATACACTTTATCAAGAGCTAAAGTGTTTCCTCATTAAAAAAGAAAAATTCCCCAGACCTTACCTCTTAAATGTGCCCCACCTCTCTAGACCACTGCTTACCCGTCATGCCAATAAAGAGATTTAATTAACATGGTTAGATCAGGCCCAGAGTGTCTTGCCAAGTCGCCCACTCTTGGAATGAGCTTCTTGGGAGCAGTGTGACTGCAGGTGAATGATGGGAAGTAGACCAAAGGTCATCCCCATGGCATTAGGAGTCGGATTTCAGAAACAACTACCAGGCTGCCAAACATGAAGGACGAACACATGCTCTGTGCTCGGGCCAGTGGGCTGCCCTCCCTCCCTGCCAAGGGAAGGCAAATGCTTAGGCCAGTTCTGCTAGATCATCCCAAACATTTCTTCACCTCCCTAGCTCTCCTCACAGGCGCTTTGTCAGGCCAAGAAGGGGGAGGCTCCAAGGTGGAATTGTAGGCTTCCCCAAATGGAACGGTTTCTCACGTAACGTGGTACGACGTGGTAGGAGAAATGAACACGCTTTGGAGTCAGTGAGAGCTGGGTTTGAAGCCCCACTCTTCCTTTAGAAGATGGAGAAAATAAGAGAATTGAGTTTGCACTGGGGTTCGGGTGAGGTTGCCTCATGTTCAGGAAGGGCTGAGTCTAGGCTTTAGGTTGACACAGAAGATTTTAAAAGACATGGTATAAGATACTAACTTTAGGGGAAGCTGGGGGAGGGGGAGGGGAATTCTCTGGACTATCTTTGCAACTTTTCTGTAAATCTGAAAATATTCCCAAATAAAAGGTTTAATTAGAATAAAAGAGTCATGGTTCCTACCCTCATGGAACTTACAGTTTAGTGAATGAATGAGAGAGAACATTCAATAAACGATCTCTACCTTCCCTTCCTCAAAAGCATCGGCATTGAAAGTGGTAGGAATTACCCTCAAAGGACCCAGGAACCTCAGAGATGCCAGAGTTGACATGTTCTGACGTCTGGAGTTTGTGGGGAAAGGAAAACCTCTGAGACTTCAAAACTACCGCTTAATATTAACATCCTGTATGTATTTAATATTTTAGAAGCAATATGGTTTAAAGGGGGCTGGATAAGTTCAGAAAACCCAAATCATTTCACCTTTTGGAGCCTACTTGTTTATTTTTTCTTTCTCTTTTTTGTTTTTGTTTTCTTTTGGCCGCACCTCGTAGCTTGCAGGATCTCAGTTCCCTGACCAGGGATTGAACCCAGACCACAGCCATGAAAGCGCCAAGTACCAACCACTGGACCGCCAGGGAATTCCCTGGAGCCTATTTCTTTGTCTGTAAAATGGGGACCCCAACCCCTGGCCTGCCTGCCTCAGTGGGCGATAAGAGCAAATTGTCAATATGGCAAAAAACGCTCCAAATGGAGCAGAGTCTATATTCAAAGAGTACGGGTCGTCAGGATGGCCTGTAACATCCTGTGATTTCTTTTACTTGATTGCTCTTGAAATGCAGATATAAACCTTAGTTTTTGCTCCTCTAGAATTTTTCTACAGCTATTCATTTTCATGCTAACGCAGCATGAGGCTTGATTCAAGAATAAGGGCGCAGGAAGAGGGAGAGGATATGGGGATATAGGTGTACATATAGCTGATTCACTTTGTTATACAGCAGAAACTAACACAACATTGCATAGCAATTATACTCCAATAAAGATGTTTAAAAAAGGAAAAAGAATAAGGGCGCAGGAAGAGGGAGGGGATATGGGGATATAGGTGTACATATAGCTGATTCACTTTGTTATACAGCAGAAACTAACACAACATTGCAAAGCAATTATACTCCAATAAAGACGTTAAAAAAAGGAAAAAGAATAAGGGTGCAGGAAGCTAGGTGTAGTGTTTCAAAGCCAAGCTTTAGTGTTTATTCAGCCATAAGCCTTCTAGTCTCATATCTGGAGAATGGGGGATCATATTTACAAGGTTGATTTGAAGGTTAAATAAAATAATACATGTGAAGTACAAGGCTAGATCATAGTGGACACTCACATATTCTAGTTATTATGATTATAGAGAAGAAACCGATTCAAAACTCATTAACCAAGAGCCCCAGTGCCCATCTCAGCTTAAAGCTAAAATAGTCAATCAGAATTCTTCAGAAGATGCGTCTGGCCAGACGTGGAGCCAGGCAGTTCACAAACTTCGATAATCACTCCAGCGAAAATGAGCATCAACCCTCTGGGCTGCGCCATCAGACGTCATAATAAAGGAGCTCTCCCCACTGTTATCAGCATTGAGTTCATGCTGTTTAATTGTCTTTGTTCAATTTCTTTCTCATTAAACGCAGTTAAATCATCCCAGGTGCCCACCTACTGCCTGTAGAACATTAGAGGATGCTGTTTCTGCCGGCACTGGTCTAAGGCTGTCGTAATGTTGAGTTCCTTGGGTTCCTCAGGAAATAGAGAAACTACCTCCAAGCTGAACTTGGGACCCCAAGCATTTGTAGATTTAAACAACCTATGCACATATTTAGGGGACGTTTATCTAGAAGCAAAATGAAATCACACAGCGCCTAAGGTTTTCTACAGACCTCAGCCTGCAGAAACATGCCCAGGGACGGCTCACTCAGAACAGATTCTCCTGTCCTCCTGGTCCTCTGTCCCTTGGATGTCAGAGAAGTTCACAGTCTGAAACCACAGTGCTGGGGTCGCCTTCAGGAACGAACCTCAGGCCCAGCTGTCTCTTTAACACTGAGCCGGAACCAGAAAGACCTGCCCTGATGAGGTCCGAGCTGCAGGGGGCGCCGCGCCCAGTGACCTGCCCTCAGTCGTCCTGATCTCCCTCTGGTTTCCTGCTCGTCCTTCAGCTCCCCCAAAGCGCCTTCTCGGACACCCAGTGCCACGTCAGGTGTCTTTGCGTCTGTCTTCTTGCTTCACAGCATTGACCACTCTTTCAATAGTTGAAAATCCTTCCCGCCGCCCCCACCCCCACCCCCGACCCCGGGGCTCAAACTACAGAAACGTCAAGACAATGGAATTGCTTTAAAACAGTTTTTTTTAATGATCATGTATTTTAAAGTCAGGCCATTATAGTAATAGGATTGACTGTCTTTCTTTCCCTCTCCACGCTGTCAGAGCCGTAAACGGGTGTCATGACAACCCAATGGCCAAGAGGAAGTTCAGAGGTGGTAAAGCGGCCACCGAAGGATGGGTGTTATCCTTGTGCTCTGGAATCTATGTGCTCAGAGCTCAGGTGCCCTCCGGACGGCTACCCAGAACCGAGCACTCAGGCAAGAACGCTGAACCACTGTCATGCCCACTTTCAGGATGGGGATGTGGGCTGACAACGGCCCTTATTTCACCATAAATCCTTCCATGCAAGTCACGATGCATGAAACCCCAGAAAGAGCTCATGAAACCTCTCGTTACTATGTCACCTCCACCTCTGTTCCAAAGAGGACACACAAGCTAGGACCCTGACACTCCCGGAGACAGCTCGGGCTCCCCTTGGCTCAGTGCTTGTCTACTGACCTCTCACTGGACTGTACCCTCCCATGCACAAGCCAGTCACCCTCCACAGCCTTGGTTACACATAGGACTTTCTTCTCATTTGCAGCCAACATATATGATGCCTTCAGAAGAGAAGTCACCAGGAAGGAAAGGCTGTGAGTCACAGCTGTGCATTCTAGTAACCGAGGCTGCTCTGTGCTCCCTGAGAGCAGCCTGCCTGCCGGGAGACCTCAGTGAGTCAGTCAGTGGAGGGAAGCAGCAGGAGTAAAAGTAGGACCCAGCATGCGGCAACAGGCATCCACGAGGGGGCGGGTCTGAGGTCAAAAGGCCTCAGTCGCTAAGGAACCTTCCATAAACGGATGGAGTTGGTCCAGCCTGCGTGTGGGAATTTCCCCCTCAATGACTCCTCTTCCCTTGGCAATACAGACAAGAAACCAAGGCCACACTACCGAATTTTAGAGTTTAAATAGAGTTTGTGCTGATGAAAGTAGAAATAACTGCGACTTGTCAGCAGGATCCAGATATAGGACTATTGTGATGTCATTAAACTTGACTTCCTAAGGTAAAATTGGTCATTAATTAATTCGACAAATCAGTTGCTGCCAAAAAATTTCAAAAGCAAAAATCGTTAAGCGAATTTGCTGGCCCACTGCCAAGAGACTATGACGAGAGGTCCTACCATGCCTCGCACCCAGTCTCCCCAGGTACCTGTTATCCCCCCAACTTCCATGCTTAGTACACCCCCTTCCTCATCTGACCTCATTTCCACCCCCACACACATGCACCCCTTTCTCTGCACCCTTATCAGCCATGGGAAGAGAGCTCCCTCAACTCCTCCCCCTCCCACCTCTCGATTCTGAGGTGTATCAGCTTCTGTCTTCCCTCCCCCAGTCCGCAGTGGTGGAAATGTCTCTCCTCTAAGCCCACTTCTGCACCAATCCCATTCCCTCGCAAACGTTCAAGGTCAGCCTTCCTTCAGTTGACCCTTCTCTCATCTGTCTTCCAATGATTCCCTGCCTCTCTCCCTCAAGCCCATCACCAAGCAGGCATCTAGTATCTTCAGTCTTTAATTAAAGCTTCCATGCAACTCTCTCCACTAGCTACTGTCCCAATATTCTGCTCCCTTTCTTAGGAAAACTTCTTGGATGATGTACACACCTCTCTCTACTTCCTTATCTCCATTTCCCTCATCATTCCTTCCCCATGCAAACTGCGTCACTGTTATTCCACCGCAACTGTGCTTGTCAGGGGCCTGCAGGGCAATATGAAGTTTTCCTGGTCACCAAAGGCTGCTATATTGTCAAATCGGTGGACAGGTGTCTGCTCCTTATTTCCCAGGAGCATCTGATGCCACTGTACACTCTCTGTTTCTTGATACTCTCATGATCTCTTAGGTCCCTCATTTTCCGTTGTCTTCAGCCAGCTCCAACTCCTTCAAAGGTTTTCCTGCACTTCCCTCTGGGCTTATGTCTAAATGTTGCAGCACCTCAGGAATTAGACCTGGGTCCCCTTTTCCAACTCCCTTACTCTCTCCCAGGTGGTCTCATCCAGTCACATGGGTTTAAATACCTGTGCTGATGACTCAAATATACATCTCAAGTCCCATCTGTTGTGTATCTAAATACCTATTAGATTTCTTCATTGCAGCTCCCAATAGGCATTCAGATTTTATGACCAAACCAGAACCTTTGATTCTCTCCCTTCCCCCTAAATTTTCCCCTCCCCAAATCCTCCCCATCTCAGGAAATGACATTCCCATCCACTCAGTGGCTCAGGCCCAACACCTAGGGTTCATTCTTGAGTCTGCTCTTTTCCCTACCACCAAATTCAATCCATCATTAAGTCTCTTCTCTCTGCCTTCAAAATATATCCCCAGTCCAGGAACCCCCTTCCCTGCCACCTCATTCCAAGCCACAATCATCTATCTTTTGACTTCTAAACAGCATCTTAACTAATGTCCCTCCTCTACCTCTGCCCCCTGCCCCCTAAAGACCATTCTCAACAAAGCAATCACAACCCTCTCAGTTCGTATCATTCCCCTGCTGAAAACTCTCCGGCGTACTTTCTCAGAGCAGTCCGAGAAGCTGGCTTCTGGGCTATAGTCCTCAGTTTGGCTCAGATAAAACTCTTTTCTATTCTTATTATTGATTGTTTTGAGTATTTTCATCAACAGCACCAAGCAGACCTTCTGGCAGCCACCCTTGGGGTGGAGCCGCTCTTTTCTTAAGGCGAGGAACACATCGTGGGTGACTGACACTCCTCTTCCTCCTGGGTGTGCCAGGATTTCACAGCAAGTCACACTTTATTGCCTCACCCTGACCACACCCACAGCACACACCAACCTTGACGTTGTCTCCAGGAAACATCTCCATGAAAGGGATGCATAGCTCCCAATTTGCCCTCCTGTCCAACCGACAGCAAACACTTTGAGCAGGGCTAAAACTAGGGGACTCGCAGCCAGCTGCGTTATGCACGATGACACTGGTGGCGCTTGGGAAATCAATCTTCCTTACAACAGATCAGTTTTGCCCACTGGTGGCGATGGCAGCGGGGGCGGGGCGGGGGCCGCCATCCCATGCTCAGCTTCCGTCCAGGACAAAGAAAATCAAAGTAGAAATGTTTGGAAAGGTTAAGTATTAGCACCTGCGTTACCTTGAGAACAAAAGCCTTATTCAGCATCTCAAAGCATATCAAACTAGCCAGGTCTTGGGTAGACACACCAAAATGTTAGTTTTAAAAATCCAAACATATATTGCAGATTTCTACTGTTTTATCACTTATTTGAGGTGGCTGGGAGGAGGCGATGGGAGGAGGAAGAGGAGAAAAACTAAAAATGCAAACAAACACAGCACACGCCAAAAGCCTGCAACCATCTAGAAGGTAGGAAGGGGGCTGACAGCAAGCCACGCACAGCACATCTCCCAGTACCTGCAGAGGTTCAGGGTTTGGAGGCCAAAGGATGATGTTATTCAAGCCGGAGTCCTCTTGCTGAAAGCAAAGTGTCTTGCTGTTAGGACAGGCCACAGTGAACTGTATCCCCCCGAGTACCAGAGCGAGAGCCTAACCTGCTGGGGGTGCTCCTACCTCCCCCACGGCTACCCAGGGGAAATCAGACAACAGAGGGAGAGGAACCTGAAGCCTGAGGGCGTACGAAGGAGGCAAGGGCCAGGACTCGGCAGGCTTGTCTCTCATCCTTTGCACCAGTGACATGGCTGGTTCTCAACACCTGGTCCTTAATCTGTGAACAGAGGTTCATTCAGACCTGCACCTTTCCTTCCAAGAGTTCACTTGTAGGCAGGTTACAGGCACCTCCAAGTGCATCTTTGCAGAGAAAAAGCTTCTGAGAGAGAGGGCTGGGAGCGTGGGTGGGATGGGGGAGGGGGTGGAGGCAGAGAAACTAGTTTGCAGGTGTCTGCAGTGAGCCAGGTGTGGGGTAATAGGGCTGTGACAATGCGGGTGTGGAGCAGAAAAGCTGTAAGAAAAAACTTCATGGATATGTGCTACATTTTTGTCTTTTGAGAAAGTGCTCTAAAGCCATACTGATGGGACCGTCATCACCCAGGGCCCACCTTTCCCCTACAGGTATGGGGATGTGGCTCAGGCTGGCTAATCAAAGTGTCCCACATTTGGGGACACAGTGATTGATTCAAGAGAGGGCACATGACAGATCAGGGCCCATCAGATTCCTTAGAGAGAGCTAATCAGAGGCCGGACCATTAGCTGGAAGAAGCGTGGAGCTGCCTGTGGGCCTGGAGGCACCTCCCTAAGGACTAGGGCATCATGGAGGAAAGCAGAGCGACATCCGGGGAGGAGAGATCTCCAGTGTCATCTTTTGACCCTTTGGACTCAGTAACTTACTACAGCTAAACCCTCTCCGCGGACTTCTCAATTCTATAAACCAGACGAGCCCCTTTTCTGCTTGTGGCCATTGGAGATGGGCTTCTGTCTCTCACAACTGAAAACAGTCCTGATTAAACAGAAATTTGGAAAGCTAAACGGCCAGTCCATTAATCAATCAATCAATCAATCAATCATAGAGTGATTTATTAAATATGGAGAATGGGAATGGGTGGAGTTAGAGGTGACCCCCAGGTTTCTGTCTCGAATGGTAGGATAGGGCATGGTACCCAAGAGGGGGAATACAGAAGGAGAGGATCAGTTGAGCTCAGGTTTGAAGAGCTCAGGGTGACTGTGGGTCATCCAGGCAGAGATATCCAGGAGACGGTGGAAAGACAGGTTTGCACCCTCAGCCCCGTGGGGGACCCTGAGTCCTACAGCCAAAGGTACCTGTGCTTCATTTCCATTTGTTTCTCCAAGGAAGGCAAACCTTGTTCTGATCCTGGAATCCTAAAGGCACTCCCGTGATGTCCCCACTGGGTCATGTTTGGCTGAGGTTGGAGATGTGAAAAATTGTGGTGCCTGGAAGACCTCTCCTGTCTGCTCCAGGAGTGGGGGTGGGGGGGTCTGGGGAGGGAGGCTAGGGTTGGGAGCTGGCAGGAGATGAGAAATGGGCGTAAGGTATAGTAGGGCGAGAGTTTTTAAATCTTTATGTATTTTTACCTTTCTAATCAATAAAGATCTGAGACACTAAAATATCCATTGCTTGAAAGGATATAGTGAGATGGGCTCCCATATCCTGATGAGAGACATATAAATTGTCATCACCTTTCTGGAATGCATTTCGTATATAGATATAGATATATAGCAAGAGCCTTTCAAAAATACTTACCATCCATTTGATGTGCCAATTCCATTTCTGTGCATCTATCCTAAATAAACTGGCCTTCAATTCTGGACAGTGTGGTTTAGTATAGGTAATAGAGAGAAAATATAACCTACTTTATTGTCTGTATTCAGGTAGGAGTTCTCAACTTAGGGAAGATACAAAAAGCACTATCTATAAAAAGAAAAACTGATATATTGTACCTGGTAGAAACTTTTCTGTAAAAGACCCTGTTAAGAGGATGAAAAGACAAGCTACCAATGGGAGAAAATACTTGCAAACCACAATTTGACAAAGGATTAGTATCTAGACTATATAAAAATTCTCAAGATCAACAGTAAGAAAAATCCAGTTAGAAAATGAACAAAAGGGCTTCCCTGGTGGCGCAGTGGTTGGGAGTCCGCCTGCCGATGCAGGGAATACGGGTTCGTGCCCCGGTCCGGGAGGATCCCACGTGCTGCGGAGCGGCTGGGCCCGTGAGCCATGGCCGCTGAGCCTGCGCGTCCGGAGCCTGTGCTCCGCGACGGGAGAGGCCACAGCAGTGAGAGGCCCGCGTGCCGCAAAAAAAAAAAAAAAGAAAACAAAAGACACGCACAGATATTTCACCAAAGCGAATATACGGATGGCAATAAGCATGTGAAAGATGTTCAACATCATTAATCATCAGGGAAATGCAAACTAAAACCATAATGAGATGTCACAACACACACATCAGAATTGCAACACCAAATAGTGACAGTACCAAATGATGACCAGAATGCAGAGAAGCTGGACCCCTCATGCACTGCTGGTGGGAATGTAAAATGGTACAGGGATTCCAGCAAACAGTCTGGCAGTTCCTTTTAAAACTACACATGCAACTACCATACAATCCAGCAACTACACTCTTGGGCTTTATGTCAGAGAAATGAAAACTTATGTTCACAAAAAAACCTGTACACAAATGTCCATAACAGTTTTATTCGTAATAGCCCCAAACTGGAAACAACCCAGATGTCCTTCACTAAGCGAATGGTTCAATGAACTGTAGTACATCTATGCCGGGGAACACGACTCAGCTATAGAAAGGAATGAACTATTGACACGTGCAACAATCTGGAGGAATCTCGAGGAAATCATGCTGAGTGAGAAGAGCCAATTCCAGAAGGTCACCTACTGCATGATGGCATTTACATAACATGGTATAACATTCTCTATCTCGTCTCTATGGCGATAGAGAACGAATTAGAAATTGCCAGGGGTTAGGAACGGGGCACCGGAGGGAGGTGGGTGTGGCTATAAGGGCAACAAAAGGAATACTGTCTCTGGAAATGTTCTGTATCTTGACTGTGCCAATGTCAGTTTGTGGGTTGTGATTTTGTACTCTAGTTTTGCAAAATGTTTCCCCTGGGGGAAACTAGGTAAAGGGTACGTGGGATCTCTCTGTATTATTTCTTCCAACAACATGCCAATCTAACCATTATCTCAACATAAAAAGTTTAATTTTAAAAACTTTAAGATTTGGGGGGAAAAAAATATGGGTTTCTGACTTCTCTTGAAGAAATGGAAAGGTCTTGTAACACTGGACCCACATTTCTACTTGGCAGCCATCAGCTGGTGTTGATGGTGGCTGCTTCCTTTAGACAGTAGGACAGGACCCCTCTGTGTGCCACAGTTCCCACCTCTCCCTACACTTTCCCGCCCAGTTGTTTAACACAATTACTGTTTCTTGTCTGCCCCTAAAGATTGGAGTTTGCCATCTTTTCTTTCGATGATTCCTGTTTTCCTGCGGGAGGAAAGAAGATTGTGGGGAAGAAAAAAGCAGAGGGAAAAGGAATTGCCTCAGGCTGGCTTTACCTCGAATTTTCTCATTCAAAGAACTCAATACCATTAATCCAAAATTTCCACTGTGTCTCAGATCAATGGGAAAGTGTTTCCCTAATTTTGTTCACCAGCGCATTGAATTGCAACTCTCAAACTTAAAATGGATAACTATAAAATTTGAATTTATTTGAATATCTCAGTATTACACACAATCAAGCAAAGCCTATTCCTCAATTGTGAAAACCTTACCTAACGTGGAAATGATAGTTCACGTTTAATCTGCTCAACATTTGTAGATTTTTAAAACCACTTTTTCAGGCCCATGACTTTTTGCGGGGGAAGGGTATGTATCCATGTAGGTAAGTAGACGGAGTGGGGGGCACAATCCAGGGAAAATGTGCCAAACTCTCATATGTCAATTTCCAAAGCATAGGACAAGAATTAAAACTAGTTTTTATATAGTTTATAAAATTAGGGGGCTTCCCTGGTGGCGCAGTGGTTAAGAATCCGCCTGCCAACGTAGGGGACACGGGTTCGAGCCCTGGTCCAGGAAGATTCCCACATGCCGCGGGGCAACTAAGCCTGTGAGCCACAACTACTGAGCCCGTGTGCCACAACTACTGAAGCCCACGTGCCTAGAGCCCGTGCTCTGCAACAAGAGAAGCCACTACAATGAGAAGCCGACACACTGCAACGAACAGTAGCCCCCGCTCGCCGCAACTAGAGAAAGCCCGCGCGCAGCAACAAAGACTCAACACGGCCAAAAATAAAATTAAAATAAATTAAAAAATAAAATAAAATTAGGGCTAGACTTAATATGAGAATTCTGAAAATGGAATGAAAAATGCCTACATGGATACGAATATGCCCACATGTATCTAGCCACAATCTGAGTTTTAGTTCACCCCTTCCTGGGCAGAGAGGAGATGCTGAAAAAAAAGTCTAGTCAATGTCACTCAAGAAACCCGTGTAGGTTAAGGGGAAGCCCCGTGACACCCACCTGGTTGCCCGAGGTGCTGTTCTCGTTGCCCATGGTGATTCAGGGTGCCCAGCGTCCCTTCGGATTTGATCAGTGGTGACTGGAAGAAACAAAAGGGTATACATCTGTAAAATTGAAGAAGATCTGAGGATTTTTCCACCTGCTCATTTCCCCAAACTCAAAAGCCAGATGATGGGAAGTGTTTATCTCCGCAGTCACAACATGGAAAATTGCTTTTGAAAGGTTTTCCTTTGCGACATGCCACCCAGCAGTACAGGCTGGTGTTTTATTCCCAGCCTTTATTCCCTCGGGTTGGCAGACACTTCTGTAAGACGAGTTTGTTGCTGAGCCTCTGACCTAACGCCAATGTGCATGTATATGTATACCTACAAACGGAGTGACAAAAGGGGCCCGTTTGCCAAGGACAGCTTGAGGAGCGCCGCTATAGGAGTGTTTTCTGTTTCTAATTGTGTTCGGTTTGGAAATCCAGAGTGTGGCTGGCTGCCCACTGTCGAGGACAGCAGAGCTGGGTGTCCAATGTTAGGAGGAGTGAAATCCACTGCTCTTCCAAAACATGTGGTTTTCATATTTTTTTCTCTAAACACTTGTTTCATCAAATCAGTTTCACTTCTGCACATATTTCAACGAAGGCAGCATGTTTTTCTTGCTGAGGAAAATGCGTAGCTGTAGCCAGACGAGGAATGAATAATCGTGTAAAGCGGCTTGCTGTCTGGACACCCAGAGTCATTTCATTGGGCTTACTTAGTGACGTTGTTTATTAATCATCATCTCAATGAGGATGTTTCCCACACAGCCCACAGAGAAACCAGGACATCTGCTGACATCGCCAACAGCGTTCCACGGGACCCCATAGCACAGCAGGATCAGGACTCTGTTCACTTGATCTAGGTGGAGAAACTAAGTTACAGAAAGCTGATAAATCACAGGGACTTCCCTGGCAGTCCAGGGGTTAAGACTCTGCTCTTCCAACGTAGGGGGCACAGGTTCCATCCCTGGTCGGGGAACTAATATTCCCGCATGCCGCAGAGCGTGGCCAAAATATAAAATAAATAAATAATAGACTTTTCGATACATGCACCCCTATGTTCATTGCAGTGCTATTCACGATAGCCAAGACATGGAAGCTACCTAAATGTCCATCGACAGATGAATGGATAAAGAAAATGTGATACATATACAGAAAGGAGTACTACTCAGCCATAGAAAAGAACAAAGTAATGCCATGTGCAGCAACATGGATGCAACTAGAGATTATCATACTAAGTGAAGTAAGTCAGAAAAAGACAAATACCATATGATATCACTTATATGTGGAATCTAAAATATGCCACAGGTGAACCCATCTATGAAACAGACACAGAATCATGGACATAGAGAACAGACTGGTGGTTGCCAAGGGGGAGGGGGTTGGGAGAGGGATGGAGTGGGTGGATGAGGTCAGCAGATATAAGCTATTATATATAGAGTGGATAAACAACAAGGCCCTGCTGTGTAGCACAGGGAACCATATTCAGTATCCTATGATAAACCGTAATGGAAAAGCATATTTTAAAAAAGAATATATATATATGTATAACTGAAGCACTTTGTTGTACAGCAGTAATTACCACAACATTATAAATCAACTATACTTCAATAAATAAATAAATAAAATAAATTACAGACTTTTCGAGCTGGAGTCTTAGAGATTACCAGTGTAATCCGGCGGGGAAACTGAGGCTGCAGAGAAGGCCAGAGACTTGCCAAAGACCCAGTTTGGGGAGGCCAGAGTTGGAAACAGAACCCAGTCTCCTGCCTTCTGATTCGAGATTTCTTCCCAGCAGGATGGCTGTCATCATAGCATTTCCTCAGAAAACTTCAGTGATGGACTTAACTCAAAATAAAATGTGTCCATTGATTTGCTTAGCCATTCAACCAAAATTGAGTGAGTAGCTACCATGTACTATGTGTAATCAACAGTCACGGGAAAATAAAATATAAGTATTTTGAACGGGCCTAATTAAAATGCCCCCAAACTGAGAAAATTATGAGTGAAGTCACTGTAGTGATCAATTCTCTCCCTCCTAACCCTTTAATCAAAAAGTTGCAATTGTTCAATCCTTTCTGCCATTTGCTGTTTATAAGATGGCCAAAAAAAAAAAAAAGGAATCATATACGCACTTACAGAATGTAAAAATTTTCATTTATTTAAAATCAATCACTTCAGCTTATTTTTTCTGTTCATTTGCAAAATTATGCCTCATTAGGAAATAATGTTGAGTGTTTCGATCATCGTGCCTCATCCATTATCATAACTTCCTTGTACCGGCCAGGCTGAACCACATGCAGCTGGAAACACATGTGATTCGATGTAACATTAATTTTTGAAACTCATTCATCAAATAAAATTCAATAATTTTCTTAAGAATCAGAACACTTGAACTAGATTTTTAAACTGGCTTTTAAAATTACTTCTGGCTCAGTGTAAATTTCAAAACCCCCGGAGGGAAGGCCTGGCTGCATTCAAAACTCTCTCCTGGTAACCTTTAGAACTGCCCTCCTCCGGCTTCCCCAAGACCAGAGAGGAAGTACCGCTCTGTAGGACTCTGCCATCTACTTACAGTCACGGACGGTCTGTGACTTTGGAGGCCGAGGCCCCTGGAAAGTCTGTGTGTCAGCAGCTGGACTTTCTCCTCCACCACTCAGAAGCGAGCAAGGTCTAAGCAGAGGCCCAGACCCACCTCAACGAGTTGGGAAAACAGCCCAGTCTCCACCCACGACGCTGACACCAATCAGCTGCACATCATACCTGGGCAGAGCCAGAGCAGAGCCGCAGTGAATACACAAACGTGCAATCAGCATTTCCCAGCCCATCGAGGCCAGGGCCTTTCACGCAGAGGATTTTCCTGTTAGTACATTAGCAGGGCTCCTTTCAGAAAAGGCGTATCCAAACTAAAACCGGCCCCTGTGATCTGACTGGCCGCACCTAGGGGAGCAGGACCGTCCTGCTCCCGGAGCAGGGGTGCCATGAGTCACTCGCTTGTCCTTATGCTTTAGAGCAGGAGACAAACCTTTCTTTCTAGAGAGGAGGAAAATGCTCCAAGGGCTTCCTGTTTGCACCTGGGAGAATTCTGCCGTAAATAATACGGAAAGACGAAGAAAACTTGTGGAAACATGATGACGCAGCAGTCTGGTACCTGTTTATGCTGTGGTGTGTGCAGAATGTACTTGCCCAGGCGTGGCTTGAGTTTCAGCAAGTGAAGTTGTAAAAAGCAGCAGGCTTGCCCAGGTCGCTGGTAGGCAGACCTGCCCATCCAGGGTGGACGAGGCCCTGCGGCTCTCAGGTGGGACTGAAGAAAGGCAGCCACCAAAGACCCTTCTGTTCAGCAGCCTCCTTCCCCTCTGGTTTCCGGTCATTAACAATTAGCCACTCTTTTGCACGAATGCAGTCCATTTCAATATATATACATTTATTTTTTGTAGTGGCAGAGACTTTCATTCATTCTGCAGAAGCTCCTTACACCTGCCACACGGTGCAGCCCTCCACGGAAAAAAGTTAGCACTTCATCAAAGGTTTCTTGGAGACCAGATGTCCTACCAAGCTCAGAGGAGTGTCAGGGGCTCCTTGGAGGGGAACGTTGGACGTGGAGGGGGATCTCAGTGCCCCACTTCCAGTTCAAACAGAACAGAAATGTGTGTATGTTTCGCAGACAATGGATAAGCGAATTGTGATCTATCCATACAATGGAACATTATTCAGCCATAAAAAGGAGTGAGATTCTGAGACATACTACAACTTGGATGAACCTTGAAAATATGTTAAGTGAAAGAAGCCAGACACAAAAGGTCACATGCTGTGTGAGTCTATTGACATGAAATGTCCAGAATAGGTAAATCCAGAGGGACAGATACCTGTATTGTGAATGTATCAAATGCCACTCAATTACTCACTTTGAAATGGTTGATTTTGTGTTGTGTGAGTTTCAACTCAGTTTTTTAAAGTGAGGATGTTTCATAGCTTGAGATTCTGCCTAAGATATTGTTTGAAAAAATAAATCTACTGGGGGGAAAATGCTTGAAAATGACTGCTTTTGTGTTTATTAACACTAGATTTCCATAAAATTGAGGATTAAAGGGATACGAAACAAGAACCTTTGCCTACCCTCGCCCCCTTCCCTCCCCCCATCACAAAATCAAAAGAGAATTTTTCTAGGGAAGAGAATCTTTACAAGCAAAATATCTTGGATGAGCCAGTTGGGAGGGAAGAAAGGTCCCAAGCAAGTCTTCAACAGGTGAGCAAACATAGCAGAAAACCCTGACAAAGAGAACGAGAGAGTCGGGGGCTCACTCCCAAGGAGAGAGGCAAAGGAGGGAGAGAGGATGGCCAACCACAGTGGCAGAGTCCCGTAAGGGTAAGGACTTTGAAGGTGGGGAATATTCAGTGTTCCGTTTTCGGTTGTGTACATTTCAGCAGTGAAATGCCCTCCAGAGACCACTCCCTCGGGCAGCTCTGCAGCCTCCCCTGTTGCTGCTGCCACTGGCCCCTGGACCACCACTACCACGGCTGCTGAACACTGAGCATCGTCGTTGACACCTGTCTCATCACTCACTGCTGTCCTGGACACCACGGGCACCAGAGGCTGCCACTGCCACTGGGGAAGAGAGTGAATGAATGCACAGATTTTCAGCTTCCAGCCCAGGACCTAGTGCTCTGTCTCTTATAATGACAGAGTCCGCAGACACAGGGGACAGGCCCAGAGGCCGGGCACCACGGAATCCAGAGTGTCCATATTTCTTAGTCAAGACTCCGTTTCCTGGAGGCACTACTCTGACGGGACCCCAACAGCAGTCTTACCACTGTCTGCATGTGTTTGCGGCTGATCAGCTTCATTCTCTTCATGCTGTTTTCTTCCAAGCTGGACATCCAGCAAGGGACCAGCTTTCCACTTCCCGCCACAGATGGCTAAACGCACGTGTGTGTGAATTCCTTCATCTGTCTCTGGGACAAGCTCGCCTCGGAGGGAGGACAGGGTCGTGACCGCTGCCCTGTGAACGCCACTCCACCACCCACCTGATGTATAAACTTTAGCAAATCGTTTAACTTCTCTGTGCTCAGTTTTGCCATCTCTAAAATAGGAATCAGGGACTGCCCTAGCGGCCCAGTGGTCAAGGCCCCGCGCTTCCAAAGCAGGGGTTCCATCCCTGGTGGGGGAAGTAAGATCCCACATGCTGTGCGATGCAGCCAAAAAATAATTAAATAAAATAAAATGGGAATCGTAACAATATGTAACTCATGTGACTGTGGTGAGATAATTTCCATAAAGCTCTTGCAATAGATTAAGAGCTAGATAGATTGTTGGCTATCATATTACTACTGGCGGTGGGTCTCTTTGGAGCCCCCAACAAGCAAATCCCGCAGTGAAACAAAGATTAGGTTGCCTTCTTTTTTTATCCCTTCAGAAAAATCATGAATTCCGAAGCTACTGATTAGAAATCAGTACATCAGCTAAACTGACTTGTGCACTGAAAGAAACAGATGTTGATGAAGACTATTTATAACATAGGCTCAATAAGAAGTTCACGATTTCAAGAACTTGGACCAAGCAATTTACATTAAAATATTTGCTAGCAAGTGACCCATCATTCCTATCCTGTCCCTCTACGTGGCCATTGCTGGGCATCCGATGTTAATTTAGCTAGAGTTGCTCTATATCCCCGGGCAAATGAAGCTGTACTTCTTCAAAAATGATCCATGGTTTAGGCTTCTAATTAATTCAAGGGGGTTTTCCACAAGCAAGACTGAATCCACAAAGGTTTCTCCTACCCACTTGCTCTGTGTACAGAGTCCAGACAGCCAGCTAAACCTCAACCTAGTCTCCAGTAGATTCAAATATAAAATTCGTTTTAAATGATAGTTGTTTGGGAGAATTTTTATTTTTCAACTGGTGTATTGGCGTCACATCATCACAGCTGCAAATATAAACTGGGACAGTCTTTGATTCATTCATTTACTTACACGTCTGTTCCATAAATACTGAGCTCTCTCTACGTGCCAAGCCTGAGGTCCCTGTGTTCTCTTGCACTTACAGCAAAGCCATGAGGTAGGTTTTTTCTTTTTTTATGGATGAACAGTTGAAACCCAGAGAGGTCAAGTCGCATGGCCAAAGCCCAGGAGAGAGGAAAAGGAAGGCTGGAGCCTGAGGGCCCCAACCCTGGCATTCGATGAACAGCGCAATGCTGCCACCTTGGAAGACTTTTGGCAAGTGTTCAAAGGTAATTGACTGCCTTTATCGCCCGCTTACTTACCTCTATAGCAGACCATGGGGTTTCTAGCTGTTGGCAACGGAAGCTGCTTGGGAAGGCTCCAGCTTATGGATCCCCCTCGCTGATCTAGAAGAGGGTAGGAGGCAAGGTTTGGGCTGGTGATGAACCACTGAGGCTGGGATCGCCTAACGGGGTTGGGTAGCCAGAAGCATTGCTGAGAAGGGCCAGGAGCACCACTGGGGAAACAGGGCCTGGAGCCAAGTCTGAAAGAGGAGGGGATGGAGCTGGGAGAACGAGCGCGGCAGCTACACTGTGCAGAGCAGCGTGTGGGTGGAGGACGTGGCTCAGAACCCAGATTGTGGTGTCTGAGCTGATGCCCCATTTTACCTGCTGTGTACGGGGTGGGAGGTACAAGATGCTGCGGAAGCGAAGACGAGATCACGCAGGCCCCGTTTCATTGATGGTAACACGTGGGCTCAGAGAGGTTTCGCAGCCAAACTCCCACTGTCCTGTGAGCAATCTATTGGGATGTGTTGATACATCAGACAATCTCATCGAGTTTTCTATTCAGGGTTTTTAATTCTCTATCTTAAAAACTCTTTTTCTGTATATGAGAAAAATGTATCTGTTTTAAAGACTCAATACGTTTGGATTCTTCTGCGTTGAGTCATTTCGGTTGTTAGTGCTGGAAGCAGCGCGGAGATCGTCTTCTCCAGCACAGACGAGGAAGCGGAGGCCAGAGGGTAGAGATGATCTGCCCATCCTCCCACAGCAAGCAAGGGCTGGAACCGGAACTGGACTCAGACAGGCTTGCTTCCAACAGGCAGCCTCCCCTGACAAGACCTCTGCGGGCTCCGGAGTCGCCTCCAGACCAGCCCAGCAAGATCAGATGAGACCCAACTTTCCTGCACGGCATTGCTCTCCAGTCACAGTGGCCTCCAGCCATTCAGGTCCTGCGTCAGCTGAGGATATGGGAGGCACCAACTGGGAGGTTATGCTTGTTCTGGGGGTGAGCTCAGGTTCACCTGACCTAGCAGCTCCTTTGGCTGCTTGACAAACCCAGTGACCTAAGTCAGCTGCTGTTCCCACAGATGGCGCCACCTCTCATCCCAGGCAGGCAGGAGGCCTCAGCTTCTCCCTCCAGCGGCTGAATTCAGTTGTTCTAACTCCCTACCTTGAACGGCTGAGCGCCGAGCTACTTATAGCTCTGTTATCATGTTCCTGTTTGAATACAAACAAACACCCGTAGCCTGGGAAAGGGATTTATTAAGAGACATTGCCTGCTTTCTGCTCCAGCAGGGGCCCTTCGTGAGCACCGTGGACGTGGCTGCTCCAGGGGGTTTAAGTGAAATGACAACTCTTCCTTCATACTCTCCCCTCAGCCGCTTGTCTTCTTTCCTCTCCCATCTCTGAGGGCACCGAGAAACTTTGATGTGAAAAGTCCACTCTCGCAGAACTTAGAAATCACCTGCTCTCACGCCATAGAGATCAGACACAAGACGGCTGGTGAGCGGCCAGGTCAATTATTAAGTTCTTGTTTCTCAGCTCCAAACCCACTATATTCAGATGCTGGGAGGCTCTGAAAACCCCATTTCTGCTTTGCCAACTGCTCCACGTGAGGCTCTGCCAGGGGAAGGCGGAAGCCAGAGGAGGAAGGAGGAAGCGGGGCACACTCCTTCCTGGCTGCTTCCTGCTTCTGGGAGCATCACCCCAACCTCACTTCTCCCCTGTGGCAGCAACGGTTCCCTCCCGGGGCAGCAGTGGGGTTCAGTTTGCCATTCTCCCAACTCTTACAGAGCTAGCCTCGTGGACATCAGCCCCAGCTGACTGCAAATCCCTCCACAGAGATCTGAGTTTCCCTTCTGTGGGGCACCCCCTCCAAGCTCCTAAATAATAATTCCCACTTCCCTTTGCTCTCTAAGCCCTGAGTGTGATAACTGCTTCCTGCAGTGGCTACGTTGCGTCATCCGGTAGAGTTTGCCTTTTGCCTTTGCATTTAACTAGATAACAATCCTTTATATTAAATTCTCTCTGTTAAATAACTGGGACGTTTCTGTCTTCTGACTTAACCGTGCCTGATATGCTGGCAGAACTGGGATACAGATCTTTCTCCTGGTTCACGACTCTCTGCATTGGAACCCAATAAATATGTGTTCAGTTAAATGAATGAGTAAAGCGAGTTCAGTCCCTCATCAGCTTTAACTTTAATAAGAAGTTGTTGTTCAGGGCTTCCCTGGTGGCGCAGTGGTTAAGAATGCACCTGCCAATGCAGGGGACACGGGTTCAAGCCCTGGTCCGAGAAGATCTCACGTGCCGTGGAGCAACTAAGCCCATGCGCCACAACTACTGAGCCTGCGCTCTGGAGCCGGCAAGCCGCAACTACTGAGCCCATGTGCCACAACTACTGAAGCCTGTGTGCCTAGAGCACATGCTCTGCAACAAGAGAAGCCACTGCAATGAGAAGACCGCTCACCGCAACTAGAGAAAGACCACGCAGATATGAAGACACAGCAAAGCCCAAAATAAATAAATAAGTTCATAAAAAAAAAAAGAAGTTATTTAGGATTCCCCATCACCAACAACAAGCTCTCACCCAGTCACAACCTGGACCTTCTGTCATCCAGATGTCAGTCTCTATCACGAGCTATTAGAATTGGGAGGGAATACAGCTCTAACTTATAAGGCTCCCCAACATTTTCACATCGTGACACACATAATACAATCACATTAATACAGACCCTGACTTGGGACAAGGCTGCTGTATGGCTCATCCACTGCCCAGGCCCGACCTGGCCACACCAAGAGTTGAGGATATCGGAATCTTGTAACCTGTCTGCCCGGCAGTGGGCCACTGGCTTACAGTGGAGAAGCAGTGACCTAATCTAAGGCTTTCCTTTTATAGGTGATGAACTTAAGTCCAGAGAGTTTAGGTAACTGGCCCAAATGTAAAGAGCCTCAGCTGTTGGCTAGAGCTTCTCAGCTCTCCTTCATCCTCCGGCAGGCTAGCCTGGGCTTCTTAAGCCTAGCACAGAATTCCTCTTGGGAAGGAACAATCTTCATTTAGGAAAGGAACTTGATGTAATCTGTGTAGGTGCAAAGCATTGGCAGGAGCTGAAGCTCAGTAAAAGGAGCTGGTTACATTGTTCCTCATGTGAAATGAGAGTATTTGGGGTTTGGTTCCAGAGGTGGAAGGTCAGAGAAGAGGTCACAGGGTCAGAGAAAGGAATTGGGGGCTGGAGGAGATGAACCTGGGCTTTGGTGTGAGATAGAGGATGATAAGGTAAAGGGCCGGTGGAACTTCCCCTGAAATGAGGAACCGGGGACATTTGAACCACAGCAATGCCTAATGGCATTTTGAAGTTGTTTTCGGTTCTTATAGTGCAAAGCTCTCCTCTCTCCCCACAGATCTTCACGCGACATTCATGAATGCTTCGCTAGTACTGTGTTTTGCTTTGTTTGGTTTTTGGCTGGGATTGGGGGTTTGGAACTCGAAGAAAGGGCTGCACTTTATTCTTATTTGGGTCAATACAATATGGAACAGAGACAGCATAAAGTAGGAACCTGAATGTAGAGGAGACCAGAGTGTAAAATAAACTTTGGGGAATTCACAGAAATCTGGGAGTGGACTTTGGAGATTCCCCAGTCAGGGACTTGAGCTTGAGTGTAAAAGGTCAGGGAGACCCCATTTGACACCTGGGGTAAGCATATATTTATAAACTTAAATAAAACCCACAAAACGAAATTGGAGATCATACATACTGTTTGTGCTCTTTTTGAAACTGCTTCTTTTTTTCCATTTAACAGTAACATATCAGAAATGTTTCCCCATGGCTACAGTATCATATTTAATAGCTGCAGTGGATACTAAGTTGTCTCCAAGTTTTCGCTGTTTAAAAATACATTTCTCATTTTGTATAACTTGTCTCCACCTGGGATAGTGGAGGAAGTTATAGAGTGAGGTGGGTAGGACTTAGCACAAACCTGCCGCAGGTTAGATCAAGCAGGAAGGTATTGAAAGCAGAGAATTATGAATGGGAGATGAACTTACGAGCACGATCAGGTTGGCAGGATCAGGAACGGGGGCAAGGACTGTGCCAGAGCAAGCAGTCGGGATGGAGAGCGGAGGATTCTCGTATGAGGCGAGTTTTGCCTCCCTGTGCTGCTTTTTAAATGGGGAGACCTGGGCCCTCCATTGGCAATCACGTCCTACAATGTTTGAGACAGGTCTTGAAAGGTTTAGTTCATGAGCTGGAATCTGGTTCTTTGGGACAGAGGCCAGGTACCTGTGGTGGTGATGCCCTCCAGGTTTTGAACCTCTAAACCAGAACCTGTGAATAATCATGGAATCTCTGCTTGAATACCTCCAGTGATGGGAAACTCACTTCGTCCTGAGGCATCTTTTCTTTTTCTCCCGTTGCGGAGCACAGGCTCCGGATGCGCAGGCCCAGCGGCCATGGCTCACGGGCCCATCCGCTCCGCGGCATGTGGGATCTTCCCGGACCGGGGCACGAACCCGTGTCCCCTGCATCGGCAGGCAGACTCTCAACCACTGCGCCACCAGAGAAGCTGAGGCATCTTTTCTGGAGAGAGGTATACTGCATCACTGGAAAGTTATTTCTATTGCTCCATAGTCTAGATCCCACCCATGATTCCATGAGAGCTGAAATAACGGCTCTGGACAATACTGACTACAACTAGGCATGGGCTGGGCAATGGCCAGTGGTGAGGCCTGAGGACCAACATGGACGATCTAGCTGACTCTATGGACCATCATCGTAGACTGGGCTGCAAGCCTTTACTCAAGCACCAACCTAAGTTTGCCTTGTTCTGGGACTGCGTTGAATCAGCATCCTCTCTCATCTTCATGACTGATGAGTGGTAGCTGTGGTCAGCTAGCCAGCCCACTGTGACCACAGACACTTGAGGGACCACAGCTGAGTCCAGCCAAAATTGCCAATCCACAGAATCAGAAGCTAGATAAGTGGTTATTGTTGTAAACCACCAAGTTTTGGGGTGGTTTATTACATGGTAAAAGCTAAATGATAAAATTTCCCCTGGAGGGTCCTTAGAACTTTCCTTCATACCAGGCTGCACCCAACTCTGGCTGGCCATCTTGAAGATCTTGAAGACATCACAAAGGATGCCACATGAGGGAGGACTGATAGATGGATCAAATCCCTCTGCAGCAGTGAAATGACAATTTACAAGAACAGCCCCTTGACTGGTGGCCCCTAGTGTCACCTTGGTCTATGCCAGACTAAGTGTCATTACCCTATAGCTCTCTGAGGGTGATGCTCTGAGCATCCCATGTTACAAACCATGCATAGACCCTTAGCCCAAAATGGAAACATGAAGCTGCATATAGATTTGCAGTAATGGGGTCTCTTTTTTTCCTGCCAAAACAGATATTTGCTGATACATTTAAATATAAGGTTCCCCTTACTCACAATTTCCATATAGTCCTTCTCTGCAGACTGGATATTAGCAAAACTTATTTCTTATGAAAACAAGCTGTTGAAACCCACAAAAATTCAGACATCAGTTCGAATCCAAAAGCTGAACTGTGCTGTCATTTTTGGAAATCAAATACATCAACCTAACTGGGAACTGGGGGCTAAGGGGTGGGTGGAAGGAGGATGGAATTGGGGGTGCGGGAAGGCTGTTTCAACACAAACAACACGACAGAGATCTTGAGTGTAGATGGGATATTGGTGCCAATCACATCAGAGCCAAAGATACTGTTACGTATGCGTCACGTATTAGAGCTGAACTAAGAAACTGAAGATATTTGCCTTCTATATGACATAGTAAGAATTTGCGAATGTAATTGTTAAGCTTTAGAGAGAGTTTCAGCTAACATCAGGCAATTTTATTATGTAAAATAAAAAGTAGCTTTTAAAATTTTTTATTTATTTATATTTTGGCTGCGTTGGTCTTCGTTACTGCACACGGGCTTTCCCTAGTTGCGGCGAGCGGGGGCCACTCTTCACGTGCTGCATGCGGGCTTCTCATTGCGGTGGATTGTCTTGTTGCAGAGCACCGGCTCTAGGCGCGTGGGCTTCAGTAGTTGTGGCTCACGGGCTCTAGAGTGCAGGCTCAGTAGTTGTGGCACATGGGCTTAGTTGCTCCGCGGCATGTGGGATCTTCCCAGACCAGAGCTCGAACCCGTGTCCCCTGCACTGGCAGGCAGACTCTCAACCACTGCGTCACCAGGGAAGTCCCAAAAATAGCTTTTTAAGGGGACTTCCCGGTGGTCCAGTGGGTAAGACTCCACATTCCCAGTGCAGGGGTCCCGGATTTGATCCCTGGTCAGGGAACTAGATCCCACATGCATGCCACAACTAAGAGTCCTCATGCCACATCTAAAGATCCCACATGCTGCAACTAAGACCTGGTGCAGCCAAAATAAAAATAAATAGGAAAGAAAGAAAATAGCTTTTTAAAAACTCTGTTCCTCAGATAAGTTTATTGTAAATTTCTTTAAAAAATTAAGGATAACAATAGTTATATAATTTAAAAGTCCTTATAAATAAAGACTTTGTTAAGTACCATTCTTTCAGCAAGAACAAAAAGAACATCTTAATCATATTTTCCTGTTTTTAAGTTAGCTTTGGTGGTAGCTAAAAACAATAGAGGCATCCTAGCCACCTGCCTCCCAATATTTCCTCCGCAAACGAAATAAAACAACAAGAAGGAGAAAGAAAATGTACTCGAAAACCAGGCCCTCGGTAGAAAGAAAGACAGAGACGCTTAAGCACTCTTCAAAATAAGTGTGAATAAAATGAGAAAAGTCAGGCAGCCCTGGAGCACAATTCCTCATGCTCCCACCCTCACGCTACCACAGAGCTTGGTGAAAAGCGCAGACAGACCTAGTAACCTAGTGAAGAAATAAAAATTCAGCTTTTAAGCCAAGATAAGAAAAACTTAAACATAAAAATTTCTCTGGCTGTTTGGGCCTCCTGCCTCCCCTCTGGTGTGCATAGTATATCTGCATTATGCCTTAAGCAGACCCTCACCCCACAATGGCAGAAATACCTGCTCAACCATAAAGATCAATTTTTCTCTTTCTGGCGCCAGCCATGTAACTCCTTAGAAGATAACATTCCTTTGTCAATCCTGTAAAGGGTTACAATGACCCACCACTGGCCTTGTACGTGTAGACACCTTTGGTGAACTTTATGTACAATGCGATATATCATTTCCCTTAAAGATAGAGATTGGTGCAGAACAGACCGGTCAGAGTTCCTGGGGAGGTACTGGGCCACACCTAATGGAAGTTCTTATCTTAAATACTTAGTTAGGACCTTATTAATGTCACTAGCTATATTACTTGTATTCTGCCTATTTTACAAGATTATTGTTTCTTGCTTTACCAAATGTGTGACTGAACCTCAGATAAGATTAACGATGATTTGGCGAATTGAAACAAATGGCCGAATATATAGTTCTATAAGACCAACGGCTGTAATAGTCTAACTTCTAGATATGGGAAGAGGCAACAAGAGGGAACCGTTTCCTGGACCATAACAGACTAGTAGGACAGGCGACCCAGAGGTTTCTGGCTACTGTTAAAAGGGCCCAGTCCAGTAATAGGGAATTGAGTGGCCTGTCAACAAAATCCTCGCCTGACCTAGGAATGAGCATTCCTAGTGCAGTGGGACAAATTAGTCACGAAATGCCTAATTTGGGAGGCATTAAGGTGCTTCCAAAAGGGAGGGGATTATAAAAGAAGAAACATTGCCCACCGTCCAGTTCTACAAGAATCATTAAAACCTCAGTCACTGACCTACGTACAACACACCCTGAAAGGAATTCAGGGCAAAGATCAGGATGAAGCCCTCTGTGTTCTGGGAAAACTGACAGAACAGAAAATAGTTAGATCTTTTCAGGAGAAATTTTTTATGAACCTGGATTCTTGCATCTTCCCATACTTAGAAAAGCACTAAAACCATTAACTAAGATGTCTGCTTCTCTGGCTAGCAGCAAAATTCCACTGAAATGTGTGCCTGATTGCACATACCTCCTTCTCCAAAATCACATATATGTTGGCCTCCTCCTTTACCTCTTCGGAACAGTTCTCAGAGCTCTCTGAGAGACTGTCTCCCAGCTTATAATCCTCAGCGTGACTGGAACAAAATTTTCCATTTCTTTCTCAGATTGACTACTGATTAGCATTTTCATTGATACTAGAAAAACGGTAGAGAAGACCGAAGAAGGAAGCTTAAGTTGATCTGAAATTATTGTCAGAATGATTAAGTCCACCTTAAATCAGAAAATACCCAAAAAACATGCCTGAGCAGGTCAGAGCCTGGACTACAGGGGAAGGGCCTCAAAGCACAGGACAGCTAAAGAGACAGGTATGATTCATTGCACTTCAAAATGCACTGCTCTGGGGCAGGAAAAAAAAAAAAGCAAAAACCACAGGAGAAGCACTCTATGGCAACTGGGTATTGAATGGGGAAAAGAATGAAAAAGAGAAAATTTAGAGCCTGACAAGAAAAAGAGAACCACAAAATCAGAGGACTCACAAAAGCTCCCCAACCCTATCCCACCAAACATGGACTCTCTACAGACAGAACAGGGCACTATTAACCCAGGAATACTGCAGAGCATCCCAATGTTATAAAAATGGACAAGAGGAAGGTCAACAGATCTATATAGGGCTATTGCAAAAACAAAAAAATCAGGAGACAACATTTTATACACATCACCTGGGGAAAATCTTTCCCACACCATCAAAAAGCTAAGTAGAACTAAATTATAAGTCAATACACTAAACAGAATTAAATATTCTTAAATAAGCATTCACGCATATGTAAAACACCCCGAATCAGAAATTCAAAAATGCAATGAACAAAAATCAGGGAGAAATGAAAAGACTGTTGATTGGACTCAGGAAAGAAATAGAAAACAGTTAAATTACCTCCGAAATAAATAAGTCACAAGGCACCCAAGAGAGAAGAGATTCAAATAAAAATTTAATAGAGGGTATTGAAGAAAATCAGGAAAATGATGAAGAGAATGAGAAATGACATAAGAAAGCAAATAGGGTCAGAGAGAAAATATGGAAATGGGAGACAAAGAGGGAATAATATCCCTATTATTGGAGTCCTTGATATAAAAACAAAAAAATTGAGCAGAGCTAATACTTCGAACTTTTAACCAAGAAAACTTTCCAGAAATAGGAAAATACCCAAATCTATACACTGAAAGGACTCACTAAATACTTGGGAAAATATACCCAGAACAATCAATTCCAAGACATATCCTGGTAAAACTATTAGATTTCAAAGATAAAAGATAAAACTCTCATGACCTCCAGAGAGAAATATCAAATAACTTACAATGCCAAAAGAATAAGATTCGTATCATATTTTTAAAAATCAATACACAAAGCAAAGTAACAATGGAGTAGCATTTTAAAAAACCCAGTGAACTACAGTGTGGATGAAGGATTTTATATTCAGCCAAGCTGCTCTTCATATATCAAGGCTAGAGGAAAATGATTTTCAACATGTAATAACTTACTGAATTCTATTTCCATCAGATTCCATTCCAGGGTATCTCCTAGATGATGTATATTTCATCTAACCCAGTGATGACTGGGAAAACTTTAGCAAAAGGACTGATAATAAGGATTTTAAAATACGTAAATAGGGACTTCCCTGCAGTCCAGTGGTTAGGAATCAGTGCTTCCACTGCAGGGAGCCCAGGTTCGATCCCCGTCGGGGAACTAAGATCACACATGCCTCGCAGCATGGCTAAAAAAAAAAAAAAAAAATTAAATATACATCTAAGACTAAAACAAAGATGGAAGGGCAAGGATGGAAGACTAATGTACAAACGTTATTTGATTTAACAAAGTAGAAGTAATGCATCTAAAAAACTGAAGAAGACAGAGGGTGAAAGAGGAAACTAGAACAAGCTCATTGCTATAGGTAAGAGGTGGGCATTCAAGGCTATTGGGTGGGGGGTGTTGAGTCTTGATATACCAGAGAGTGAAAGTTTAAGTAAGAAAACAGGGATGTATTTAAAGCTCAGGTCAGAGGAAAATTCATTGCACTAAACATATTTATCAGTGAAAATAAAATGAGGGAAATAACAAATTAAATTTCCAAGTCAAAAAACTAGGAAAGGAAAAGCAAAATAAACTAAGGAAAGTACAAAGAAGAAAATAATACAGACAAAAGTAGAAATTAATGAGGTAAAGAATAGAAAAATGAACAACCTAATGAACAAATGAAAATCATAGTTTTTTAAGAAATTAATGAAACAGGGCTTCCCTGGTGGCTCAGTGGTTGAGAGTCCACTTGCCGATGCAGGGGACATGGGTTCGTGCCCTGGTCCGGGAAGATCCCACATGCCGCGGAGCGGCTGGGCACGTGAGCCATGGCCACTGAGCCTGCGCGTCTGGAGCCTGTGCTCCGCAACGGGAGAGGCCACAACAGTGAGAGGCCCGTGTACCGCAAAAAATAAATAAATAAAAAGAAATTAATGAAACAGAAAAATTACTAGCTAACTTGATCAAGAAGAAAAGGGAGAAAGCATGAATATACAAAACAAAAAATGACAGGAGGGAAATAACCATTGTAACAGAAGAAATTTTTAAAATTATGAGACTGCTTTGCAGACCTCTTTGCGAATGAAAAATGCATGAAATGGATAATTTCCTAGGGAAATTCAGTTACCAAATTGACTTCATTAGAGTTAGAAAACTTAAACATACCAATTTCCATACAAAACAACAAATTTATAAAGAACAATACCACAAAAAAGCACCAGGCTAGTTGATTTCACAGAGGAATTCTACCAAACCTTCAAAGTTCAGAGAGTCCCAATGCTCTATAAATTACTCCAAGGCATTGTAAATGCAAATAAAAAACTCCTAATTTTTTTTATGAATAATAAACTCGTTCCTAAACCTGATAAAAAAGTGGATCACTGCAGGAGTGCTGCATATCAATATTACTCATGAATATTGTTGCAAAAATTTTTTTAAAAAATACTAGCAAACAAACTCTAGCACCACATTCAGAAAATAACATACTACAAACAAGTGGGATTTCCAGGAACTGATCAAAAAGAACGACTGCAATGAGTTGAAACACATCAAATATGTTAATTTCCATGATTCATAATGATACTCTTCCTTCCCTAAACAAAGCTCATTGGTCACCTTTCAAGAATTCTAGGCAATCAAGAAATATAAATAATCAAGCACAGAACCTGACTTTCCAGACAAACTGCATTTCAGGACATCCAAATAGTTGATGATAGAAACTTCTTTATAGAGAAATCACAATTAATAAATGAAGAAGGAGTAATTGAATTACAAAATCACCATTTGCCAAACCTTAATGAAATAATAAATGTAAGGCGATATTCTTCCATGCAAACAGCATTAAGTGAAAAGCTGATGGGAAACTTTATAAAGGATGAGAATATCTGAACTCATTGATCAGTCTTAACATAGCAAAAAAAGAGACAGCTAGACATTAAATGCCACCTGGTGTGATGTTGTAGGATGTACAGAGCATCACCTATGAAGTATTCTTGACAAAATAAAAAAGCGTCTGATCAAGCCTCTGCATCTAAGGAGCTAAGTACCGCTTTACAGGAAATATAGGGAATAGAGAAATGTTGCCATAGGGATGCAGTCAGCAAAACCCAAAGAGTGGGAAATCCTACAGGAAGATGACCCAATTTCCTCAACAAATAACTGCAAGGGAAAGGGAGATAGTACGAGAAAGAGAGAGGAATCTCTATGTCTAGAGATTAAAAAACACTTAAGAGCATATTTAACCCGCTTTTTCTGTGGGGGCACTCCCCAATCTATTTGATAAGTGGGGGCCAAAACGGAAGCAGAAAGCTGCACTGTTGCTAAGTTGAAGAAACGGAGTTTGAGCCTGCCCAAGAAGCTGGAATCGAGGGGGCAAGCTCTTAAAGGAAGAAGCCACCGAGGGGGAGCCCCAAAATTTGCACACAGATTCCCTTCAAGTCTCTGGTTGATTCCTAAAATGCACATCCTCAGGGTGCACTCCAAGGAGCTCAAGAAAAAGGAATGGCTGGAAGCTGAAAGCTCTGAGAAGTGGTTTCAGCAGCTGCCCGGTGCAGAGAAGGTAGTTAGGAGTTCAAGTCCCATGGAATTAGAGGGGCTTGGTAAATACCTCAAGCTTCTCTTTGAAACCCTGGAAGAACCACACCTTGAGAATAAGGACTTTATTTCAGGACTAAGGATTATGCCCTAGGAATAAGGGCTAAATCAAAATAGACCTGCCTTAACAAGGTGTAAAACTAAGCCTCCACACGATCAAGGCAATCTCCCAGTAATTTAACTGCCTGTAGAAGAGAATACAATACTATTTAGAGGAAGAGGATAGAATCCAGTGCCTACAGATTTCACTACAATACCCAATACACAATAACAGACAACTAGGTATGTGAGGAAGCAGCAAAACAGGACGAATAATCAAGAGGGAGGATGATCAATGTAAGCAGACACGTAGATGTCCTAGAAGTTGGAAGTAGTAAACAAGGACTTAAAAATAACTCTTACAAGCAAGACAAAAAATAGAGAGAGATATAATGGTGGAAGACAGGAAAATTCTGGAGGACATATATAGCAGACGATATAGGAGGACTATGGAAACCTGGGGCAGGGGGTTGTGGAACAGAAAAGTGCCGTAAGAGATATATCAACCCAAAGAAATGTATGGTTCTTGTTTGGATCCTGATTGAAATAAACCACCTTAAAAAATGAGACAATCAGTGATATCTGAATACTGACAGGATTTTTAATATTAAGGAATTATTGTTTATTTTTTAGGTATGATACTAATGTTATCATTATACACATATTAAAAAGAGCCCTCATCATTTAGAGGTACATACTTAAATATCACTGATTAAATGATGGAACGGTTTGCTTGAAAACAATATCACAGTTGGGGGAGGGGCAGACATTAATGGAAAGTAGAGTAATACATGAAATAAGATTGTCCAGATGTAGATAATTATTGAAACTAGTAATGGGTATATGAGGATTCTTATAATATCCTCCTTATCTTTGTGCATGCTTGAAAAGTCCATAATAAAAAGTGAAGGAAGGCAAGGAGAGAGAGTAGGAGGGAGGAAAAGAAATCCTTCCTCCTTCATGTGTTACTGGGGTCCACTCCAGTTCTCCAGCCAGTCCTGGCTGAGCCAATCTCTGCCCTGTCCACGGTCAGCTTTGGAATCAGGTCATCCCTTCCTAAGCATGCATCAAGTTGACCTGCCAGTAATTTAAGCTACTTTTGATTTGCATTTTCCAAACCAAATTTCCTTGTTGAACTTCAAATGTGGACCCAGTGCCTCCAATGGACCTCTAAGTCCTAGTGTTCTTTCCCAAGTCCTAGTTCAGCCCTTCTCTCCCATCCATGGTGGGTTGGTTCCTAGTATTGTGTATCTGATCACTACCTGGCTTCCAGAACCTGGGCTTGAGGACTGACCTTGCCATGTATAAACACATCTGCCAAAGGATAAATCTGCCAAACTTCCTAAATTTCCTACTACTAGGATCTGCCCCCCCGAACAAGAAGCTCTGGTACTAATAATCGTCCGTGTGCATTGTTCCTTCTCTATCTAGTTGTTTCTCCAAGGTTCACATCTGTAGTTGGGTCATTTTCCTCAAACACGTTGACCAAGATAAGTCCACCTGAATCTCTTTGTTTATGTTAAATGAGAAGGAGGCATTTGCAAAAACATCTCAATATTTTGACAGTCCTGGGGCAGTAAAGCGTGCTGGTATTGGGGGAGAGGGAAGCACACCCAACAAATGTCAAATAGTGACGCTCCCACCAGGTGATGCAAACAACAACCTCACCAAATGTTCTTCAAAGAACTGGAACACATAAGAGGATAATCTTGTAGCTGATGGGATTCAAGAGTTGTCTCATCTGTTTGCTATGAAATACGAGATGCAAAATAACATTGTCAGATCCTAACTTGACACTGAATATGTTTCAGCAGAAGCATAGTCATAGGAATGGTTTTAGGCGTGACCAAAAGTGAATACAGAGCCATGGTTGTTTTTCGTTTTTGTTTTTTGTTTTGGTTTAGTTTAATTTTTTTTTTTTTTTGGCCCCTCCACACGGCTTGTGGGATCTTAGTTCCCTGACCAGTGATCGAACCCAGGCCCTTGGCAGTGAAAGCGTGGAGTCCTAACCACTGGACAGCCAGGGGACTCCCAGAGCCATGTTTTTTGAACCCATAGAGTCACTTACAAAATTATGTCTCCTCAAAATGAGAAACATGGCCCCCCTTATAAATGATCACTCTAGCTTCACCCACATCCAAACCCTTCACAGTCCTTTCACAAAAGAGCAGTACGACCAGGATGAAATAATCTTTCATGGTCTAAGTCTTACAACTCAGGATTTGATCAGCACCAAAGGCAACTACTCAGAGGATGGCTGGTCCTTGCTAGAGCCTGGACGTTTCCTGGGAGCCCCAGAACACTGAGACACAACCAATTTTAGTCGTTCCGGAACTTTATACAGATGGAAGCAGCTTGACTACAGAAAGTTAGCTCTCTTTACTAGAACAGCATCAGCCTGAGTTGCTGGGTTTAATCTCTTTGTAATTCTTTGGCACCACTTCTGGCACAGAGCTCAGCCAAGGCTGTTCCCTGGCTTGAGTGTGGAGCAGAATTTCCCCTTTTTAGGTCACAAACTCAGAGCACCCACTCATCCCAGAGACTCTCTCCACTGTGTCAATTTTAAACATCTTCATTAACATTTAGGAAACGCTGGCAGCGTGGTAACTATCCTGAGTTGCCCCTGCTGTACAGGGGCATTTCCCAAGACTGAAACACATGCACAAACTTGCCTACCAGGCTGGGATTATAAAAACACACTGATATCCACCTCTTCTGAACACAGCTGAATTAAGAGCCCTAGGACAAGGGTCGTGGGTTGTTCAGTGATCCTCGAAGGGTGCAGACAAGCCACAGCGTGTCGTCTTCCTGTGTTAGTTTCCTGGTCGGTGTCTGGCTGCCCCTTTGTTGTTTCACCACGTGGAGTGTTGTTCCCCACGCCCTGCCTTTGGTGCTGGGATGGGACCTCTTGCGCTCAGATGGACAAATCTCACCTGGGCTTGTGATCTCCTCAAGAATCAGAGCATCGGACCAGGGTGAGTGTCATAGTGAGTTTGGTTTTCTGCTGGCCAATACTCCACAATCCGGTCGATTGTCTTTGTCCTGCAGCCACTCCCAGCATGCCTTGGCCCATTAAATCCACATCCTTGCCTGCAGGTGGTAGCACTCATCACAGCCACCCAGCTTTCGCTTCTCTACTCCTGTGAAATCACACACTTAAGTGGGCAACTTTCGAGGGCCTACCTTTGTCCTTTGCTGTGAAAACTACTCTTCCATCATTCTCCCCTCCTTCCCACCCTCCACTGGCTGAGCGGTCTTGGCCCACCACACACCAACTCACCTCCCAGACGCTGTTAATTGGACTAGGGCTTGGTTCTGGCTTAAGCTGGGCCAATCAGATTTTCTCTCTTGCTATTTGATAGGGGCTTTGAAGTCAATGAGGGAAGCCACAAGCCACGAGGTAATGAAGAATGGGGGCTTAGATCAGTGCCAGAGACCCCCCAGAGCCTGCGTGTGCTGACCTGAGGGGGGAGGGGGACTGGGAACCCAGCAGAGACTGGTTCACCCTCAGACCAAAATGAAGCAGGTGGTAGCTGAGAAGTAGGGGTGAAAAGAGTTGCTACAACCTGGAGCTGTGTCTTCTCAACTAATCCCCCCTTCTCTTTTTAAAGAAGATGTTGGGGGTAGGAGTTTATTAATTAATTAATTTATTTTTGCTGTGTTGTGTCTTTCGTTTCTGTGCGAGGGCATTCTCTAGTTGTGGCAAGCGGGGCCCACTCTTCATCGCGGTGCGCTGGCCTCTCACTATCGCGGCCTGTGCTCCAGACGCGCAGGCTCAGTAGTTGTGGCTCACGGTCCCAGTTGCCCCGCGGCATGGGGGATCTTCCCAGACCAGGGCTCGAACCCGTGTCCCCTGCATTGGCAGGCGGACTCTCAACCACTGCGCCACCAGGGAAGCCCTCCCCCACCTTCTCTTTTTGAAGGAGCTTCTGTTTCTTGCAACCAAGTGTTCCTTGACTGAAACCACACTCAAAAGTCGCCCCTGACCTTTACACTCTGGCCTCTTCGCAGTCCTCATCCTCCAGCATTTCCACAGCACCTGACACTGTCACCCCACCCTCGTCACAAACTCTCTCCACTTAGGACTTTTCTAAAAGGTGCTGCAAAATCTCGTTCTCTTTTTACTTCTCCGGTGCTTCTCTTCCCCTCTTGGTAAAGGCATTTCATGAGATTCGGGATTTGGTCTCCCGGCCTGGTCTTCCCCTAGGAAGATTCTATGGGTTCCCATAGCTTCCTCCACTGAGCCCAGGCAGAACGCTTCAAATCCAGACGCCAGCCCTGACTTCTCCCTCCTATCCCCACCGCATTTTTAACTCTCTGATGGATATCTCTACTTAGATGACGCACAGTCACTCAAACTCTTAAAATGCACATTTGATATCTTTCTTCTTCAAGCCAGCCCCTCTCTTGACTTTCCCATTTCCACTGAGGGCATCGTGTTCTTTCAGCCGCATCCCCTGGGACCCTTGCGGTAATTCTACACCGCATGGTGATTGCTTGCGTCGTCTCTGCCTCCCCTCTAGCTCAGAGGCTCCGTGAGGGCCTGGATTATGTGACTGGAGTGTACAACTATTCCCTCCTTCCCTCCACTATTCCTAGGGTCTGGTACATGGGGATCACTTAAATGTTTGCTGAATGAATTGGAGGACTGGATGGTTATCTTTTATTTTTCCCTCTGCCTCATTCCTCTTGTCTCTCCGATATACACTCACCAAGCCCTCTGGGTTCTTTCTTCCTGCTGTCTCTTTCCTTGTCCCCTTCCTCCCCATTCCCTCGGCTTCCAGGCCAGACCCTCATCACTACCGGTTAGAGGTCCTGCAGAAGCCAGCTGGTCTCCCTGATTGCAATTAAAAACCTGCCAAGTAGAATTCTGGGAAGATGGCGACAGCAGAGTTTTAAGATCTTCCCAAATCCCCTCCTATAAACAGAGCAATTGGATAGAAAAACTGAAAACCTATGGACACTCACAATGAAACTGGATAATAAGGTTTTCCCTGAACCTCAACCAACAACGAGACCCACCTGCTTTCGCCGTAGGTGCAGCAAGAGGCAGAGGGAAGCAACAGGGCACTGTCAGCTGGACGTGAGAGCAGGAAAAACCCCAGGGAGCCAACAGGTATCCACTGGAAGGGACGGTGGGCCAGTATGGGAGCAGCAGCTAAAACCGGGAGGAGCTTTGCGCTCGCCATACACACAAACATAGCTATTACACGCTAGACTATATGTGGTGTGAGTGGTATAAAGAATTTCAGTCTATGCATTTCTGTTGCACGGAACATGTTATGAAATAGGACACACACACACACACATACTCACTTACACTCACACTCCACTGTGTTTAACTTCACTGCTGGATTCTCTCACGAGGCTTAGCTCACTGCCTTACTTCAGTGTGATCTGAAGATTCGGTTATAACCGACACCAAGTCAAACGCAGAAACACTCAGTTTTTGTCGAGATCACATGGCAGCTTAAGCTGGCAAGCACGACATCAGAAAGAGGTCTGAAAAGGTACTTGTGTGAGTCTAGAGAAACACTGTGCAAACATGTCAAAATCAACAGCATCGCCAGTTTTAAAATAACTTTTTGCCATAAAGTCTTGTTGTCTTAGGCCCTTAGGGCTGTCTTAAATCATCGTTCCACAGACTCATAAATACTTGAAAGTCCAGTTTGCCATGGGCAGAATCATCACAGAAGCCAGAAGAAATTTCAGTAACCACCTAACCCCAAACTTATTTTACAAGGGAAGAGACGAAGGTCTAGATTAATGGGGACTTATCCTACCAAAAGCAACCAGTAACTTATTGGAAAGAAAAAATACAGTTTATGTGGCTTAGGAGACAATCAGAAGGGGGGAAAGAAAGAGCACAGATGGGCCTTCAATTTCCCTTTATAAGGTAAAAAAAAAGAAAGAAACAAATGCATTTATCCCTCTAATCTCAGTAGCCAAACCAGTTTAAAGTACATGTTGCTCAAAGGAATAAAGCCACCAATCTGAGGCTTACTTACCTAGTATCCTCTTAGCATGAGCGGCGGAGAAGGGGGAAAGGCCCTCTCTTCCTGATGTTACGGCTTTTCAGCACTCCCCTCTGCCTGAGGTCTGTCTTCCCAGGATCACATGAAAGTGTTCTATAAATGTGCATTGGCTTAAGGTTGGGAACGCTGGCCTGGGAGGGAGCAGTGTGTAAGCAATCTGACCCGGGCCAGGCGGCAGCTTTCCAGAAGCCTCTGCAGCCCAGAGGGAGGGCAACAAGGGGCAGAAAGCTTGCAGGTACCCGGGAGCCTGCAGCTCTCTGTTTTGTTAAGTTTATCTGGGATCTGAAGCCAGTCTCTACTGCCTTGGGCTGCAGTTTAATTTACTTGGGGCAGTTCTATATTTTGGCTACTTTTCAAAACAAAGCAGCCTTAAAAAAAAAAGAAAGAAAGAAAAAAGCTATAAAATTAGAAGTGCTTTTGGTAAATGGGGGACAGGTCATCATCAGATTCTATGGACCTCATAAAATCAAGTTGTCTTTTTTGAAAATGTCAGTATGCTCCCTCGGGAAAGGGGAAATGAGCAAAGACTGTTAAGCCAACTCTAAATGGCAAAGCTACCTAAAAACTCCATCAGTATTTAATGAATTAAACGAGCAATCGTACAATGGCCAACTAAGCAACTCTTAGAAAGGATGGGGAGCTCTTTTTGTACCAACACTGAAAACTCTCCAAGATACATCATTAAGTGAGAAAAATTAAGGTGCAGAACAGTGTGTCTAATATGCTACCATTTGTGTTAAAAAAAAAGGGTATAAATTTGCATGTGTATACATTATGTATAGTACATAAATTCTATGTCCTGAGAAAGTCATACTATACTATATCATGATATACAAATTAATGACTCTTTGGAAATTCACAGGAGAAACTAGTGACAGTGCTTGCCTCCAGGGAGGTATGGACCAGGGAGGGGGAGACTCTGGGCGGGGTGGGGGAGGGAAAGAGGAAGATTGTCTTCTCACATATTTCCTTTTCTGGTCTAGGAATTTTATCTCATGTGAATAGTAATTTTTCAAAGAAGATTTGAAAGGTGACCTAATTTTCATTAGCAATATTTAAGTTTCAAAATTATTCTACTATTCAGAGCACTGAATTCAATTGACCATAACTCCTACTTTTCACATATTTAAATATTTTGATCGGATTGGGAAGGATATTCTTTAAGAAGGCAGAGTTCTGTGATAGATAAAATCCTGTAATAGCAAAGGACCTGAGTGAGTTTTGAATAAGGGGTCTGAAGCCTGGATGTTTAGTCCTGATTCATCTTCTTTCGAGCCAGGGCTTGGGTCAATTGTCCAAATGCCACATGCCTCGATTTTATTAGGTATAAAACGGTCCCACACCCCACCTTCTCCACAGGCCCAGCGTGGCCCAAATAAGACGATGTATATAAAAACCCTCTAAAAGCGGAAAACCCTTACTCAGGAATAGAATGGTTCAGGGTGATCACATTTTATAATGTTTTCCTGAAGTTCTTGTGTAATTCAACATTCAAATAATTTGTCAAATTTTCCCATAAGACCAAGCATAAAAGTAAAGGGCATAGTTTCAGAGGGCCTGGATCTACAGTTCTTGTGGTTAATATACATCTTAGTACTATTTTTAATTTTCTCAGCATCACCTCCCGTTATTGTACGGGATACCTTCTTCTAAACAAACCTCCCGGCCTGTCACCGTGGGCTGTTTTGGCCTGCATGGTTTCCTATCACATCTAAGTTCTATTCCCAGTTTATTAATTATTATTATTTTATTTAATTATTAATTTATTATTATTATTTATTATTATTAATCCAGAGCAATTTTTTAGTCTTCACATTAGTAGCAAGGTATCATGCTTTGGCGAAATTGCCTTGAAATATAAAAAAGGCTTTTGATTACACTAAAATCACAGGCCAAAGTTCCAATGCCTGTGAACAGTGTGGTTCCCACAATCCTGATGAAAAACTGCAGACTTGTCTGCTTACCAGCGGAAGTGGCGCCACCATGTGGCAATAGGGACAGTTCAGTTTTTACCATTTGTCCAGTCAGCTTTGAAATGATTCTTGACCTAAAAACTAATTACTTAATCAACAAAAGCAAAAAAAATTTTAATTTGAGGACATCTGACATATTTCAAATTTTTCTTATAAAGTAAGGTTTTATAATATTTTTATTTCATATAACTTATTTGCCCAATTCAAATTCATGTAAATGCGGACTTGCTGAAAATTACTAGCATATGGCAGAGAATGCAAAGAAAACAAAACATTTCCCAGGCAATGCTTAGAACTGCTGATTATTTAAAAATTCTGGAAGGAAAATAAATTCAAAGTAATGTTTATTATGACAGTAAACAGGTGGATTTATGAAAATAAAAAGATAATGTTTAAGGTTCATCATCTCCTTACGTGGCAAAAAAGAAACTCCTGCTAAGGAAGCAAACAGAACACGCAAATTTAACTCCTTGCTTCAAGGGACTTCATTAAAGTGATCACAAAGGAATGTTTTTTTTGTTTGTTTGTTTTTGTTTTTGTGGTACACGGGTCTCTCACTGCTGTGGCCTCTCCCGTTGCGGAGCACAGGCTCCGGACGCGCAGGCTCAGTGGCCATGGCTCACGGGCCCAGCCACTCCGCGGCATGTGGGATCTTCCCGGACTGGGGCACGAACCCGTGTCCCCTGCATCGGCAGGCGGACTCTCAACCACTGTGCCACCAGGGAAGCCCCAAAGGAATGTTTTTTGTTTTCAAGTTTGTTGGGACAATAGCAAAGCAAACTGGCCGGCACATCAGCGGACAAGAGATGGATCCATGTTTGTGGATAACAGGAAGTGGATGGAGGGCTGATCCTGGAGGAATCAGGGCTGAGCAGCCTAGAGCTGGGGTGAGGGGGCAATGGGGCTTTCGCCCAACAAGACCCTGCAGACCCAGGAGAGGCTCTGAAACCAGGAACGTTGGAGGGAGCAGAACTGGGGCTGAAAATTAAAAATAGGTGTAAGTGAAGCTGACTCTTCCACCCCATCCCACCCCTCCCCTGATGCCTATCAACTAGACAAAAGCAAAATCGAAACCCAAAACCAAACCTCCAGTGTATTCTGGAGAAAACAACAGCAACAATAGAAGGTTGAAGGTAAGCTTTACAAAAATCTAAGAAAATAGAATTAAAGAAAGGTTTAAAATATGAAAGCATATAAGAGGCTTAGAGAATCAATCGATGAAGTCTCACACCTGATTAACAGGAGATCCAGGCATGGAACAAAAAAGTGGAAGAAAGAAAGTATCAAAGAAGTAATAGAAGAATATTTCCCAAAGAGAAAGGAGGTGAATCTCCAGATTGAAAGGACCCAGTAGGTGCCTGGTACAATAACTAAAAATATCTCGCACAGTCCTGTGGGTTGGCTGGGCTCAGCTAGCCTGTCCTCATGTTGGGGGAAGGCTCTTGTGTGGCTGAAGTCAGACAACAGGTAGAACGAGAGTTATCCAAAGGCTCAGTGGGGCTGGGTGTTCAAAATGCTCACTCCCATGGCTAGCAGGTCACACAGGCTTTGGCTGGGAGCTCATCAGTGGCCTACATATGGATTCTTCACGTGTTTCGAGCTTCCTTACAGCATGGCAGATGGATTCCAAGAGTGAATGTTCCAATAGACAGGAAGTAGAAGCTGCCAGTCTCTTAAGGTCTCAATCCAGAAACAGGCCCAGTGTCACTTCTGCTATATTTTATCGGTCAGAGAGTCACAGAGCCCAGATTAAAGAGGAGGAGACACAGATCTCCTACTTCAGTGGGAGGAATATCAAAGAATTCCTGGCCATCTTCAAGTCACCACCAATCCTGAATGCTTCTAGAAATAAAACAAGATAGGTCACTTACAAAGTAATGAGAATCAGAACCAAACTCGTTTTTCAGCATTTTCTCCCTTGTGTACCATACTCCAGCTACGTGTGCCAGACTCATTTTATCCTCGAAGTCTTTCCTTTGCCATTGGCTCTGACTAGAATACGATTTCCCTGCATCTCTGCGTGACTCATTAGTTCTCACAATTCAAGTCTCATCTCAAATGTCACCTTCTCAGAGAAGGCATCCCTGCCCATCATATCTAAAATAGCATTCCCAGTGAGCACTTATACCCTTAGCCTTATTTAAATTCTTCACAGCACTTACCATTACCAAGTCTTTTTTCTTGTTTTTATTTTCCATCTCCTCCCTGAGAGTAGGGTCTTTGTCTTATTCAACATTGTATCTCCAATGCCTAGAGCAGCACCTGGAATGTTTGTTGAGTGGATATTGAATCAGAATCCATCTCAAGCAGACAACGGAGCAATGCCTTTAAATTCCTGATGAAAAAAAGTATTTTCAGTACTTTTTTTTTTTTTTTTTGCAGTACGCGGGCCTCTCACTGCTGTGGCCTCTCCCGTTGTGGAGCACAGGCTCCGGACGCGCAGGCTCAGCGGCCATGGCTCACGGGCCCAGCCGCTCCGCGGCATGTGGGATCCTCCCGGACCGGGGCACGAACCCATGTCCTCTGCAGCGGCAGGCGGACTCTCAACCACTGCGCCACCAGGGAAACCCGAAAAAAAGTATTTTCAACTCAAAATTCTATGTTCAGCCAAATCATCCTTCCATTTGGTTGAATCATCTTCAACCAAATGGAAGGAGAGAATAGAGACGTTTTTCAGACTCATAAAAATTTCCCCTTTACAACTCTTCGAAGAAAGTGTCTCCACAAAATCAGGGCATAAACTAAGAAAGGTTTTGGTTTTGTTTGTTTTGTTTTTTTGGCTGTACTGCATGACTTGTGGGATCTTAGTTTCCCCACCAGGAATCGAACCCAGGCCCATGGCAGTGAAAGGGCCATCCTAACAACTGGATGGCCAGGGAATTCCCAAAAAAGTTTTTTTTTTTTTTTTTTTTTTGCAGTATGTGGGTCTCTCACTGCTGTGGCCTCTCCCGTTGCGGAGCACAGGCTCCGGACACGCAGGCTCAGCGGCCATGGCTCACGAGCCTAGCGGCTCCGCGGCATGTGGGATCCTCCCGGACCGGGGCACGAACCCGTGTCCCCTGCATCGGCAGGCAGACTCTCAACCACTGCACCACCAGGGAAGCCCCCAAGAAAGGTTTTAAACATGGAATCCAGAAAGCAAGGGATTTAACAGAGGAAAGCAGGAAAGGGAAGCCTCATGGTGACAACTGTACAGCAAGACTGGAATTGCAGCTCATCCAAATTGAAGTGGGCAGATACAGGGTGCTGGGGATGGAAATCTCCAGAATAAAAGGGGGAATTTCAGTAGAATGGTTGACTGAATGAAGAAGGTGGAAAAAATTGACCATATATTTCTTCAAATGGTGCAATGAAAGCAATCAGAAACTGTAGGAGAGAGCGAAAGTGTAAGAAAAAAATGTAACCAGTAATTGTATTGATCACTAGCTCCTTATTAAACAATATTCACAGAAATCCAATAAAACATTGCTCATTGATTTTCAGATTTGGAAATCGATCTATAGACAAAGTACAGATGGTTCACTTAACAATTGCACTGCCACCCTCTACCAGAGACAATCTGTGTGCCACCTGCCACCAGTGATGGTGTCCTCAGTGTCAGGCAGGCAGGTGGTCCAGCTCCCAAATTCCACTTCTGCTTCTGGGTATTTATTCAAAGAAAAAACCCCACTAAATTAAAAAGATGTATGCACCCTTATGTTCATTGCAGCTTTATTTACAGTAGCCAAGATATGAAAAGAATCTAAGTATCCATCGATGGATGAATGAATTTTTAAAAATGTAGTACATATTTACAATGGAATATTATTCAGTTATAAAAAAGAACGAAATCATGTCACTTGTGACAGCATGGATAGACCTCAAGGGTGTTAAGTGAAACAAGTCAGAGAGAGGAAAACAAATACCATATGATCTCTCTTATATGTGGAATCTAATATATATACATATATATGTATTTTCAGCTAATAGATACAGAGAACAGATAAGTGGTTACCAGAGGCATGGTGTGGAGGAGTGGGAGAAATGGGTGTTGCTTTTTTAGTTTCATTAAATCGAATTATTTATTTTAAGATTTTATTTTATTTACTTTTGGCTGCGTTGGGTCTCCGTCGCCACGCATCGGCTTTCTCTAGTTGCGGCGAGCGGGGGCTACTCTTCATTGCAGTGTGCAGGCTTCTCATTGCGGTGGCTTCTCTTGTTGCAGAGCACAGGCTCTAGGCGTGCGGGCTTCAGTAGTTGTGGCACATGGGCTCAGTAGTTGTGGCTCGTGGGCTCTAGAGCGCAGGCTCAGTAGTTGTGGTGCACGGGCTTAGTTGCTCCACGGTATGTGGGATCTTCCCGGATCAGGGATCAAACCCACGTTCCCTACATTGGCAGGCGGATTCTTATCCACTTCGCCACCAGGGAAGTCCTAAATGAAACTTTTTAAAAAAGAAAAAATATCTCTACAAATTTCAAAACAAATTCCAAAATAAAACGTGTATTTTCTGACCCAAATTCAGTGAAACTAGATGCTAATTTCAAATGATGACAAAAGCAAACAAACAACATTTTAAACAACAATTTTAAAAATTTTATAACAACACCCCCAGGACACTTAGCCAAAAAAAAAAAAAGAAGGAAAAATATAAATTAAAATTGATGCCTATTTTGAAAAAAATGAAATAAAAATATTACCTCTCAAATTTAAGGTGTCCAGAAGAAAACTGACACCATGAATGAATTTACTTTAAAACAAGGAAGAAAAACAAAATGAGGAAGACTAAAAATAAACTAAATAAATGTACTCACGATATTATAAAAGAAGAACAAAATTAACCTTCAGAAATTAGAAAGTAGGAGTCAATGAAGATAAAAGCAGAAATTAACTAAATTTTAAATTAAATAATAAATTTAAAAATAAATATTTATTTTAATCTAAATTTAAAATAAATAGAAATTAAACAAATTTTTAAATAAATAAATTTTAAAACAAATAATGGTAATTAAAATTTAATTACAAACAGTATTTACAGAGAATAAAATAGAAAACGTCAGACTTCAAAAATTTAGATTAAAAAAAGAATAATACGTGTTCCTAACATGATTCATTTTTTTGCCACTTTTCTACTTTGCAGAATTTCTTTTCTTTGTTGCCTTTGATCAGTTTTCATGAGGCTTCCCTGGATATTTGAAAGGTGTGCGTTTACCTGCATGCAAAGTTCTATATATCAAATCAAGTTGCAAACTGTCCATTTGCATACGGGGTGGTCAATAAATAATAATAAAGAAGAACAAAAACTGCTCTATTTTGAAACCCTTTATAATATGCCTTAGACCAACTTTCCTAAGCTAGGTTCCAACCAGTATCAAGCACAAATTATCCACTCCTATTACAGCCTCTTAATCACCTCACATGTTTATTTTTCCTCCTTGCCTGTTTTCATTCATAGTTCAAAACTAACAATAACAAAAATACTTAAGCTAAATATATACGTAGTTCTCAGTTTGTGCTAAGAACTTTATATGGGATAATACTGACTGATTTAATTTTTATAGCAACTCTCTGATGCAAGATTATTGTCCCCATTTTAGAGGTAAGGGCACTAAGTCTTGACACAGTTAAGTAATGTGCCTAAATTAGTAAGAAATGAGCTCAAGACTATTTTACCGTAAAGCCTGGTTAACAATTATGCCTATAGCCTCATCTGCTTCATTTGTCCAAGAGAGGATATCTCTCCTCCGATGCTTGATAGCTTTACCCAGAAGGAAAGGAAAGAATGTGCTGTTCTTCCATGGTCAGAAAAGCAAATCAGCTAAAGTGTGTGTGTGGTTAAAATTGGAGATCCAGCCTATCAACCTGAATGAGTGTTCCCAAAGAGTACGAGAATGTAATGAAAATTTCATCCTCTTTGCAATATTTTCAATATTAATTTCAACCACTAGTTTCAATGTTCAGAGCTTTGCTAAAATGCATTACTCTTCATATCTTAAAATACATTTAGTGTCATGTTTGGTATGTGTTGTGTAAATGTTGGTTTTTAAAAAGGGTTCTGTGTATAAAAATAATAGGACAGGGCTTCCCCGGTGGCGCAGTGGTTGAGAGTCTGCCTGCCGATGCAGGGGACGCGGGTTCGTGCCCCGGTCCGGGAAGATCCCACATGCCGCGGAGAGGCTGGGCCCTTGAGCCATGGCCGCTGGACCTGTACGCCCGGACCCTGTGCTCCATGGCGGGAGAGGCCATAACGGGGAGAGGCCCGCGTACCGCAAAAATAATAATAATAAATAAATAATAAGACAATAGACTAAAAAGAAGTTGATATATACCATGTTTCTGATTTGGGTGAGATGAATATAACGAGAATTTCTATTTATGAGGAAATGACTGTATTTAGGTAAACTCTTTTACAGAATTTGCGCTCTTTTACACAATTAAGACCAGTATTAATATATAAACCAAATACGTTTTCTGCGCCAAGGAAACTTTTGAAAATTGTCTCAGTTATGCTTTGAGACCGTGGATATTTAAATGTTAGCAAATATTATTCATGAAAATTCATTAGTAATAAAAATAATAGTAATTTTTAGCATTATTAACATCCTTATTATGAGGCAAAATAGCATAGCTAAAGTTAATTTTTAAAAAAGAAAAAAAGAATAGTGATGAGTATATTGAGAGGAGGAGGAGGGTATAAATGAAACATTAACACTTGACCATACAGCTGGGACTTCCCTGGCGGCCCGGTTGTTAGGACGCCGAGCTTCTACTGCAGGGGGCACAGGTTCGATCTCTGGTCAGGGAACTAAGTTCCCGCAAGCCACGCAGCCAAAACAAAACAAAAACCAAAACAAAAAAACAATTGACCAAATGGCAAGTCTCTGCACTCTTCTTGAAACGCCTATAGGTTTGAAATTATTTTAAAACAAATTACTTTTTGCAAATGGTGATACTTGTGCTCTCAGGCCACCTGATCTAATTATATTAAAACCAAGTGAGGCGAGATATCAGAAGTCAGGATTGGGAGGGACTTCCCTGGCGGTCCAGTGGTTAAGACACCGCATTTCCAATGCAAGGGGCGCAGGTTCAATCCCTGGTCGGGAAGCTAAGATCCGACATACCGCATGGCACAGCCAAGAAAATTAAAAACAGAAAAGAAAAGAAAACAAATCAGGATTGGGAAAATATGCCTCTAAAGGCTGCCGGCTTCTCTGGGCAGATGCAGCTCTTTCTGGAAAGTTCCAAAAAGCAAAACTTGAAATTGCCAGGCACTGGCAACAGTTTACGTAGCATTTACATTGTATTAAAGCTATTTACGTAGCATACATTGTATCAGGTATCATAAGTCATCTAGAGATGACAAAGTATATAAGATGAGTGCAGTTTATCTGCAAATGCTGTGACATTTTACATGAGACTTAAGCAAACTCAGATTTTCGTATTCTTGGGGGTCCAGGAACCAATCCCCCCTCGGATGCTGAGGGATGACCGTATACACCTTTCTCTGGGTTCATGCATGCATGTTGCATATCTGAGTACAAGCAGCCCCTCTGCTCTCTAGCCAAATTGCATCAATGTAGGTGCTTCCTTTGCTGTCTGTGCCCAGGTGGGAATTGCTAAGAAGCTGTGCATACCCTTCCCTCCTGCATTGTCTTGTGTCTCAGGCACCCTGACCCAGAGGTCTTGACAATAAAGGCAGGCGTGTCCCAATCCTGGGCTCAGTTTCCTCTCAAAAGCTTTTGGATCAGTGTCTAGGCTTAGGGGAGATGCTAGGGAAAAAAAGAAGTCTCTAGATCTGAAAAGCTCTACCCCCCCAGAACTTTGAATGGCTGTTTCCTTCTCATTATTTAGTTCTTAACTGAAATGTCAGCTTTTCAGAGGGGCCTTCCCGGACCCCAGCTAGAGTAATCCCCTAGACCCCTCACTGCCTAATCACTCTTGGCCAAAACACACTTTTTAATTTCCTCATGATACACCAACTGAAATTATTTATTTATTCCTTGTTTATTGTCTCTCTCCCTGATAAGCTTGCCCGCTGGTGTCTGCACTGGACAGCAGGGATCTTGTCTATCTTGCTTATGATAAAGAGCGTGACGTTTAATGGGCACATGATGGCTTCGAGCTGAACTGCCACCGTCCAGCCCTGTGCCTCTGCCACCTCCGAGCTCCCCTGCAGCCGCAGGCACAGTTTCCCACCCCGAGTTCCCGGCATTTTCCCTTTTCACGAGTTTTAGCTCTCTTTTATGTTCCTGCAGAAACTTCCTTTATTTTTTGTGAGCCTAGCAGGGCCATACAAATTATAGTGTATACAGGATCGAGTTGTTTTGTAGCAGGAGACTCTCAGAGTGTCTGTTCTGACACATCTGTGATCATTTTTCCACCTTTGCACAAAGCAGTTCCCAAATACCAAGCATCAGGCTTTGGGCTCTGATGCCCCAGCTGCCTTCCTACCTTCATCCTATCCTGACTCTCATCCTGTGCTTCTTTCCATCTCAGCTGAATGACCTTGACTGCCATGGAGGTCAAAATTCTTGCCTGGGTCCTCATCCTTTCCTTCCTAGCACTTGACACAGCAGCAGTTATACAGTTATCTCTGTCTTCATTTTCTTGATGTCTGACTTTCTCCAAAACTGTAAACTCCATGAGTGCAGGACCTTGTCTGTTGTCTCTGCTACTCTATCTCCAGTATCTAGCACGTGGCTCAGCACATAGTGGGCACTCAGTAATTCATTAATAAATGAAGCACCAGGAAAAGGGGCAGATTTTCATCTCAGATTCATGTAATTGGCAGCACAGCAGGAGCTATGAAAGAACCAGGGCATTGAAAGTTTTCACTAACTTCCCACTTTGCCTGGAAGCCTGGCAGAGTAGGGGCACAGAGATTTCCTGGAGAGACATACCAAATATCGAACAACAGCAAGTGACATGTTTATGAGGCCAGCCATAAAAAACACGTTGTTGATGCTCCAATTCAGCCGTGGCTGGACATACACGGCCACCAAGTCCAGAGTTCCTGGCACCAAATCAGATCTCACCAGGAGGATCTCACGTGTAGTTGGCTGTCTTCCTGAGAGGTGACGTTGCCAGAACCACTATAAACTTTTTTTCCTACCTGAGAACGTACATGTTTTCCCATTTGATTTGCAAAAAGGCTGGTAACCAGCTACAGCCTGGAGGAGAGTCCATGCCACTAGGGGACCCATTGTCTTCATTCCTGCCCCACCTTTGATTCTTTTCCTGTATTGCCCCTCTCTGCCTGGTGTTCATCAAGTCCTGGTTACCAGATAGCGCCCCCTTTTGTCTACACCTCATCTTGCAGTTCCTCATTGTCGTGCCATGGTCTTTGGGGGGGTGATCCAGAGGCTTCATCTCCAGGAAGAGAGGACGGAGTCCACACGGCTCTTCTCACCACACTGTTCTCCACCTCATCATCTTGAAATACTCTTTGTTCCTGATTATCATGTGTGACCCTCTGTGCTACTCAGGCTTTCCTGTTTCAGGCCAGTTCCTACTTTCTGAATCCACCTGGTGGCAGATGTTAGGAGTCTCTATTTTTTGGTACTAGAATCTAAACCAAATTGGCTTCAGTAGGAAAGAAATGCATCACTTGTACGGTTTTGTCTACACATAACAGAACACCCGATGAAAAGTGGTGTAAGCAGTGAGGACATTTATGACTTCCCGGAACAAGACGTCCAGAGGAAGGGCAGCTGCATCACTGGTTCAGCAGCTTGGTTATGTCAACAAGGACGTGGACTCTTGCTGCCTTGTGATGTTAACTTGTTAATTTGTCCTCACATGGTCACAAGATGGCTGCCACATTTTGAGAAACACATGTGGACGTGACACTTTTGGCTAAATAGGAACATTTCCTCTTGGTGTTCATTTTTATTATGGAGAAGACAATTTTGAGAAGACCTTCCATAGGTTTTTCCTTAGTCCCATTGGTCAAGATTGGGCCACATTCCATCACAGGTACCAAGGAAGTTCGGAGGAAAGGTGAATATCTGGTGGTTTTTTTTTTTTTTTTTTTTTGGCTTCTATGGTGGAAAATGAGCTCCGACAGTAAAGAAGAAGAGATGGGGAAACAGAAACAGAAAATGTTTCCCAGTGTCCCTTACAGTTAGGTCGGGCCATGTGACCAGACCTGACCAATAGACTGCAAGCAACAGTGACGTGCCATTTCTGGTTGAGGCAATTAAGCCAATGCTTACTTCAAGACTTCTAGTTTCACAAGAAAAATTATACCTATTTGGTTAAGGCACTACAGTGGGGTTTCTATTATTTTTAGCTGAACAGACGCTGATACACCCTTTACCCACCAACCTGGTTATTGTCCTTTTGTCGTCACCCCTTCCTCACATCCATCCCGATCTTCCTTGGCCGTGTTCTTCCCAGAGACTGATCTATGGACTACATCACACAGGCTCTCTTGCCCTGTGGCTTCATGTTGGCATCAGCCAGTGGGAGGTAAGCACAGGGGAGATGTTGAGAGAGAGAGACCAGGGTATTTCAGCTCCCACTTCCTCTTTTCCTAGCACTTTCTCTTTTCCTGGCATAGCTGCATCCCTCTGGGACCAGAGCTCCTGTCTGATGGACCCTTCTTTGTGGCTTTAGCCCTCATGGGGCTCTGCTAACACTGCTTCTTCCTCTGACCTGCCAGGCCCAGAAGTGGTAATGACTTCCCAGTGTCACTCATCCTGCGTGCCTGTATAAGTTTCCTAGGGCTACTATAACAAATTACCACAAACCTGGTCTCCAATTTGTCTATTTTTTCCTTGGTTGCTTGAGCTTTTGTTGTCATATCTAAGAAACCATCACCTAATCCAAGGTCACAAAGGTTTACTCCTGTTTTGCCTCTGAGAGTTTCCTGGTATTAGCTCTTACATTTAGGTCTGATCCAATTTGAGTTAATTTGTGTGTATAGTGCAAGGGGGAATCCAATTTCATTATTTTGCATATGGGTATCCAACTGTCCCACCACCATTTGTTGCCAAGACTATTCTTTCCTCTTTGAGTTGTCTTGGCACCTTTTTAGAAAATCAATTGATCATAGATGTATGGATTTATTTCTGAGTTTTAATTCTATTCCATTGATCTTTATGTCCGTCCTTATGACAGTATCACAGTCTTAATTACTATAGCTTTGTAATAAGTTTTGGAATTAAGTGTGAGTCCTTCCAACTTTGTCTTCCTTTTTCAAGGTTGTTCTGTCTATTCTGGGTCCCTTGCATTTCCACATGAATTTTAGGATCAGTTTCATATCTGTCTCCTGGTGAGACCCTGGAAGGCAAAGACAAGTCTCTCAGCCGTCTTTGTAACCTGCTTGGTTTGCTGAGTGTCTGGCCTATTAATACACATCAAAAGCTTGTTGAATTCAATGAAATGTTCCAGGGATTTTTGTCTGGAGTGTGGAACAAATTTCCACCTGGAAGAATGCTAAGTATTTGTTTCAGTTCCAACGCACTGAGCTGCAAGCAGCAACTATAGAACAATTAACGGTGGCCTAAACCACAGGATACTTGTGGCTTACTTAACAAGGAGTCTGGAGGTAGGCAATTCAGCCATGTCCATCCTTCCTCTCCAGTGTCCCCAGTATTCTGGTCTTTTCTCATGCTTGTCATGTCATCAGTAGTAGACGGTTGTCATCGTGCAGGCTCCATTTCCTCACGCCAGCATCACAAAGAAGAGTGAGGATGGGGGTAAAGGCTCTCTTCTCCGGAGGCTTTGTGTGTCATCCAAACGGGAAGCTCCCGCTCACGTCACTGTCCAGAACTGGATCGAGTCCTATCCCTAGCCCAGTCATTGGGGAAGGGGGATGAGATTACCATGATTCATTTAGACCAATCATGCTGCATCCAATGAAGCAGGGGCCAGCGCATACCTTTCCTGAAATCCAGGTGAAGCGGGTGTGAGGTGAGACATATGTGTTGGGCAGCAATGAATAGTGCTTACTCAAGCTGACTATACCTGATTCACAAAATGGTATTTTTGTAGACTCATGTAGTAACTCAACTTATAATGTTGTTCCTTTGAGAAAATGTGTTCTCAACACCAAAGAGAACGCTTGAGAAACATTGCAATACATGGAATGAAATTCCAAAATACATGGAATGAAATTCATCCATTTATCTTTAAAACTATAGGAATATAATTTCATCGTTCTTAGACCCATTTGAAGGTATTTTAGAATCTTTTAGTTTGAGGACCGATTATGAGCATTAACTGTCAAGGTGTAGATATTTAGAAGCGATGGTTAACAGAGTTTACTATGAGAAAACCAAAAAGACTTGTGAACTTTTTGTTTGCTCATTAGTTCTTCTGTCCTCAAAAAGAGTGGGATTGCCAGCTGTTTATAAACCCCATTTGGTCCCCCCAAGGATGGCTCAAGGAACTAAGTTCACAGATAGTGGCAGAATCGCCTCTCTTATCTCCAGGTCCACCGTTCATCCTGCTTAACTGCAGGAGCCTCGATCAACAAACATTGGCTGCGTGCCCATGACCTGGAAATAAATGTCCCAGGTATTTCTGTCTGGCGCTTGGAATGAATTTTCACCTGGAAGAATGCTAAGTATTTGTTTCAAGGCTGTGGCTGTGTCCCGGAGAGCCAGAGAGACCCTTTCCCGGTCTGTTGGGGCCGGCACGCGGGACCAGACAACCAAGACCCTAAGCACCTTCCAGTGTGGAGTAAGTGGGATCTCAGTGTATCAGACATCAGGAGCGCGAAAGGTCAGGGGCCTGCGTTGCGCCCGGTGCCGGCCCGGCGGCGCTCTAACCACTGCATCCCCGATCTCGTCCCCGCCGTCGGCCTCCAGCCACAGGCGTCGCTGTGCTCTCGCGCCGGCCCGGGAGCCGCGTTCCGCAGGGAGCAAGCGCTCGCGCAGAGCAGGGGTTTCAGTTTCTGGCGCGAACTTCCGCCGTTGCGAAGTTGCAGGGCGGCTTGGCGCGATGTCTGGGGACGGCAGCGGCCGCCGGTCCGAGGGCCGGGGCCGGGGCCGCGACCCGCACCGGGATCGCACCTGCTCCCGCTCCCGATCGCGGTCCCCGCTGTCGCCCGTGTCCCGCCGCGGCGCCGCGCCCGAGCGCAGGGAGGCCCCGGAGCGCCCGAGCTTGGAGGAGACGGAGCCGTCGGATTCCGGGGACGAGATGATGGACCCGGCGAGCTTGGAGGCGGAGACCGACCATGGCCTGTGCCGCCAGATCCGCCATCAGTACCGGGCGC
>NW_020174301.1:11053163-11086988 GCF_003031525.2 Neophocaena asiaeorientalis asiaeorientalis | reverse complement strand
GGCGGCGCGGGCGGCGGCCGGGGCCAGCCCTGCGCCGCCTGGCCGCGCCTCGATTGGCTTGCGAGGCGCTAGCATATCCGTCGTGCGGATAGCGCTGCACGACCTTGGCCGGGGTGCGCAGGTCCCCGAGGAGCAGGACGGCACCGCCGGAGGCCAGGCGCGGGCGGGCGCTCTTGCGAGCCCAGATGGTCGGGAAGGGGGAGAGACGGCACGCGGAGCCTGGGCTCCTTCTCTTGCATCCAGCGGTTCCCAGCGAGCGCTCGCCCGCCCGCGGCAGCGTCGCCCGTGAACTGTCAGAAATTCAAATTCCCGGACCGCACTCCAGACCTATCCAGTCTGAAACTCTAGGTGGCCCAGGGGATCCTGTGGCTTGCAGAGTTTGAGAACCACTGTTAGCAGCGCTCCTCAGAGGCTGCAGAAGGAGTGGAGCCTTTGGGTGAAGTTTAGGGGGAGCCAAGTGGGTCCCCTTTTAAAGTTCATTCTGCTAAAGGGGTACAGTCATCTTTCTCTCGCCTGGCCGTTTTGGTTAAAGAGATAAAGCTGTTGGAAGTAATTCCCCCGGGGAGCAGGGGGCGGGGCTTGGCTGTGTTGCTGCAGCTGGTCACTTTGTCAGCCATTTGTTAGCGAATGATGAGCACGCTTCCCAAAGCTTGTATTTTTTAAAATAGAAAACCGGGAGGATATATTGAATGCCAGCGACAAGTTAACAGAGGTCCTTGAAGAGGCCAACACCCTGTTTAATGGAGGTAATTCATTATTTTATGTATGGAAGCTTTGTGTTATCAAATGTTTTAGGATAATTTTCATTAGTTTTACATAAGAAGCGAATTATTGACATCAGACAACTCCCACATTTATAATAGTGCTTAACTAGCTTTGGAACCTTTTTCACTGTAGCACTACTACCACTTTTATCGTGCACTTACCATTCCCTAAGCATATAGTAAGCGCTTTACGTGAAATTTGGGGAGGTGGGGGGCTGTGTCTGACAAAGCCCCCCAGGTGGTTCTGTTGCTTGTTCAAATTTGAGAACTTTCTGCGTATTATCTTTCTACTGTATTGACTGCTGTATCCCCAGAATGCATTGGTTGAATGGATGAATTAAAAAGAAAGGACTGAGCTGGACCTTGACGTCCTGCTTCTTTCCCTGTCCTCCCGACCTCCCCTCCCTCAGCTCCTTCCTCTTGGTCCACCTGTAACCCAGTAGGGGTAGCCATGTCTACAGGTGGCCCTGTTGGTCTCTAATGGGGGGAGGGGTGTGAGAAAGAGAGACAGAAGTCTCAGCACTGAACTCTAGACCTGTGTTGCAGAAGGAGGAGGCGCTAAAAAATAATCTTGGTTTGAATGAAAAGCAGCAGCAGTGTTAGTGGTAAGAGCAGTCTGTCTGTCTGAAGACAGAGGACAGGTCAGAGAGGTCCCTGATGTGGGCACTGGGTCACAGAGCCCTAGGATGAGTCCGCAGACCACTTTTCCCTCCTAAGTCCATTGGGAGCGGAAAGGGAGCGTGCAGGCAGACGCGGGTGAAGAAGCCGGCAGAGCCGGCCGCTGCCCGGACACCACGATTCCTCATGTTCTTTGAAGACCAGAATGTTTATTTCTGGTCATTCGCTAGTGTGGCTGATGTTTAAATGTCACCCACTTGCACATTTTCTATCTGTACGCCTTCAAATCTGTGTCTCTCTTGCTGTGACTGCCGCCTCCTTACCATCCCCCATCTTGGTCTACCAGTTCACCTAATTTCCGCAAACCTTCCCGAAGCCAGCCTTTCCTTTTCACCCTGCGAAATCCCTCCTCCACCCTCTAGGCTTTTCTTCTCTCCCAAGCCTGGACGCCCCCCCAGGCTGGCTCCTCAAGGTTACTCTTGACCCCTTCGCCCCCTTATTATTATTATTCACCCAGCTTAAGGGTTGTCGATCAAACAGGTCGTTTCCCCCTCAGCCATTTCCACTGTGCTGTCTGGGTCACCTCTTTAAGGCAAAATTATTTACAACTGACCTGGGAGGTGGTCAGCCAGCACAGAACTCTGTATCCCCCGTAGACGTGGATCTGATGTTCTCAGTTTTAACTTCAGAGGCTTGGATCCATCCGTGAGAGATCTGCACTTCCCTCAGTGTGCGCTGTGACAGTGATGTGCTGGGGGTTCTAGAGCAGCCCAGGAACCCGCCCCTCTAGCTCCTGCCTCTGCCTCGTTCTCTCACTCATTGTCACTTTCGCAGTAATTCTCCTAAATTAAAACTGAGGAAAGGGACTTCGCTGGTGGCGCAGTGGTTAAGAATCTGCCTGCCAATGCAGGCGACATGGGTTCGAGCCCTGGTCCGGGAAGGTCCCACATGCTGCGGAGCAACTAAGCCCGTGCGCCACAACTACTGAGCCTGCGTTCTAAAGCCCGCGAGCCACAACTACTGAGCCCCTGTTCCACAACTACTGAAGCCTACGCACCTAGAGCCTGCGCTCTGCAACAAGAGAAGCCACTGCAGTGAGAAGCCTGCACACCACAACGAAGGGTAGCCCCTGGTCGCCACAACTAGAGAAAGCCCGTGCTCAGCAGCGAAGACCCAATGCAGCCAATAAATAAATAAATAAATAAATATTTTAAAAAATTGTGATAATGTTAAAAAAAAAAAGAAAATGATGTATAAATACAAAGCCTGGAGTCAGTAAGTTCACCAGCCTGAGGAATGTTCGGGAAATAGTAATTCAAACGAAATGGCCTTGGGGAGTGAGCCAAGCAAAGGTATTTGTGTATTTGTCTCTTCTTGGGTGTCTTTTCCATTTGCCTTTGCCGGTGTTCCTGGAGTGCTTTTTACACACTGCCTGTTCCCTTCGGAGTCCGATTAAACCCATTCCTCTCAGCCCTGCTGTTTCCCCCAGTGGACCCTTCCCTCACCTCCCCAAACTTCCTCCTCGGTTTCCCTGCCCCATTCCCTTCTTCTGTCCTATTTAAATCTTTTTCTGCCTATAGCTTATCTTAAATCCCATGCCCTCTGTCAAACGTCTTGGGATTGTCCGTCCTCAGCGGTCACGGCCCTGCTGCCCGTAGACTGTTCATTTGGTGGTACTCGTGCTGCCAGGTAGAGGCTGCATCTCCCACTGCCGGCCCCGCACCTGATTTCACCTGAGGCTCCTTGACCACTTACCTGTTGCTGGTTGGCAAACCACCACGCCCAGCACCGTGCCTTACACATAGCAGGCATTCAGTTTGACTTACATCATCAGCGCGGTGTTAACAGTGGCTGGGATGGGTTGCTGGAGTCAAAGGGAAAAGCCGGCGTTGGAGATGATGGAGGTTTTGTTAAGCTGGGGTTGTTACGAGATTGCGGTTCAGTTCCCGGGAGTAGGAAAAGTGCAGAGGGAGTTGGCTTTTAGGAAGACTGGTTAGCTTTGATTTCAGATTTTGGTGAGCTGGGCAGGGGAACCAGTTTTTAGATGGAGATGGATGATGTTTGAGATTTTTTTGGTCCCGTGGGAAATGCGGAGTAAGTGTAGTTGGAAGTTTTGGGAAAATACCTGCGGATAATGTGTATGTTGTAATGTGTGTGTTTTCCTTCTTTTTTGAATAGTGTCCCGAGCAAGAGAAGCAGTCCTAGACGCCCACTTTCTTGTTTTGGCTTCAGATTTGGGCAAAGAGAAGGCAAAGCAGCTGCGTTCTGATCTGAACTCGTTTGATATGTTAAGATATGTTGAAACCCTAGTAAGTTCAAAGCTACAGAATCTTAATAAAAAATGCATCATCTGTCACATATTATATAATTATCTACTTGCAAATGGTTTTCACTTCATTTTTCCTTTTTTGGGCCTCAGATTCCTCCAAAGAGATCTTACCAAATTAAACAGATGACAGTCGAGCTATGTGGTGGAATCTAGGTTGGCAGTTTAGAGCAGTTTGAAAACCTCCTAGCCTTCTAAGACTCTGGGCGCTATGTTTATTTCAAATGGCCATTTTTTTCCTCACTCAGCTGTCAGTTCATAAGTGTTCCAGCTTATTCTCAGTGACCTAGGACGTTTGTCCCAGGCTGGGCAAAAGCCCACACTGCAGGTGGCAGAGTTCAGCTGGAGATGACAGGTCTGGTGGAGGGGCCATGTTTTGATTTGTCTTTGAGAATATTTCAGAACCATCCGAATATGACTGGGGTTCTGCTTTTGGGTTTTTTTTTTGTTGTTGTTTTGTTCACCTGTCTTTGCCTCTTAATACGTTTGAATGGCTGTTACCTGAAATTTGGAAACTTTTCGTTGATGGATTTACCAAAAAAAAGCACAAGGAGACTAACTTTGTACCTTACTCTGTTGTCTTTTTTTCCTTGGTTCTACTTTGAGCCAACCTGTATCCTAGCATTTCTGCTAGGACATTGATTTTCTGACCAAATGTTTGTTAAAAGGTTATTAAAATGATTTAGTACCATGAGACCTGACCAGATAAATTATTTTGTAAAGGTATGAGGCAGACGAGGTTTTCGTTGTTTCTAAAACCTTAGATTTTTTTTAAAATTTAAATTTACTCTACTTAAATTTTAAACCTTAAATTTTTCTTTTTTAACAACTTTTAAATTTTGACATATCATGCATTTTGGAAAATGCACACTAATGTATAGCTCAATAAATAAAGTTAACTATGTATTGGGTAATCTTTTTAAAAATTACTTTTATTTATCAGGGTGAGCTTTGTACTTTAAATAACATATCAAAATAAATTCCAGAAGTCTTAAAGCAGTCCGTATAAAACCTGAAATTAATAGCTGTCTAGTCTCTGGGAAGGGAAGATCTTTTCAAGTATGACACTAAATAAAAAGACTATAAAGAAAAGATTCGTAGATTTGACCAGACAAAAATTGAAATGTGCTCCTCCAAGCGTGCGGTGGTGGGACAGGGTGGCAGGAGAACGGAGTGGAGCTGACCATGCCTCTCTGATCGGGTTCTGGCAGCCTCTCTTTTCTTCAAAGTTTAACCGCCTTTAACGGGTGAAGCTCTCTGAGGGTTTTTGATTACTGTTTATATATGATACTACCATTTTAATTTGATAACCTCTAGGCATTTCATAATTTTATAGTGTAATAAAAGTGTACTTTCATAAAAGCAAATTTAATGTAATACACTTCCTGTAAGATAGCTTCAGGTAGCAGAATTATTAGACTTCCGCCAACTCTTCCCAGGAAGGCGGTTTTAGGATGAACGATTCTCTCCCTGACGCTAGGCCCCTGCTCTCTGGAAATGCTGAGATACGAGCTGAATAGAGGTCTCCAGGAGGCTGGCTGAAAAATGAAAATCCAAAGCCAGCTAAACTTCCCTGTTCTGTCTCAGAACTTTTGCTTGGGGATGTCATGTCATATTTTTATGCTAATTCAGCTTTGCTAATACTTTAAAAGTGAACTACAGGTGATCGGAAATTCCCGGTGGGCTTGGTTCTGGTCCGTCCACCCCTCAGCCTGCAGGGGGCTAGAGCAAGGTTTCTCAGGCTGGGCACGAGGGACATTTTGGGCTGGCTGAGTCTTTGTTGTGGGGGCCTGTTGTAGGATACTGAGAGCATCCTGGCTTCTGCCCACCAGCTGCCAGTAACGCTGCCCTCTCCGCCTCCCCCCAACCCAGTTGTGACAGCCAAAAATGTCTCCAGACATGAAGCCAAAAGACCCCTGCGGGGGCACGGGGGGTACAGAATCACTCTGGTGAGAACCATTGGTCTGGATCATCTCGCTTTCTTACCAAAAGGTTCTGAGTACATTGAGGAATATTTTCTGCCACAAAGAAGGTACCTTTGAAAATAGGAATTTATAATAAGAAATTTAGCCAACGTGTTAGGACAGCGAAAACAGACTTTGCCTCTGGCCTGTTGTTTAGTGATAGAGACGGTTGGGTACGGTGAATGATTTCTTGTGGCTTAACTGGGGTTTTTGTTTCCCTTCATTTTTGTAGCTGACACATATGGGTGTAAATCCGCTAGAAGCTGAAGAACTCATCCGTGGTGAAGATAGTTCTGATTTTGAATTCATAGTCTATGACTCCTGGAAAATATCAGGCAGAACAGCAGAAAACACCTTTAATAAAACCCATACATTCCACTTTCTGTAAGATTATTTTAAAAATCCGACACACCAGCCATTTGTAAACGTTAAATTGTTTTTTATTATAGGGGCAAAAATTCTTTGGTATTGTGGAGGTGACGATCGTGATGATGTTGTTTGGAGACTTTCTAAACTTTGACTTAAAAGCCCATAAAATCTTGATGTGGATGGACCCTCATCCTGCTTAATTTAAGGAGGAAAGGCCGTGGGCTGGCACCTCCTTACCAGGGCACCCTGCTGGCTCCTTAGCTTTCTTTCTTTTATCTTCTTTTTTATATTTATTTATTTACTTACTTATTTGGCTGTGCCGGGTCTTAGTTGCTCCTTTGCTTTCTGGCGTAGCAGACTTTGGGTCTGTGGCATAGTGTCTGGCTTTGTTTTATCATCTTTAAAGTCCTTATCAGGTAGGAGGATGATATCTCCTATGAAAGATGTCTTAAAATTCTACCAGTATATGTAAAGTGCCATTTATTACATATAGTCTCCTGTTAGATGATCTCTGACTTATATTTGAAGACTGCTTGAGTCACTATCACATAAACTGCCTAGTTCATTTTTTGGATACAACTCTAATTTTGAAAAGCTTTTCTTTATACTCAGATGGAATTGGCTTCTGTCTTAATTTCCCAGCTCAGTCCTATGGAGAAGCTAACAGCTCTTACTGGTTCTTCTGTGAGACTGCCTTTAAATACATAGTAGATAACTTCTCTGGGGTAAGCACCCAAGTGGTTTCTTCCTTAAGTGGATAGCTCCAGGGCATCTGTCTATTCTGATTACCCTTCTAAACCTTCTGAGATTGGTAGTGTCTGTTAGAAGCCTTTGGAGATGCAGATGTGGTCCGTCTGGGGCGTGGGGCCCGGCATCTGTTTTTAACAAGACTTCCCTTAACTCAAGTGCCCAGAACCGCTGTATATTACAGCAAAAAGGTCAAGCTTCCTTACTATAGGAAAAGTCCAAGTCTTTTTTGCTGCTGAGTTCTAGGCTGTGTCATAAATCCTAGGATCTAAAGATAGCCTTTTGTTGTGTGACTTAAACTTTACCTCATGATGTAGCTCAACTTGCAGCCGCAATGATTTATGTACAGCTTTGCAGCCTTGCACTTGCTGTTTGTTCCCTTGGCCTGCAGTGTCCTTTCCCCTTTTTTTTCCATCTGGTAAGGTTTACTTCTCCCACAGGCACCAGCTTGGAAGCCTCCAGTGACTTCTCTAGACAGAGGTATCAGTGTAGGATCAGTTTTCCCAACCAGACCACTCCCACGTCTGGGTAGATCTCTCTGTCCAAATGCTCTCATAGTACTTGAGTAATGCTCCACTACAGCAACACAGGAGCTACCATATTATGTGGAAATGGATCTTTGTGCGTGAATATTTGTCTGTCCATCTCTACTGTATACTTTGATTTCCTCAAGTGTAGGGACCACATGGGTCTAAATTCTCTGGGCCTTGGTTTCTGCATGGTACCTCTGTAGGGCTTTTTTGGAAGGTGGAGGGAATCCAGATGGGAAAGGAATCCCTTGGCCTCTGCCTGACCCGTTATCTCCTAAGACAGGTGTGTTCTGGATTCCCAGGCTGTGGGCCTCTGCCCTGGCACCCCCAGACCAAAAGGCTTTTAAATTTTAACCCCAGTGGAGTTGTTCGTTCCCTTCCCCTGATCTCTGAAGTTGGCTTTGTGAAACAGACAACAGGCTAGCTGGGAGGACCACAGGCATATTCACCGGCTTACTGTTCAGAGTAAAATACGAAGGTGTTGAGGAGGTATCTGTGATTGAGGCGAGCTCCTAAGAATTCTTTTAGACACACAGAGGGAGCAGAAAGGGTGTTACAAACCTGACACAAGAGTCTTGGTCTGATGTCACTCATACATCACTGATGCCTGGTTGTGAATTTGACTATGCCATGGGAACTGCTTTCAGTTAGTGAAATTAGTTTGTTTTAAAAACAAACAAAAGGGCTTCCCTGGTGGCGTGGTGGTTGAGAGTCCGCCTGCCGATGCAGGGGACGCGGGTTCGTGCCCCGGTCCGGGAAGATCCCACATGCCGCGGAGCGGCTGGGCCCGTGAGCCATGGCCGCTGAGCCTGTGCGTCCAGAGCCCGTGCTCCGCAGCGGGAGAGGCCACAACAGTGAGAGGCTAGTGTACCACAAAAAACAAAAACAAACAAAACCCCAAAAAAGACATGAGAGCGTATTTTTCATTAGGTTGGGTTCAATACAAGGAGAGTGCCCTGTGCCAAAGCCACGAACCGAGCGTTCAAGAAAAGTTCGGATGATAGAAGAGCAGCAGGCAATGCCTGACGAGGTTTGTTTTTTCACATGTTGCTTTTTAACACACCTAATTTCAAATAGCCATTAATATGATATACATGTACTTTGGCCATCTTTTCTAAGCTTTAGGGTCTGGAGTCAGGTTCTGTCACTTAAAAGTAATCATTTAATGTTTGAATCATTTTTGACATGTTTAAGCCTTTAAACATTTTATCAGATTGACCACTTGTCGTAGTTTTAACTCCTTTCTATAGTTTGGATTAGTTCTCCCAAACCAGGGTTTCTTAACCTCAGCACTGTCAGCATTTGGGCTGGATAATTCTTTGTTGTGAGAGGCTGTCCTGTGTATTACAGGATGTTTAGCAGCATCCTTGGCCTCTTCCCACTAGATGTTAATAGCATCCTTTCACTCCCCCTGCCCCACCCCAAGTATGACAACCAAATGTTAGCAAATGGCCCATCAGTGGGGTGGGGGAGGGGTGGTGCACAGGCACTCCCGGTTGAGAGCCACTGTTCGAAAGTGTCCCTTTTGTATTTTGCTATTTTATGTTCAACCTGAAAATGGTTGATTTGGTAATGCTACTCTTCTATTAGAAAATTAATATGAAAATGTTACTAAAACCAGAAAAATCTTTTTTAACTATTAGTTGTAAGATGGGGATAAAAACTGCTAGCAATCCCAGATAAAAGATATTTAGAGGAGTTTGGCCATGTAAGAGAGCAGAAAAGGTTAACAGGCAGACAAATAGGTCAGTCTGCTTGATAACGACTTTATATTTTCAGTTAAAAAGAATGGAAGAATCTCATCAAGAAGCAACAGAAAAAGAAGTAGAAAGAATCTTGGGATTGTTGCAAACATATTTTCAAAAAGATCGTAAGTATGATACCAAGCTCAAAAGGGAGCAACTTGTATTTATCAGGCCTGTGTCACTTTCAGTGAGAAGTTATTTTTATTCAAAAGGCATATATGTAATGTTTGAATCATTTTGATTCTTTCTTGACATACGTCTTTAATGAGGCTTCTCCTCTCTAGAAATTCCATGAGAACATTGGTGTAGTAAATTCTCATTTTTATCTTTAGAAGGTGGGATATTTTTTCTGTTACAAAATAATACATGCCATAGAAGTGAGAAAAGTAAGAAGTCAAGTACCTATTCTACCTGTCCTCACTCCCTAGAGGTTGCCACTTATAAAATGTGATGTGTATATTTTCAGATTTTCTTATGTTTATGTCATAATAAATATGCAACTAAGTAGGGATTTTTTTGTCGGTTTTTTCTTTTTTCAAAGCTAATCATAATATACACATTATTCTGCAATATGACTTCTCCATGTGGACATTTTCCCATATAAATACATAAGATCCCGCTTATTCTTTTCAGTGATTCCCACTGGGTGGCTGTATCATAAATATATTTAACAAATCCTCTATTAGTGGGCAAGTTCTTTATAACATTTTACTCTTGTGTAAACTGCTGGAGTGAAAAATCTTGGCACATAACTTTGCGCACATGTGCTAATATTTCTGTAGGACAGCTTACAGATTTTTAACAGGTACACAAGATTGCCCTCCAGCAGGGTTGTATTGATTTCCATCCCACAACAGGATGAATGCCCATTTCCTTTCTCTGGCTGACACTAGAGAGTATTGGTCTTAACTGATAAGCAAAAACAACTTTTCCTGTACTGAAGAATTTTTTTCCTCTTTTGTCTGTAGCTGATACTCCGATGTCCTTCTTTGACTTTGTGGTTGATCCACATTCTTTTGCCCGAACAGTGGAAAACATCTTTCATGTTTCTTTTATTATAAGGGTAAGATTTAAGATTATTTCTCTAATTGTTTTTATATGCTTTTAACAGGGTAAATAATAACAGGTATAGATGGGAGCTGGCAAAGGAATTTGTACTAACCAATAAGTGTTTTAGACCCATTGTAGCAAAACATTGACAAGTCATAGGCAGAAGGAACTAGCTAAAAACTTACATGCTTGCTTTTACATTATAGAAATTTTTTAGAGAAAGAATTGGCAAAATTTGAATATGGAACTTATAGATTAGATAACTGTATGATGTAAATGTTAAATTTCCCAAAGTTGGTAGTTGTCATGTTATGTACGAGAATATTCTTGTTTTCAAGAAACATACACTGAAGTCTTAGGAAAAAGGAACAGATTGTCCATCACTCATAAAAATTAATATATATAGAGAGAAAGCAATAATGTAAATACGGCAAAAGTCAAACAATTGGTGACTCTGGGTAAAGGATATCTGGGAGGTCTTTACAGTAGTCTTGTAACTCTTAAGTTTGAAGTAATTTCAAAATAGATGGTTTAGGAAAAAAAAAAAAGTACTCAGAAATGTACTTTGAGAATTTGCTCTAGGCTGTCTTTAGTCTTCTGTCAGGTTGCATTCCTGCACTTGTAAGATGAGTTCGATTTTCATCTTACGCAAAAATCTTGTATTGACCAAAGTATTTTTCCAGAAATGATAACAAAGGCATATTTTGTCAATGGTAAATGGTAGAATTATGCATTATAAAGTGTGGATATTCAGGAGTTCCCTGGCTATCCAGTGGTTAGGACTCCACACTCTTCACTGCTGAGGGGCCCGGGTTCAGTCCCTGGTGGGGGAACTAAGATCCCACAAGCCAAGTGGCACAGACAAAAAATAATAATAAAAATAAAAAGTGGAATATTCAAAAAGTATGAATCAGTCAAAGAGTCAAGATGGTTCCAGTTTTATTTAAGAGCTCCGCAGGATGCGGTTGTAAAAGAGCTGATTAGCACCTGAGGGATACCCCGTGTCGAGAAAGATGTTAGAGAAGGCTTGTCCATAGAAACTCCTCTTTATTGTTACGGTACACTTTGATTGTCTCAGATTTAGAATTTTCTAATTGAGTCATTTTTTCATCCAATGGTTATGGGTTTTGAATCTAAATTTTAGTCTTCTCCTAAAATCACATTTGTGTTTTAGGATGGGTTTGCAAGAATAAGACTTGACCAAGACCGACTGCCAATAATAGGTAAATGATTCTATGTTCAGAAAAATTAGTTTTAGAGAAAGTGTACTTGTTACTAGAGTTTGTGAAATGTATTTTATTAAATGTAAACTAGTTTTTATTTTAGGTAACAAACTTTACAATGCTGTGTCTTCTTCAACTAACTGAAAATGCTGAAAACTTAATCATAGTTTAAAACCTATGGATTCATCTGTGTCACTGATTGAACATCTATTGCTGTGAAGACGAACAAGAAATTACATAATTTCCCTTAAATTTTAATTTAGGAAGCTTGTAATTGCAGTTATTTTTGTAGTTTCCTTCTTTCTACTTTAACCCTAATGCCAGCAGCTCGAATCTTTCATTCTTTGTTGAATGACTCACACTCTCCATTACTCTTTACCTTCTAAGGTCTCCTGTAGAGAATGAAGTTCTTTCATTGCACTTATGTCTTCCTTTAAAAGTTCTTAATTTCATGTTGGACCCAGTAGGCCTTAGCTCTGTGGTTGGTTCATAGATATGCAGAGTTTTTCAAATGATTGGAATGTGTTATTCTACCACATTTTTTTCTGAATGGAAGCAAACGGGACTACTTGCTATTTTAATAATACAGCACAGTAATGCATGAAATCCTAATAAATACGTAGTATTCTAAGTATCTTGTCGATACAGGTTTCATTCCTATTATTCATTGGTTTCTGTTCAGATTACCTCTTCTGACTTGATAACTTTTGAAAACTTTGTCTTTCAAACAGAGCCTGTTAATATTAACGAAGAAAGTGGAGGAATTGACCAAAACACTCAAATTAGGAATCAGGGAATTATAGCTTTGAGTTACCGTGACTGGGAGGTAATGCTCTGCATGTTGCCTTGGGCAGTTCGTCTTCAAGAATTCCTTTGCTGTAAACCCAGTGCCCAGATGTTCTTTGTTCTCTGCCAGGAGATTGTGAAGACCTTTGAGATCTCAGAGCCTATGATTACTTCAAGTCAAAGCCGGCCGAGGCTAAGTGCTTGACACCAGCTGAAGGTAACATTTCCTATGGGAAGCTGCACGTATTTATTAAAGTTTTTTTTCACATTCTGGTGAAATTTGGATTTTGCTTCCCTCTAGTGCCCCATTTTTAGAATTGTGTGTAACTGCTGAAAAATGCAGAACAGGACCTAGAGGTTGCAAGTTCCCTTCTTCGGATTGATTACTTTGGTGTTGTTAAGACTTGCCGTTGAAAGAGACAGAGCAGGGATTGTTCTTGGTTTGGCTTTTTTTACGCCCAAACAAATGGATAAAGTAGATAAGTGGAATATTGAATCCTCCCATCAGTTTTGTTCATTGTCCCATTAGGTTCGCTTACTTTATAGGTACAAAGTAGAAAAGGAGGATTAAGACGGAATTACCTTGGAATGATGTTGGTAATGGGCATTTCTGAAATTTGAGTTATGCTTTTGAAGTAATTCTTCATCTTTATGGAGAACATTGCTGGGAGGAAGTCTTAGTAATGATCTGTACTGCACACAGCTGTGGATGGGAATCAGAAGACTGGATTCCCTTGGCTCTGCCCCTTTAAAATGTTGGGCAGGTCAATCTCACCCAGCTTTGTTTTCCTTCTCTATAAATCTATCTATGAAATGGGGGGGTTCTGAATTAGATAATTGCTAAGACTTTTTTTTCTAGCTCAAATTTTCTATGATTTGGAGAATTAAAATTAGCTTTTTAGTACTTAATGTAAATTTTTTTTAAGGAAAAATAGCTTTATTTTTTAAAGAAATCAAATGTCTACTGAAACTATACACGAAACAGCATCTTTTGCTTAAGCCTTAAGCTTGATTATGTATGCTCTTTATTATATTCCAATGAGATTTTGGAATTCAATTTCAAAGACAATAACATTTATTAGTAGATATTGAAGAAAGCTACTGACTTTGAGGAAAAAAGTTCAGTAACTGTTTACCTACCCTAAGATACTCATCCCCACAATATATTGGGGATTATTTAAGCATTTAAAAATTTAACAAAATATTTATCTTTTCATTGCATCCATCAATACATTAAATTCTCTGCTACAATCCAAGTAAAATGATGGTGACCAGTGTTTCCTGATACTGTCCATGATGGACAGAGTAAAATCACAGCATAAAGAGTAGCCAAGAATTTATACTGTAAGCGTTACCTGGGTCCAACCATCTTGCAACAATTAATGTAAACTCTTAGCATGTGCTTCAATTAATTGAGCTTCTTTTATTCCAAGATAATTGAAGGAAAGAGGAGAATTCATGTAAGATATATAATGTGTGTTTACTTGGGCCCTCCTCACTGAGGAGGGGCTGGCTGTTAGATTTCATGTATGCATCTTGAATGAACTTTTGTCATTTATAAACTGTTAACCAGCTATTTTCCCCCTTTTTTTAGGACTCAAGTGGATAGCGAAGTCCAAAAAGGAAAGCAGCATATTGTATTGTACATACTGTATGATTAAACATTTTTAAAGACAGATTGTTTTTAGTAAAGTATAACTTTTGATAGTTAATGGGTTGTCTTTGATTAAAGGAGGTTCACTGCCATATTCACAAATAATTGTAGTTATTCTTTATTTTCTGTTCTTGGGAAGTCAAGTCAAGTCTAGTCAAGTCAACAAATATTACGTGGCACCATATGAAATTGTTGGGTGTTTTGAAGTAAAATACAGTCAAATATCAGCAATTTTATAGGATTCAGCCTGTGATTTACACACAAGAAACGACTCAGTCCTCTTTCAAGCCACGCCAGACCACTTTGGATCCATCTTACCAGCAGTCCTCCCTTTGTACTTGAGGGCTGCTGACTGCCACAGAGAAAACCCCTACGACAGGGTGGAGAGATGCTGCTCCCGTGGGTGCAGGGCCTTCAAGTCTGTCCTTGATGTTCTCTGAGTCCTAGTTGCTTCCTTTTCCCATTCCCACACTTCTATATCGATCCTTTCTCACTGTTTTCCTCTGGTGTCAGAGGTAGAGGTGTCTCTTCTGTGGAGGCTCTGGATCTCTGCATCCTGGGATCTCTGCTGTCAGTCATTCCTTCGCTGTATCTAGCACTTGCCCTTCAACCGCGCTCACCTCTCATCTTAAAAAAATTACTGTGACCCTTCTCAAGTTACTGTCCTGTCTCCTTTTAAATTAACAATCACTTGCTGCCTCCTCCTGTCAGTCCTCACACCATGCTGTGTAGCACCTCCTTTCCCACCATCCTACCAAGGCTCTTTATTGGTGATTTCCTTAACAAATTGTTAAATCCAATGGATAAATGCTGTGCATTTAACACTTGAAAATTTACTTTTTGAAAACTGTACATCCTTATGTCTGATGCTTTCCCTGGTTCCCCTTCCACCACCTTACTCTCATGATTTATATCTGTATCCTGGACATTCCCTAAAATTTATCTGACTAAACTTCTCTGCAAAGCTACAGATGCACGTAACCAATGGCTTATTGGACAGCATGTGTGGGGGCTGTTTTAGACATACGTATAAAACAGCCCCCAAATTTGTTTTCCCTGTAATTGCCGTATGGGTACTTTTACTACCTTATTTTCTCAGAGAGAAACCTAGGATTTCTTTTCTCTTTTACTGCCACAGTCTCTACCTTAGGCGGTCACTAATGCCCGTCTGGTCCCTTGCTGCCACAGACTAGCCTCTGTGTCCCCCACTTCCGGTCTGTCCTTCAGATCGCTTCCATATCTTCAGAACCACTTGTCAGTTTCTCAGCCATCTCCCCACTGCCTTCAAGATTTGAAACCCTGAGCTCTTCAGTGATGTTCAAAGCTTCGCAGGATCAGGCCTTTTGCCTACATTTCCAGGCTCACTTCCTTCCCTCTGAACTCTAGCCCTTGCTTTCATTTTGGTTAAACAGCTCTACTGAGATATACTTTACATACTATGCTATTCACCCATTTAAAGTGTATAATTAATTCATTGTTTTTTAGTCTGTTCACGGGCTTGTGCAGCCATCACCACAATCTGGTTTTAGAACATCTTTGTCCCCCCAGCCTTGGACCAGTAGCAGTCACTCGCCCCTCTCCATCCAGCCTCCAGCCCCTCAGCCTAACTGACCCCTAACCTGCACTGCGTCTATAAATGTGTCTGTCTCTGTCTTTAAATTTGCCTATTCTGGACATTTCATATAAATGGAATCACATAGCATGTGGTTTTAACATTTGGATTTTTCGAGCATGTGTGTTTAGAGCTGATTTTTCATTCATCTGCTTTCTACTTGTTTCAAACTCTCGTCATTAAGAAACTTAAAAGTGGTTACCTTCTGCAAACCAAGGAGGCAAAGCTGTTCCTTTGCATTTTGTACCTTTCTGTAGTTGAGTTTTCTAACCATGTACTTTTTCATTATTTAAAAAATTATCAACAGAAGTTATTTGGACAGGGAGATTATGGGCCACTTTTACTTCTTTAAATGTCTGAATAGAAAGGAAAAAAAAAAAACTGGTATGTTCTCTCTTAGAGACCAAACGCATGTAACATCCCCAAAGCCTCTTCCTGCAGAGCGTTGTGTTCTAACAGCACCTCGTGCTGACCTCAGTTATTCGGTGCTCCTCACCGAATAACTGTCTGTTTGCAGTGGAGTTCCCCCACTGGAACTGAAATAAGTCTGTGCCCCATTTTTGCGCCGATGGTGGCCGGCAGGAGGTAGGCATTGACGTTGAGTTTCTCCTAACTGCTCAGCCTGCCCGAGGACGTATTTTCCAAAATGCATTCTCAGGCCCCCACGTCCCCCATAAATTGCTGCTACTCTACTCTCTAGGCCGTGTTCTCAGTATAGCTTTTCATACTACGGAATTGGACATAGCTTTGTTTTACCTCTTCTATTGTTCTCTTCCCCCAGTAGATTGTAAGCCCTCTAAGGGGCTACGTCCTAGAGTCTTGGATCTCTGGCAGGGCTAGGGCTTAGGCCTACGTACATGATATCCCATTACATTTTAGGTGCAGTGGAGAATACAAGACAATGTGTTGTCTGCATAATAACTGGAACAGGCTTTTACACCGTCTGTCCATATTTACAGGGAGGGAGCCAGGGCTCTTTAGTCAAGATAACTCTCAAGCTGTGGAACTGCAGGTTTCTTTGTATAACAATATTTGTTCTTATGAGCAGGGTTCACATAAAAGAACAATGAAAAGCATAAGGAAGGACAGAGGTGTGTGAGAAAGAGTTTTCAGAGGCTTGGAGTGGTAGATTAAAACACAGCCCCAAGTTTTTTGGTTTTTTTAAAAAATTTTTATTTATTTATTTTTGGCTGCGCTGGGTCTTTGTTGCTGCACGCGGGCTTTCTCTAGTTGCAGGGAGCGGGGGCTACTCTATTGCGGTGCATGGGCTTCTCATTGTGGCTTCTCTTGTTGCGGAGCATGGGCTCTAGGCGCACGGGCTTCAGTAGTCGTGGCACATGGGCTCAGTAGTTGTGGCGCATGGGCTTAGTTGCTCCGCGGCATGTGAGATCTTCCCGGACCAGAGATCGAAGCCGTGTCCCCTGCATTGGAAGGTGGATTCTCAACCACGGCACCACCAGGGAAGCCCAGCCGCAAGTTTTTTTTGAGAGAAAGAGTCTGTTTCTCTCCCCTTGAATGTGGGCTGATCTTGGGTGGCTTGTTTGATCAGTGGAATACAGCAGAAGTGAGCATCTGATAGGCCTCCCAGATCCCTGAGTCGCCATGTAATAAGTCCAACTACCACGTGGCCCTGAAACTACCTAGAGAGGGGAGACAAGGCGAAGGACCAGCTAGGCTCAAGCCTCCTAGCCATCCCTGCCAAGCCATCACCTGAATGTTCCCAAGCATTTCCAGAGGTGCTGCATGGGGCAGAAAAATTGTTCAGCTGAGCTCTGCCTGAATCCCTACGGAATTGTAAGGTAAAATGAAATGGTGGTGGTTTTAATTCACAAGGTTTTAGGTTAGTTATAGAGATAGCTGAAACACTTGGCAATGCTGTGCTTGTGGTTTAACTTTTTTTTTTTTCAGTGTGAAGCACTTAGAAACAACGTTAGGGGATATAGGATTTTACTGCACCAACATCTATGAAGGTATGCTAGCCTAAAAAAGAAATACAATCTAGAAAATAATGTAAACTTTCTGTTTTTCTAGTTGACTTCTCAAAAATGGTGGTATACCCAAGAGCTCTCTTCGGAGTGGTTTTGCAATTTTATCTTCTTTTTTTGACTTTTCCATCAGAATAGTCACTTCCGTAAGTGCTTCCTGGTAAGGCTGGACAGTTGGATAGGCTGTGACCCATTCAAATTCTTTTACTTCCTCTTTCTCCACTTGAGATTTCAGGAAAGTGGGAGCTTGCGTAGAGAGTTTCTGAGCACCTCGTCGACCATTGCTTTGCTCTGTGAGTTCTCTCCCTCAAGTCATTCGATCTTGATGTCCCTTTGTTTCTTTGCCCAGGCCACCCTGTGCTTTTTGGTCTTAGTTTTGTGTGTTTTCTGGATATTTTCGGTGTTTTCATTCTTCTCCAGTGTTAATACTTTGGGGGAAGGGATTTCATTTGAGATTCCTTGGGGGTGTAGTCAACACTTGTGGTCTCTGAGGCCTCTGGCTTGTTCGGCTCGGTATACATGTTTCCGTATCTGGTTGTCCTTTATTATATATATAGTCCATGGCACAGATCTCAAGTGGCTGTTAGCCCTGCAGGGCACTCTTACACCACGTCCCAGCTAGGGTCTCGTAATTGTTTCATGTCTTCCTCTTCAAGCCTCTTCCCCTCTCCTCCCCCTGCATTCCCTCCTAGTTGAAGACTGTGCCTTACACATCCTTGTAAAAACAGAAGCAGCCCCTCAGGAACACCGTCCTCTTCCCACTGCAGGAACAACCCCGTGCATCTATCCTGGACTCTGCCCTCCTGCCTTTACGGTGGAAACAATGCCCCTTGGTCCATCAAAAGCCAGTTCTTCCACCTGTGCTCGTGGAACTTCAAGAACTTCAATTTACCATGATCAGATTCCCTTTCCTGCTTCAAAATTTCCCGCCTGCTGGATCGCTCCATCAGCCTAAAAATACACTTCAGTATATATCATCTTCAAACAAAAAAGGAAAACTCTTCCTTTACTGCACATCCCCTTTTTTACTCCCCTTCACGGCGTAACTTGAAGCAGTTGCCTCTCCACTTTCTCGCCTCATGTTTTCCCTCAATCCTCTTCAGTTCGGCTTTCACCCCCATCACTTGTCTGAGACTGCTCTCATCTAGGTCACGAGTCATCTCGTTTCTGTCCCTGTCATACTTGACTTCCCAGCAGCATTCTACAGTGGTGACCACTCTCTCCTCCTTGAAATACCTTTCTTTCTTCTGGCTTTCAGGCTATAGCCAAGGGCATGTGACTAAGGCTATCTTGGACCCCCTACACTCTTCCAGCCATTAGCTGAATGTCCACGAGTAACTGAATAGCCCCTCATTCTCTTCCTGCCTCATGGCCACCCCCTCCACCGGCTTTGCTGGTTGCCTTTTAAATGTAATGTAGGAAGATGCAGCAGAGAAACTGTCACTTAAGATAGAGCACAGTCACACTCAGGCTTTCTTGGACGAGGACAGTCCTGATCATTCAGGAAGTGAAGTGCTGTGTGTCAGGCACCGGTTTGGAGTGGGAGTCAGGGATGAGCGAGCCAGCCGGGCACACAGGCTGCCCTGTGCTCGCCTCAGCTTCGCCTGCCTGCTTGGCATCCCTGCTCGACTCGTCCTCCAGAGCGCTTCCTTCCGTTCCCCCTTCTCAGTCCTGTCACTTCTCCGTTCAAAATGCACCCCCCCGCCCCATGGTAGCAGCCTGTAGCTAGCTTCCCTGAGTCCACACTTTTCTCCCCCTGTCCCCAGCCCCATCAGACTGATCACACATACAGCAGCCAGAGTGATCTCTGTATTCCATAAATCTGAGCACATTGCTTTCCTGCACAGAAACCTGGGATAGCGTCTTATTGCTTTCAGGAGAAAATCCCCAGTTCCAGTATGGCAACCATAAGCTGGTTCCTGACTGCATCTCCAAACAAACTTCTCAAGCCGACTGCTCCTTCTGCGGCAGCCACGCTGACTTTTCCTGTCTGAGTATTTTCACATGTTCTTCCTTTATATACTCCCAAACACATAATATAGCAGCTCTGACTAGGGTTTTATTTTCTTTTTTTCTCTTTTCTTTTGCGGTACGCGGGCCTCTCACTGTTATGGCCTCTTCCGTTGCGGAGCACAGGATCCGGACGCGCAGGCTCAGCGGCCATGGCTCATGGGCCCAGCCGCTCCGCGGCATTTGGGATCCTCCCGGACTGGGGCACGAACCCACGTCCCCCGCATCGGCAGGTGGACTCTCAACCACTGCGCCACCAGGGAAGCCCCTGACTATGGTTTTTAGGTTTTAGCCTGTGTCACTTCTTCAGACCTTCTACGTACTCATTCAAATAAAATCCCATCTTTTCATGACACTTCTCACAATCTGTGGTAACTACTTAATGTCCACATCCCTCACTAGACTAAGCCCTAGGAGGTTGTGGGTGTTTATTTTGTTCAGTGCTGTCCAGTCAGCACCACTGTTGCTCAATGAACCAAACAGTACAAGCAAAGCATGCTCCCTTGAAATACCTGGGCCCTTTTCAACTTGGTGATAAATTTTTATGATTCTATTACTGGCTCCAGAGTTCATGGTAAATGTATTTCCTCACCTTAATCTTCTTCTCATCTAGGTCACGAGTCATCTCGTTTCTGTCCCTGTCATACTTGACTTCCCAGCAGCATTCTACAGTGGTGACCACTCTCTCCTCCTTGAAATACCTTTCTTTCTTCTGGCTTTCAGGCTATAGCCAAGGGCATGTGACTAAGGCTATCTTGGACCCCCTACACTCTTCCAGCCATTAGCTGAATGTCCACGAGTAACTGAATAGCCCCTCATTCTCTTCCTGCCTCATGGCCACCCCCTCCACCGGCTTTGCTGGTTGCCTTTTAAATGTAATGTAGGAAGATGCAGCAGAGAAACTGTCACTTAAGATAGAGCACAGTCACACTCAGGCTTTCTTGGACGAGGACAGTCCTGATCATTCAGGAAGTGAAGTGCTGTGTGTCAGGCACCGGTTTGGAGTGGGAGTCAGGGATGAGCGAGCCAGCCGGGCACACAGGCTGCCCTGTGCTCGCCTCAGCTTCGCCTGCCTGCTTGGCATCCCTGCTCGACTCGTCCTCCAGAGCGCTTCCTTCCGTTCCCCCTTCTCAGTCCTGTCACTTCTCCGTTCAAAATGCACCCCCCCGCCCCATGGTAGCAGCCTGTAGCTAGCTTCCCTGAGTCCACACTTTTCTCCCCCTGTCCCCAGCCCCATCAGACTGATCACACATACAGCAGCCAGAGTGATCTCTGTATTCCATAAATCTGAGCACATTGCTTTCCTGCACAGAAACCTGGGATAGCGTCTTATTGCTTTCAGGAGAAAATCCCCAGTTCCAGTATGGCAACCATAAGCTGGTTCCTGACTGCATCTCCAAACAAACTTCTCAAGCCGACTGCTCCTTCTGCGGCAGCCACGCTGACTTTTCCTGTCTGAGTATTTTCACATGTTCTTCCTTTATATACTCCCAAACACATAATATAGCAGCTCTGACTAGGGTTTTATTTTCTTTTTTTCTCTTTTCTTTTGCGGTACGCGGGCCTCTCACTGTTATGGCCTCTTCCGTTGCGGAGCACAGGATCCGGACGCGCAGGCTCAGCGGCCATGGCTCATGGGCCCAGCCGCTCCGCGGCATTTGGGATCCTCCCGGACTGGGGCACGAACCCACGTCCCCCGCATCGGCAGGTGGACTCTCAACCACTGCGCCACCAGGGAAGCCCCTGACTATGGTTTTTAGGTTTTAGCCTGTGTCACTTCTTCAGACCTTCTACGTACTCATTCAAATAAAATCCCATCTTTTCATGACACTTCTCACAATCTGTGGTAACTACTTAATGTCCACATCCCTCACTAGACTAAGCCCTAGGAGGTTGTGGGTGTTTATTTTGTTCAGTGCTGTCCAGTCAGCACCACTGTTGCTCAATGAACCAAACAGTACAAGCAAAGCATGCTCCCTTGAAATACCTGGGCCCTTTTCAACTTGGTGATAAATTTTTATGATTCTATTACTGGCTCCAGAGTTCATGGTAAATGTATTTCCTCACCTTAATCTTCTTTTCTCATGGGGACTGGGAACCTACTGCAAACCCGAGGGTCTTGAGTATTTTTGGCCCAGGCCAATCTAGAAGAGCAAAAAGAGAAATTATACAAAGATTTGGAGAAAGGTTTTGGGAAACATGCTCTGGTATGAATGGTAATGGGAGTTGATTTGAGACTCACTTTTCATTATGTAGCAAAAGGCATTTCTGTGTGTAGGCAGGCCTCCACAATGTTTAACTTCTATCTTTCCTTGAACCAAGGAAGGAGTGCTCTCTGATAAAAGCATAAACAGAGAGCCAAATTGTGTTTGAGGTTGAGGCTGTCCTCAGTACATTCATTTTAACACTGGAGAGGGGAGGCTGAGTTGCTATTTCAAATTCCACACACCACGGTAGAAAAAAGAACTTACCTTTGATGAGAAATTTGAGATTCCAGAGTTGGTAAGTCCATTTTAAGTTCAGTTATGCATAAGGTGATTGACGATAAATGTAATTGATAAGCTATCATTAATTTCCAATAATAGCTATCTAACTATAACATGTTTCATGATTCTTGTGAAAGGTTTACATTTTAGATAGATAATAAAACAATTTGACAGCAAGAAAGAGTTGTGGGTTTTTTTTCTTAATTTAATGCAGAAGAATAAAGCAGAGACATTTATCACTTAAGACGGAGCACAATCACATGTAGGCATCCTCAAGACCTCATCTCTTAACCTGCTCAGTTAGCAGATAGGTTCTCTGTTTAGCCGTCTGGGTCATAAATCTTGTTGCTCTGACTTAGCAGCAAAAGGGAGGGATTTTATAACATGGAACTAGAAAAAAACAAAACTATATTTGCTGTTTAGGTAAAGTTAATTTCTCAAAGACTCATATTTCTGCTTTCATATTTTTCTTTCCTAAGCAATTCTTATATTATTTCCACAGCAACATTTATAGAGTTTACCATACTCTAGGCATTGCACTAAGAACTCAAATGGATTCTTTTACTTAATCTTCCAAACAGCCGTATGAGGTAAGTACTTGTTATCCCCCATTTCATAGCAAAGTGGACTGAGGTCAGGAGAGGATCAGTGACTTGCTAAAGGTCCCATGGGTTGGTTTCAGAGGCAGGATGTGTGCCTGTGTGACTCCAGAGTACATAATTTTCTTTCCTGTGCTACACCCATTCCCAGATAGGTGAATCTTCTCCTGCCTTTACTCAAAATGTAAGGACAGTAATACCTACTGCTCTTCTGCACTCAGATCCAGCCGTTCCGAGTCTGTCACCAAAGGCGGGTGTGCGGGTGGGATCTGCACGGCCGGTTGATCCTTCCGCAGCCCCCCACTGCCCCTTCTCCTCGGAGCACCTTTGGCCACTTCCGCAGCTCTTAGGGCCCCATGCTGTTTATCTCTGGTGTCTTCTGTTTCAGCCATCGCCCTATCAATGGCCAGTTTCACAAAGCACATCTCTGCCCTTCACTCTCTTCCTCTCAGCACGTGCTCTCCTAAGCTGCTCTCCCAACTCTCATCTCTCATTCTCTATTCTGCCAAGTCCTGTTTTCCAGCCATTAAAGTTTCTGGCCCTCTTTCAGTCTTTCAGCTACCTACTGTTGATCCTTCAGGATGCCTTGGTTTGATTTCTAGGGCAACCAGAAGTAGTCACAAGCTTTTCTGTATGTGTCATCACTATCCTAGATTGAGACTACTGGGAGGTCGTAGGTGAAGACATCTTCTGGCTGGCAGGGAATGAGCTTCAGCGAGAGCTGGGCTAAACGGCTGCAGACAGAGAGCAGAAGGGCCTGTGCGGCACACGCACAGGTGTCCCGGCTAAAGTGCAGTTAGAGAGAGCATCTTCCAAGGCAAGCGGGAGCATCCTTTTTTTTCTTTTTGGGATATATATTGTGTATCTTCCATGGAAATGGAACTCTGGAATCGGTGGAGAACCCTGGAGCGGGTCCTGCACACACACACACGGTAGTGGCAGGAGGTCGGACAAGTGTGCAGGTGGCCCAGTCGTGGGGTCTCATCACTACTTAGCTGGCGTGTCACTCACCTAAATACTGCTCCTGCTATGAAGCTGTGAGCTTTGATACTGTTTAGTATACTTCTAGTCCTATACTATATAATTATGTTCATAACTGGTCATTAAGCAAAAAATACACCAATGTTGAAATCACATTAATGAAAAGGACTGCGTATTCACATCAGGAAACCCTGTTCACCACACATGTGAGCGGCATCCATTCGAACAAAGTCCTCACATAGCCCACTATGATGTTTCTAGTTCTTTAAAAAAATGTGAAAAGGAGAAAATACAGTGATTAATTACAACCTGGCTTATTTAGTAGGAATAAAATCTACCCCTTCCAAAATGTGCTGCTTGTGGAGACGAGCTTGAAACCGTAGCCCCAAACTCAAATTCAGAAATAAATGAGTTATAGAAGTAAATATGGGTATTTTATGCTTAAAAAAAAAATCAAAGAATTTCAAACATCAAGTCATGACAGTGGTTTCTATTTTCATACCAAAGCACTGAATTTTCTTTTTTTTAATACATCTTTATTGGAGTATAATTGCTTCACAGTGCTGTGCTAGTTTCTGTTGTACAACTATGTGAATCAGCCATATGCACACATATATCCCTATATCCCCTCCCTCTTGAGCCCCCCTCTCACCCTCCCCATCCCACCCCTTCAATCTACATTTTAATATCAGGTGCTTCCCAAACCAAACAAGATACCATTTTAAAACTGATCAAAAGTCATGCTGCTCAGACGTGAAACTTACGTGATATTAATTCCGCCAAAGTGTTTATAACACCTGGGACCTGACAGCACCACACTACCACACATTCCTAATAGTCACTGACTGTGAGCCAGGCACTGTGTGAAGGACTAAAAGTCAATGTCTTATTTATCATCCCATGAAAACAGAATAGAAAACCTCTTTTTTTTTTGATAAAGAAAACTATGCAATTCTTAATGTGAGCCTCTCTTTAAGTAAGGAATCAGCTTAATTAAAACACACAAAGACAATCACGTGGACCTGAAAGTACTTTTGAGTACTGTGCTGTAAAGTTTCTCTTTCCTGATAAAAGAAACTGGGGGGATAAAGAATATAAGCCAGGGAGATAAACAAAAACCTCTGATAGCCAATTAGGTTGAAACAAACGCTGAGCAAGACTACACTTAGCCCAAACATAAGCAAAGATGGCTTGAGTTGTGTTTCTCCACGACAAATATAAAAAGGACACTTTGCTAACAAGTATCTTCTTATATACCTAAATTTTAACCCTTTGTCAAAAACCACGAAATATGTTTAAATAGTTATGAGAAGTCCTAGCTGGAGGAGGAGACGATGATGCTTTCTGAACCGAAATGATCGTGAAACCACTTCTCACGTCACTGAGCTTGAAATAATCTTCACAGTATAATCACAGATTAACTGCTGGCACTGGAAGCAGCACCTTGCCTGCTGTCTCCATTTTGCAGGAGTTTGAAAACAAACTAAATAAAAGTGCCTCTGACAGTATCTGAACATAAAATATGGACATTCCAACCATACCCTTGAGGTAATGTTATTATTCTCCCCATTTTCCAGGAGAGGAAATGGTGGCTAAGAGAGGTAAGAAATGTGTTCAAGGCCACACAGCAGCCAAGTGGGAGACTGAAACTTGAAAGTAGATGTCTAAACTCAAAGTCTGTAGTCCTAAGCACCTGCCATACCACCTAACCTTGGAATACCGGAGAAGTAGAAACACAGTCCTTACCTTTGTAGACTTTACAGTCCAATTAGGGAGGCAAGAAATGTATGCAAGAGCACACGCATGATGTAGTGGTATAAATGGGATGCTTAAGTGTGGAGGGAAAACAAAGGGCAGGAGTCATTAGCATGAGATGGGGTGCAGCAAGGAGGGCTTCTTGGGGAGCACATTTTGAGCAGTGGCAAAAATGGAAGACACTCCTGAGACCAGCCAAGCAAGGGGTGAGTCAACCAGAGTGGTTAACTAGAGGAGGTTGCACAGGCAGAGTACAAGGTGGATGCTGCGGGCCAGAATATAGAGCACAGTCTGTGGTGAGGAACGCAGTAGCCAGAATATGACGTGGAGGAACTTTGATGATTTCCCAAAACAAATAGAGAACTATGAAATTTTGTTAACAGGAAAGTGCTTAAGAAGAAGTGGCACTAGAGAAAAGATCCTGAAACTGTAGGGACTAGACGCAGAGAAAAGTAGAGAATTGAGTTGGTCCAGTGAGGAAGCAGTGTTCAACAAAAATAGAATGTCAGTCAGAGATGTAATTTAAAGCCATCTAGGAGCCACATTTTAAAGAGTAAAACAGATGAGGTTAATTTTTGTGATATGTATTTATCAGGATGTCAGGATAAAATATATCCAGGATATATGTACAAAATATTACATTTCTACACTTGATCAATTTTAAAAGCTTTACACTGCTGTTTTTTAAAGTAACAGTTTTTTTTTAGAGCAGCTGTAGTTTTACAGAAATATTGATCAAAGAGTACTCTTCTCCACGTTCCCCCTGTTATTTATATCTTGTATTAGTGTGGTATATATATGAATCAATACTGATACACTATCATTAACCAAAGTCCATAGTTTACATTAAGGTTCACTTTTTTGTGTTGAACATTCCATGGATTTTGACAAATGTGTAATGACAAGTGTCCATAATTAGTACATCATACAGAATTGTATCACTGCCCTAAAGCCCTGGCAACCACTGATCTTTTTACTGTCTCCATAGTTTTGCCATTTCCAGAATGTCATATAGTTGGAATCATACAATAGGGCTTTTTTTAATACTGTAAAGGCTTTTTCAGATTGATTTATTTCACTTAGCAGTATGCCTTTAATGTTCCTCTATGCCTTTTCATGGCTTAATAGCTCATTTCTTCTTATTGTTGAATAATATCCTATTGTATGGGTGCACAGCCATTAGTTTATCCATTCACATACTGAAGGACATCTTGGTTTCTTCCAAGTTTTGCCAAATATGAATAAAGCTACTATAAACATTCGTGTGTAGGTTTTTGTGTGGACATAAGTTTTCAGCTCCTTTGGGTATATACCAAGGAGCATGATTACTGGATCGTATGGTGAAGAGTATGTTTAGTTTGGTAAGAAACTGTCAAACTGTCTTCCAAAGTGGCTGTACATTTTGCATCCCCACCAGCAGTGAATGAGAGTTCCTGTAGCTCCACATCCTCACTCCTATTTGGTGTTGTCAGCGTTCTGAATTTTAGCCATTCTAATAGGTGCATAATTGTATTTTATTATTGTTTTAATTTGCAATTTGCTAATGTGCCATGATGCTGAGCATATTTTCATATACTTATTTGCCATTTGTTTATCTTCTTGGGGAGGTATCTGTCCAGATCTTCTGCCCATTTTTAATTGGGTTGCTTGTTTTCTTATTGCTGAGAATTTTAAGAGTTCTCTGTATGTTTTAGATACCATTCCTTTATCAGATGTTTTGCTAAGATTTTCTACCAGTCTGTGGCTCATCTTTTCATTCTTTTAACAGTGTCCTTTGCAGAGCAAACATTTTTAATTTTAATGAAGCATGACTTCATTTCCTCTTTCATGGATCATGCTTTTAGTGCTCCATCTAAAAAGTCATTGCTAAACCCAAGGTCACTTAGATTTTCTAAGTTACTTCCAGGAGTTTTTAGTTTTGTGTTTTACATTTAGGCTTATGCTCCATTTTGAATTATTTACTGCAGGTGGGTGCCCAGTTGTTCCAGCACCATTTGTTAAGACTATCCTTACATTGAATTCCCTTTGCTTCCTTGTCAAAGATCAGTTGACTATATATAACTGTGTCTACTTCTGGGCTTTCTACTCTGTTCCAATGATCTATTTGTCCATTCTTTCACCAATACCACACTGTCTTGATTACTGTAGCTTTGTAGTAATTCTTAAAGGCTGGTAGTGTCAGTCCTCCAACTTTGTTCTCCTTTAACACTGTTTTGGTTGAGTCTTTTGCCTCTCCATATAAATTTTGGAATCAGTTTTTCAATATTCACAAAATAACTTGCTAGGATTTTGACTGGGATTAGAATGAATCTAAAGATCGAGTTGGGAAGAAATGACATCTTAACAGTATTCATCTTCCTACCAGTGAAGATGGATCACCTCTCCACTTATTTAGATCTTTGATTTCTTTCATCTCAGGTCTATAGTTTTCCTTGTACGTATTTTGTTAGATTCATACACAAGTATTTCTTGTTTTTTTTTTTTCTGGTGCTAATGTAAATGGTATTGTTTTTACTCTCAAATTCCACTCATTAATTTCTTGTATATAGGAAAGCAATTTACTCTTATATATTAACCTTGTATCCTGCAACCTTGCTATTATTGGTTCTTAGTTCCAGATTTTTGTTGTTGTTGTCGATTCTCTGGGATTTTCCATTTGGCTAATCATGTCATTTGTGAAGAAAGAAAGCTTTATTTCTTCCTTCCCAATAGGTGTGCCTTTTATTCCTTGTTTATTGCATTAGCTAGGACATCTGGTATGATGTTTAATAGGAGTGGTGAGAGGTGGCATCCTTGCTTTGTTCCTGATCTTATTGAGAAATCATATAATTTTTCACCATTAAGAATGATGTTTGTAAATGTTCTTTATTAAGTTGAGGAAGTTCCCCTATATTCCTAGTTTGCTGAATTTTTTTTTAAGTGTCATAAATGGGTATTGGATTTTGTCAAAGACTTTTTCTGTATCTATTGATATTATGATATGATTTTTCTTTTTTTAGCCTAGTAATGTGATGGATTATTGTTGGACTCCATTTACTAGTATTTTGTTGAGGATTTTCACATTTATGTTCATTAGAGATATTGATCTATAGTTTTCCTTTCTTGTAATGTCTTTGTTTGGTTTTGGTATCAAGGTAATGCTGCCCTCATAAAATGATTTAGAAAAATCCCTTTGATTCTATTTTCTGGGAGAAACTGTAGAGTTGGTGTAATTTCTTCCTTAAATGCTTGGTAGAATTCACCAGTGAACACATCTGGGCCTGATGCTTTCTGTTTTCAAAGGTCATTAACTATTGATTCTATTTCTTTAGATACAGGCCTATTGAGATTATCTATTTCTTCTTGTGTGTTTTGGTTGATTGTCTTTCAAAGAATTGATCCATTTCCTCTAGATTATCATAGGTATGAGCATAGAATTGTTCAGAATATTCCTTTATTATTCTTTTAATGTACATGGGAGCAGTAGTGGTGTCCTTTTCTCATTTCTGATACTGGTAATTTGTATCCTTTTTTTCTTAATTAGCTTCACTAGAGGTTCATCACTTTTTTTTATCTTTTCAAAGAACCAGCTTTTGGTTTTATTGATTATCTAGATTGATTTCCTAGATTGATTTCCTGTATTCAATTTCATTTATTTTTGCTTTAATTTTTGTAATTTTTTTTTTGCTTTAATTTTTGTAATTTTTTTCTGCTTATTTTGGGTTTAATTTTCTCTTCTTTTTCTCATTTCCTGAGGTAGAAGCTTAGATTACTGATTTGAGGTCATTATTCTAATATATGCATTCAATGCTGTAAGTTTCTCTCCAAGCACGGCTCATGCTACATCCCACAAATTTTGTTAAGTTGTATTTTCATTTTCATTTAGTTCAAAATATTTCTAAATTTCTCTTGCAACTTCCTTGACCCAAGTGTTATTTAGAAGGGTGTTGTTTAATCTCTGGTATTTTGGACTTCTCCAGCTACCATTCTGTTATTGACTTCTAGTTTAATTCTTTTGTGGTCAGACAGCATAGTTTGTATGCTTTCTATTCTTTTAAATTTGTTAAGGCTTTTCTTTTCTTTCTTTCTTTCTTTTTTAATGGTCCAGAATGTGGTCTATTTTGGTGAATGTTCCACGTAAGCTTGAGAAGAACAGGTATTCTGCTGCAGATGAATGAAGTATTCTATAGATGTCAGTTATATCCAGTTGACTGACGGTCTTCAGTTCAATTATGATCCTGCCTGTTGGACCTGTCAATTACTGATAGAGGGGTGCTCAAGTCTCTATAATAGTGGATTCTTCTATTTCTCCCTGCAGTTCTATCAGTTTTTGCCTCACACATTTTGGAACAGTGTTAGGTGCATACACATTAAGGACTGTTATGTCTTTTTGGGTACTTGACCCCTTTATTATTATGTAATGCTCCCTCTACATCCCTAATTTTCCTTGCTCTAAAGTTTACTTTATCTGAAATTAAAGTACCTATTCGAGCTTTCTTTGGATTAGTGTTAGCACAATATATCTTTCTCCCTCCCTTTAATCTGTGTTTTTATATTTAAAGTGGGTTTTTCTGTAGATAACATAGTTGGGTCTCATTTTTTAATCCAGTCTGATAGTCTTTTAAAAAAATTAATTTTTGGCTGTGTTGGATCTTCGTTGCTGCGCGCGGGCTTTCTCTAGTTGCGGTGAGTGGGGGGCTACTCTTTCATTGCGGTGCACGGGCTTCCCCCACTGTGGTGGCTTCTCTTGTTACAGAGCATGGGCTCTAGGCACACAGGCCTCAGTAGTTGTGGCTCGTGGGCTCTAGAGCGCAGGCTCAGTAGTTGTGGCGCACGGGCTTAGTTGCTCCGCGGCATGTGGGATCTTCCTGGAGCAGGGCTCAAACCCATGTCCCCTGCATTGGCCGGCGGATTCTTAACCACTGAGCCATCAGGGAAGCCCAGTCTCTGTCTTTTAATTGGTATATTTAGACCATTGATGTTTAAAGTGATCCCTGATATAATTGGATTAATATCTACCATATTTGTTACTGTCTTCAATTTGTTGCTCTTGCTCTGTTTTTTTGTCTTCCATTCTTATTCTGCCTTCTGTGGTTTTAATTAAGCATTTTATGATTCTATTTTTTTTCTCCTCTGTTAGCATAGCAATTATACTTTTTTTGCTTCTTTAAATGGTTGCCCTTGAGTTTGCAGTATACATTTACAACTAATCCAAATTCTTTTTCAAATAACTACTTTACAGGCAGTGTGGGTACTTTATAAGAGTATTCCCAGTTTCCTACCTCCCACCCCTTATAACGTTGCTTCACTCATTTCACTTATCCATAAACTTGCACCCTGTACAAGTTGCTGTTATTAAACCATCTGTTATCTGTCAATTAAGATTTTGAAAAATTTGATTTTACCTCCATTTATTCCTTCTCTAATGCTCTTTTTATAAAGTAGGTCTGAGTTTCTGACGTATATTACTTTCTATCTTTCTGGAGAATTTCTTAACATTTCTTGCAAATCAGGTCTAGTGAGGACAAATTCCCTCCATTTTTCTTTTGTCTGAGAAAGCCTTCTCTTTCACTTTTGAAGGATAATTTTGCTGGATACAGAATTCTAGGCTGGTCTGTTTTTTCTTTCAATACTTGAAATATTTCACTTTCCTTTCTTCTTGTACGGTTTCTAACCAGAAGACTGATGTAACTCTGATCCTTGCTCCTCTATAGCTAAGAGTTTTCCCCCCTCTGGCTTTTTTTTCAAGATTTTCATTTGTCTTCGATTTTCTGCAGTTTGAATATGATGTGCCTACATGCAGATTTTTTGGCATTTATCCTGCTTGCTGTCTATACTGCCTCAATTTAAGAATTCAAGTAAATTTAAATAAAAGTTGTTTCCCTGTCATACTATTCACATTTTACGTGCTCAGTAGGCACATGTGGCTAGTGGCTACCAAACTGGAGAGCAAAGGTCTAGACAGTGGAGGAAAAGGGTCTAATCTGAGGTCTCTTGGCAGTGAGTGCCCCACAGAGGAAAGCATCTCCTAGGACTCTACCACCACCACCAGTACCTGAGACCCCTGGTGCTCCTATCTACCTCCCTGCCTCTGCTCATAACACAGCTCTTTCCTAGTGTGTCCCTCTTCTCTGTATTTAACTGCCCTCCCCACCACCCCCCAGCTTACTATCTACTCACAACACTTTCTTCAGAAGGAAAGAGAAACACATTTCACTTTAATTCAAGAATCACGGGCCTATCACCATGTAGAGTCCTTCACATCATCAGTGCCTAGGACTGAACCTCACTCTTAAGCTTTGCAAACTCAACTTCACATTCAGTTATATAAACTATGTTAATGGAACCAAACATGCCAGTGTTGCCAGCATTTTGTCAAGAATGAAAATTAAAAACAAAGACAACTATCTATTACTGGCAATTTCATAAATAAAAGGATGTTCTAATAGTGCCCTCTTCCAGCTCCCCCCGGCCCCCAAAGATGGAAACTAAATGAAACTTTGTACTACTTTTCTCATTTGGGCCTGGAAGATGAAAACTTTGTGCCTAACCTTCAGCAAAAGAAACACATTAGGAACTACTGCCCTACCCATGTCCAAACCTAGTATTTGTTGATCTCTTTTCTTCTTCTTCAATTAATTTTATTTTTATCACCTTTTCCCCCGCCTATTTGTCTCTTACTAGTTGTGTGATCTTAGGCAAATTATTTGGCTTCTCTGGCCTTTGTTTCCTATGTTGTCCAGGAAAGCACCAGAAATAGTCAAATCTGTTATAACGAACAAAACGGATGAGGTCTGTCTTAAGAACATGGGTACTGAGATCTAGTAAGGGGCCTTTAAATCTAAGGATTGGAGGAACTGGATAAATCTAAGGTCCTCTGGCATGCTACATAGCTATCCTTAGGTTCTTTCCCATTGTGTGAGGCACAGCTGATGCTTAGCGATATAACAGGTCACTCTGCCACCAAGAAACCTCTTAAATAGGCACATATCCAGCATAGTGGACCTTGGGGTCAAGAATGTTGAAACTGACTTCAAAAGTTTACCTGCTTCTCCAAGCTACATGATTTCACTAACATAAAAAGATAATCAATTTTATTGTTGACGGGAAAAAAATATAAGGACAGACAGGCTTAAATTATCTGTGCATACAGAATTAAAGAATAAGGAATATTCCCTTGTTGGAGGTACTCACTGATTTTTATACTTTGCTCCAGGACTGTTAGTCTTTAAGAAATCCCCTTTAAAATAGTGGTTGCAAATTGGAGGCTTATGTGCTGACTTCAGCCTATATAAATGTTGTTTGGCCTGTACAATTAAAAAAATTCTCTTAAAGTAACATTTCAAAACTGTACTAAAAAAAATCTGATTTCTAGCTTTTTAAAAGTTAGGAAAGTCGCGGGGGGTGGGGTGACGGTGGGATGAATTGGGAGATTGGGATGGACATGTATACACAAATATGTATAAAACGGATAACTAATAAGAACCTGCTGTATAAAAAAATAAATTTCAAAAAAAACAGTCGTAAGATATGGTGGCACTAGGCACAAGGCAGCAACTGGCTCTGACACTTGTTTCCTTTAAAAGAGTGAAGTGTTCAATTCACTTACCCTGCCATCCACAGAATGCATGTGTACTCGAACCTACGGGACATTTAAGTGAGTGCTTGCTGGTTTGGAAGAAGCTAGAATTGGCTAGAACGGCCTGAAATGGTAACTTTTGAACTGAGACCTGCAGGATCTAAAAAGAGGGTGATCACAAGCTCTGTGCCTCAGTCTCCTTATCTGTAAATTAGGGCTATCAACGCGCAGTTGTGGGAAGGACTGGCGATGGAATAACGAAACGGGTTGGCTCGAACTCGGCGCCAGAGCGCACGACTACGATCCACTAAACCTGGGAGGCCCCCGGACCCAATACCGACCGGGCCCCCCGGCGCTGCGACGCACCGCGCCGGGCCTCGCTCTCCACTCCTCCCCGCCGCGGACCTCAGCGCTCCGCAGAGGTCGGCCCCGGGGCGCCGAGAGGCGTGGTCGGCCTGCGTGGACCTGGCGGCAGCCATGGCCTCGGTGGTGGAGTACAAGGGACTCAAGGTCGGCTACTACTGCGGCTACTGCGACTCCGAGGAGGGCAAGGCGTCCTGCGGTGAGTGGTCCGGTCGATGGAGCTGGTGCGGACGCCTTACGTCCAAATCCCCGCACCGCCCGCCGCGTCCGGGCCCTCGCAAGGGAACACCCAGGCCCTGTTCCCCAACTCCCGCTTTCCTTTCCCACTCGTTTCTTCCCAAACCGTTGTCTTTCACGTTTTGTCTCTTGGCCTCATCCTCACCGAAGATGGCGGTCCTTCTCGGAGAAGGAGCGGAAATAGCGGAAGGCTGCTGCCCTAGGTTAAGATGGCGCGGGCGGCGTCAGCGCCGAGGGGCTCGGGCGAGGGCCGGGCTGTGGGCGCCCGGGCGGCGCGGTGCATTGTGGGGTGGCGGGGGCTTTGGGCTGGGCCGCGTAGCGTTTGGAGGGTCGGGGCCATGGCTTCCTGGGCTGCGCTTTCGCCCAGCATCGTGGAATATTTCGAGGGCGAGGATTTCTACCGCTGCGGCTATTGCAAGAACGAGTCGGGCAGTCGCTCCAATGGTAAGCGGGCCGGGCTGGC
>NW_020174301.1:11021662-11052933 GCF_003031525.2 Neophocaena asiaeorientalis asiaeorientalis | reverse complement strand
GGGGGTCGCGGCGCCCCGGGCCGACTGGCTGGAGGGACGCGCCCAGCCCCTGCCCGGCTGCTGTCTCGTGGAGCGAGTGCGGAACGCGGCTCCCCCTGAGTGCAGTGGCTTTAGGAATTAAAAACGGACCTCACCTTTGATTGAGTAGGGAAGCTTCTAGATGCTCATTCTTCGCACAGGTGCTCGGACGTGCGAAATAATTATTATCTCGCAGTAGCCAAGTGTGGAAATAGGTGTCCATCATCACTAGGAGACGGTTAAGTACCTGGTGGCACGCCTGCGGTCGGTTACGGGGGCTGACCTGTAAGTTCTGATGCTGCTGTGAGGGTGTCTCCGAGGGTCAGGGCAAAACGCGGGGTGCAGGACAGTGAGTGTCGGGTGGTGCTATTGGTGTAGAAAACGGTGTGTGTGGAAAACACACGTGCGCGGACATCCGTGGATTAAATGTCTCTGGAAGAATATAGAAGAAATTAGTAACCGTAGTCGCTGCTGGCGAGGGGCCCTGTTGGTACCGAGGTGCTTGAAAATTTTACCAGGTGTTTGGGTGCCGTGTCATTTCTCCACCCACCTCGATGACGACGACAAAGCCAGCCTACAGTACCCTTCCCCCCATGATTCAGTTTTCTTTCGGAAGATTTCTTGTTTGTAAACAGAACATCATGTTTATTTCCTGCCGTGTCTTGTTTTGGCAAAAGTAGAAACTTATTTTAAAGAATAATCTAGCATTGTGGAAAATGGGATGTCTATGAAGATGTAAATCGGGGTGGTTTCCGTATTAAAAAAAATGTATGTCCTACCGTAGGGGAATTGTTTGGGCGATTATGGTGTGACCGTTTACTCGTTAATTAAAAGTGTTTATTAGGTGCATCTTGTGGGTGAGCAGGGGTAGAGTGTAGTATAACGCAGTCATTAGTGACGGGGATGAAGATGAGTTAACGTGAAAAAACAGAGTCTTGGGTTAAACGGAGAACATAAGCAGGATGCAAATAACATATGTGACACGGTTACAGCTCCGGGAGGAGAAAAACCCAAATGGTGACAGTGGTTGCCTTAGGGTATTAGAGATTTTTCCCTTCTCTCTTTCAGAATCTTAGTATTGTGATTATAATATGTATGTAACAAATACTTTATATTAAACATGTCTAAAATTAATATTAGGTCCTTAATTATTTTTCTAGTAATTTTAGTAAGAGAAAATCGATTAATATAGATGTTTTCTAAGTTCTGTGGAAAAAACCTACTTTCAACCCTTTCACTTAGATAACTGTAAATTTCTGTCATCTCGATTTTAATAATAATCTTTACTATAGGGCACCCCACCTGTTGGGTAGGTAGGTTTTACTATTCCTATTTTACAGATGAGGAAATTGAACCTCATGGAGTAACTGGGTGTTAATGGGTGTCCACCAGGCTTCTGGACATTTCTGTTGTACACATGCCTGTGCTTTTCTCATTACGCCCTGCTCTATCAAGCCTATCTTTATCTTTAGATACTGCTGATGCAGTTTACTGTTCACAAGAATAAAATTCACTTTTCTTTACCATTAGTTCAGTGTTTTCTCATAGTCTTCATTGTTTTCATGGTTGCATAATTATTTCATCATATTGATAACATCATAGTCCCTGTAATCAATTTTCTGTTCCTAGGCATTTGGATTACTTTCAGTTTTTATACTTAAAAGGAATATTGCTGTATGTATACTTCTGTTCAGTGTGTAAGACTATGGTGTAAAGAAATAAAAATCAGAATTTATATGCACAAGAAAACATTTGCTTTCTAATTCTTCTAAAGAGACCAGGTTATTAAATTATTGGGGATATTATTATGACTTAAAGGTGTGATGTAATTTGATTGCAGTGAGGACCTAAATTTATGATGTCATAGAGACTGTTGACTAATCCTGAATTGCATGTGAACACTTTGTGTGCTTGATTTTTAAACTTTAGGTAAATACATCATGTATTTCATTTGTGTTATGTATTGTGTCAAACTAACAAGTATGAAGTATGTGCAGACTTTCATTTCTCCAATATGAGCTGGATTTTTTTTTTTTGCTTCAGTTTTCATATTTTAAAGATAATGCTTTGGATTTAAAAAAGTAAAAAGTTCCACCTGCTGTAATTAACATGGCACTTATTTTTCAGGCATGTGGGCACATTCCATGACTGTACAGGATTATCAGGATCTCATAGACCGAGGATGGCGAAGGTAAAGGTCCTTAATACAAAGATACTTCTTAAAAAAAAAAAATTTATTTATTTATTTATTTATTCATTCATTCATTCATTCATGGCTGTGCTGGGTCTTCATTTCCGCACGTAGGCTTTCTCTAGTTGCGGTGAGCGGGGTCTAGTCTTCGTTGCAGTGCGCGGGCTTCTCCTTGCCGTGGCTTCTCTTGTCGCAGAGCACGGGCTCTAGGTGCGCGGCCTTCAGTAGTTGTGGTACACGGGCTTAATTGCTCCGCGGCATGTGGGATATTCCCAGACCGGGGCTCGAACCCGTGTCCCCTTCCTTGGCAGGTGGATTCTTAACCACTGTGCCACCAGGGAAGTCCCAAAGATACTTCTGAAATTACTCAGGTTCTTCTTATAATTGAAAAATATTATTTGCCTTTAAAATGTTTTCTTGTTGTTGGAAAGAGGTTTAAGAAAATTTTTATTATATTTTGTGTGTAGAGATATTTTTCTCCTTTTAAGGGTGTTTATTAGGAAAATTTCACAAATGTAGAGAGAATGTTATAATGAACCTCACATACCTATCACCAAGCTTCAACAGTTGTTAACATTTTGCCAATCTTGTTTCATCAATTTTCCTTGCTCCTTTCGATGGACTGAATGTTGTGTCCTGTCCCCAAAGTTCATATGTTAAATCCTAACTCCCAGTTTATGGTATTTTGAGGTAGGGCCTTTGGGAGGTGATTAGGTCATGACGATGGATGGGATTATGAATGGGATTCTAGTGCCCCTATAAAAGAGACCACAGAGAGCTCCCTTGCCCCTTATGCTATGTGAGGACACAGAAAAGATGAACCAGGAAGCTTGTCTTCATCCTACATTAAATCTGCTGGTGCCTTGATCTTGGACTTCCCACCCTCCAAAACTATGAGGAATAAATTTCTGTTGTTTATAAGTCACTCAGTCTATGGTATTTTTTTTTAAGTCTTTATTGAATTTGTTACAATATTGCTCTTGTTTAGTGTTTTGTTGTTTTGGCCCTAAGGCATGTGGGATCTTAGCTCCCTGACCAGGGATCGAACCCACACCCCCTGCATTGGAAAGCGAAGTCTTAACCACTGGACCACCAGGGAAGTCCCCTCTATGGCATTTTGTTATAGCAGCTCCAGCAGAGTAAGATACTCCCCCCTTCCCCTCCTCCCACAAGATTATTTAAACCAAATTGCAGATATCATGTCATTATACCTGTATTAAGTATGTGTTTCTAAGAAGGATTTTCTTTCTTAACATCTCCACAATATCATTACCATACTTTCCAAATTTAATAATAATTATTTGATGTCACCAGTTACCTAGTCGAGGGCTTTCTCTAGTTGTGGCAAGCAGGGGCCACTCTTCATCGCAGTGCGGGGGCCTCTCACTGTTGTGGCCTCCCGTTGCGGAGCACAGGCTCCAGACGCACAGGCTCAGTAGTTGTGGCTCACGGGCCCAGCTGCTCCGCGGCATGTGGGATCTTCCCAGACCAGGGCTTGAACCCGCGTCCCCTGCATTGGCAGGCAGATTCTCAACCACTGCGCCACCAGGGAAGCCCAGTTACCTAGTTTTGATTAGATTTTCTCGTCTCAAAAAATTCTTTTTTATAGTTGGTTTATTTGAATCAGGATTCCCTTAAGGTCCACACATTGCCTTTGATAGCTGAGGTTTTTTGGCAGCTATTTTTATGTAGATGATTTGAGAATAACTATTAGGTAAGGTTCCTTACGTAAGTATGAGCAGTATGAAGTGCCCTGTGCCAGTACTCCCCAGAAGTCATGGGATTGAGCACAGTAAATGAAACTTCACAGCTTTCCTTAAACGTAATAATGGGGCCCAAAATGAAGATAGATATAGGCCAGATGTTGAAAAACTTCGTGTGCCGTGATAAGGAGATTTTGTGGCGTTTTTTAACGGTACGGGGGAGCTATTGAAGGCTTTTATGTCAGAGAGAAAAGGGATGGAATTTGTGATTTGGACATGATCATTCAGATAGCAGAGAGGTGTCTGAGCGGGTGATTCTGAAGGCAGGACCATTAGTTCCAGAGATTATTGCGGTGTCCATGTGTGAGGTGGTGAGGACCGCTGTCATGGTCAGTAGCAGTGACTGTGTATCAGGAGGTGGATTGGGTGGATCATAAGACACATTTTTGAGGCATTTTGGAAGTAGATCGCTTACTGGCAGGATATGGAGGTGCACTAGAGGGAAGAGTCTAGGAGAACTCCCAGGTTTTCGGCTCGGGAACTGAACTCATGTGTGTTTGCTAGGGCTGCCGTGACAACATACCACAAATTGGGCGGCTTGAGCAAGAGAAGTTTATTTCCTCACAGTTCTGGAGGCCAGAAGTCCGAAATCCAGGTCTCTACCGCTTTGGTTTTTCCTGAGGCCTCTCTCCTTGGTTTGCACCTGGCTGCCTTCTTGTGTCCTCACATGGTCCTTTCTCTTTGTGTGTGCAGCCCTAGTGTTTTGTTTATTGTTCCTTTTTGTGTACAATTTCCTTTTCTGATAAGGATACCAGTCAGATTGGATTAGGGCACATTTAAATCTGGACAGAATTCAGCTCGTAAATGTATGACTCTGCATTAACTGAGATCCAGAAGGCATGGAAAGGATGAGATTGGTTTGGGGGTTCATCGTGCTGGTGCCCATGGAACCCCCAAGTGTGGATGTCATAGGCAACGGCACACATCAGTCCCACAGCATCCTGGGCAGTTTTCTCTGACTGCCCTTTTGCTGTTGAGGGTGGGTGGTGGATCGAGGCATGGAAGGGGCTGCAGGTGCAGGTGAGAGGGTAATTGAGGTGATTAACCATGGAGTACATATGTAAACGTTCAGAAGAGAAAAACCTGGACTCTGGTCCTTGGTATACCCACGTTGCAAGATCATTTAGCTTATGAAAAGTAACTAAACCTAAATGTTTTTACACTGTTGATTAGATTTTTACCCTAATTAATTTTGTACTCCTGTACTAATCGACTTTGCTACATATGAGAAATGTGTACAAACTTAACAAAACTATTTTATAATTTTAGAAGTGGGAAATATGTGTACAAACCTGTCATGAATCAAACATGTTGTCCTCAGTACACAATAAGGTAAGAATTTTGATTAATATAATATATTCTATTAATATGAAGATTGTGTAATTTTTTAGTAGACTCTTGCTTTTTAAAGTGTCTATTTCTGTCTAGGTAGACATTCTTCATAAAGAAAAGCAAACAAGTTTTTTTCTACGTACTCATACTATATTCATGTGCCGATCAATAGCTGTTAATAATACTGTTTGGTTTCGATATAAATATGGTATAAAAAATACACTATTTAGTAATCTAGTCAATAATACGTGAAATATTGGGAGAATGTTGGCAAATACTTAAATTAGTTTTAGATATCAAATTTTTATCAGTTTAGCTTATGGCTTTGCAGTTCTCTGGTGTGTTACTTGACAACAGTTGTTTCATTCAGGCAATGCCACAGGATCCTGTATAAGGGGGAGGAGGGCTGACACTTAATCTGCATCTGTTCAGAGTCTAGTTTTCTTCACTGGAAAACTCGAACTAAAAGTCTGTTTTCCTACAGAGTGTTTGCTTGATTTTTCTTAATATTTTGTGTTTCCCCTGTGCCCCCCTTACTCTGCCCTAACATGGGAGGATTTTTCCCTTCTCTGATTATGCAGGTCCTCCTCTTCCCCTCCCTCTTCCCCTTCTTCTGGTAGAAAATAGGGAAGGTACGTTAGCATTGTGAGGCATATGTCTGCAGTTTCAATGTGTATGTATACTCTAGATAAAAACACAAACACAGTTGTGTCCATCATGCTTGGCATGTCCCCACAGCTGTCTCCCTTAATTACTCTTTTTTTTTTTTTTTCCTTAATTACTCTTAACTTGTTTTGGGGTTGTAGACTGTTTTGAGAATTTGACGGTTGCAGATCCTCTCTGCAGCAAAACAAAACAAGACGGAGCTGTATAGACAAAAATAATGTAACATCTAACATATTAGTTTTAGGGTGATCACTGACTTTGAATAATTCACTGCTTCCTGGTTAAGAATCCTTTCTCTTACATAATTGGTCAAAGGACTGGTACAATAAGGAGAAAAGATGGGTGTCTGGAACTTTTAGAGTGGTACTCTAATTTTTTTTTTTTTCTCTTCAGTTTTCCACGTCTTTTGGGAGATTTCCTCACCTTTATTTTCCAAGTCTTCTGTCTTCTATTTAACTTTTAATTTCTTCTTATTATATCTTATTATTATATTTTTACTCCTAAGAGGGATTTTTGTTCTTGGACTCTTAAATTTTTTGAGATTCCCTTCTTCCTGTATACTGTATGTCTCTATCCTCCAAGTTACTTTCTCCAGGTTTTTGGCACCTATCTTTGTTTTAGAGGCCCTCCTCAAGTGTCTGGTGATTCCAACCTTCCAGTGTCCCATTGGAAATTTTATGTACCCTGGTGGGTCTCGTTTACTGTGGGCTTTAAGTAGGGTGATCTGGCTAGCCTGTTCTTTGGGAGAATCTCTGAGGTCAGTATTTTTAGTTCTGATCACATTCTGGAAAAAAAGTATTATCTACTGATGTTCTGGGGCTGGGTTGGAGAAGTGGGTCTTGGAGGTCTCAGCATTCAGCATGTATACTTCCGTTTACGCTTACTGTCTGCAGTACACTTCCATTCCTTTCAGCTGTGCCTGTATCCCTCAAGTAAGAGGCCTTATTTTTCCCTTTTCTGAAAAGTTTTCAGTTTTCTGCTGGTTGTGTAGAGAGTCATATGTGCAGAGTGGGGGAGAGTATCAGATATATAAATCGCTTCCAAAACAGACTTTCAAGGGATCTTCCTATTTTCACCCTCATCTCCCAGGGTATCAGGTATGGCCAATCCCTGAGACTTTTAGGGGTAATTAGAGAAAATTGGATATTTTTTTGGCTTTTCCCACTTTTGGCTTAGGATTCAACTTTTCTTTGGTCTGCTAAGTCAGTTATCACTTGTACATCTGCTTTCTAGCTTCCAGCATTTCTCCCATTATTTTTTTTCCTAGTGGTTTATGTCTTTTTTTTTTATAGTCCTTTAACTGTATTTTTGTGAGATTTGGGGTGGGATTAGAGGCTACATTAAACCCTGTCCTATTATTCAGAACTGATTTTATTTCTTCACAGTTTGAGTTCACTTTTTAAATATTTATTTTGCTTTCCTAGGTGCCGACCTTTACAGTTTCAGCCATCAAAATCTCACAAGAAGGTTTTGAAAAAAATGTTGAAATTTCTGGCTAAAGGGGAAATTTCAAAAGGAAATTGTGAGGGTAAGATGAGATGGGGGTCTAAAAACTGTTTACCTCAAATAGATGTTTCTTTCCAAGGTTCTCACTTTCAGTCATTTCTTAGATAGGGGAAGGAGGTCCAATACAATCAGGTACTACTCTTACTCTGATGTGATGATGACTGCTCTTAGCACTGCTGTTACTGTTACCGCTGGCCCCCAAATCAAGTATATGGGGAATATATGCCAGGGAAGGTCTGGCTTGGGAAGAGGAAAGGACCATTTTAAGGATGTGATTTCCTGGAGTTTATTGAAATTTTAGTTTTCACAATTCTTCGAGAACTCTTAATTTTATTTGATCCTAATAATATCCTTATGAAGAAGTAGAAAGTGATACTGTCTCTGGAGAAATAGATGCTTATCTGCAACTCACACAAGATTGCGTAATCGCAATGCTGAGTGAAGCTCAGAGTTTCCATGTTTGAGTAAGGTTTTTAGTAAATTATATTGCCTGAAGTTGTCTCTTATTTTCAGATGAATTCTGAATTGTGAGTGGATTTCCTAAAAGATCATTAGTAACATTTAATTAACTTGGGTTACAGATACTTTGCTTTTTCAGTGTTTTTGCTGCCTTGTTTTTTTTTAATGTTTTCCTATAGGCACTACCTAATACATGACCATAAGAATTGGGAATGCCACCCATTCTTAGAGCTCTTTCTCACTTCTGCCATAGGAAATGCCTAACTCTGGGAGCCTCCCAGCCCTGTCTTAGCTTGTTAATTCATTCCCCAAGTATGTTTTGAATGCCTGCGATGTTCTAGTCCCTCTTTTAAGCACTGGAGATACAGTGGCCAGCAAAACAGGTTTGTTCTTTGCCCTCGTGCACTGTGCTTAACAGAGCAGAATTCAGGACACCTTGGAGCAGACTTGGCAGCAAAGAGGCCAGAAGGCTCTGGGTCATACTGGAAACATCAGAATTCTGGTGTAACTCTGTTTAGTGTTGTCAGTAATATAACCTTAAAGCTTAAACAGATTTTCGTGGTTAGTCATTATGCAGTTTTTTTCAGCAGCCAGGAATCATGTTCTGAGTTTCAAAAATTAATACTTAGATAAGTTTTGAGGATGCTGTCCATTAGTAAATTGAGGATTGCCTGTTTTTTTATGTAGCTTTTACATTTGGTTTTTTATTTGACGTGTTGTAGGCTTCTGAATTATTTATGTCTGCACTCAATTCATAGGAGTGATGTACTCATTAGGGTAAGAGACTAAACAGCTGTAACAAAGAGACAGCAAAATGCAGTGACTAAAAAATGATAGAAGTCTGTTTCTTTCCTCACATAACAGTCCAGTGTGGGTGTTCCAGGTCGGCCTGCAGCCCTGCTCCCCCCTCCCCACTCCCGCCATTCTGGGATTCTCTTCAACATGTGATTTTCAAGGTTGCTCTGCTTTTTACTAATTGAGCCAGTGGGGAGGGGAAAGGGTGGAAGTTCAGGGTTACAAATTTCCTTTAAAACAAGTGAGGCAAAATTGAACATGTCAGTTTGGTTCTGTTCCATTGGCGAGAGCTTGATTACACCTTGTGAAGGGACTGGCACGCTCCCTTGCCGGGGTGCCACAGTCTTAACCGCAGCCCTGACCCTGGAAGATGGGAGAATGGATCTGGTGGACACGCAGTCGTCTCTGCCACATTGGATAAAAGGGGGCTTCTTTTTCCTGTGTGTATTTTAATTGTGTCAAATGGCCTGGCTGATGGACTTTGACCTGTTTTGATTTATAGATGAGCCCATGGAGCCCACCATGGAGGATGCCGTTGCCAGTGACTTTGCATTAATAAATAAATTGGATATACAGTGTGACCTTAAAACGCTCAATGATGACCTCAAAGAGAGCTTAAAGAGTGAAGAGAAGAAGAAAGGAAAGAGCTCAGAGAGGGAAGAATCTAATGAATTAATCCAGTCACAAGATATGGAAGAGAAGTTGGACTCTGGTGAACCGTCACAGTCAGTAAAAGTGCATACAGCTCCTCAGCCAGGTATTGAAAGTGTGTTATCAGGACATATTAAAGTCGTATTAAATAATTTTCTTTGTGCTTGAGACATTGTAATCCCTGGGTGCTCTCATGAGCTAAAAACGTGAATTACTCATGAAATCTGTGAAATAGATCCCTGTTTTATATACCTTATTATTACCTGGATTTAGGTGAACAAATTGTTTAAAAAACCTGAAATAATAGCCTTATTATCCCCTAACACAGACATTTTAAAAGAGTTCCATTTCTTTTTACCACCTTAAGGCATTAGCAGTTTGAGAATGAAATTTTTGTCCGTGAGAGGGTATGGTGCTAAACATTTTTATTTTTAGTGTTAAATGAGACAAAGTAAGTTTTAGATATTATGTTCGAAATACAGACATTGTGAAATTCTTCACTTTATCATTAGATTTCTTTATGCAATCAAAATTAATTTTAGTTTGAAAACTTTCAGATTAAAAAGAAAAATTTCCAGGGAGTTCCTTGGTGGGCCTAGTGGTTAGGATTCCAGGCTTTCATTGCCGTGGCCCAGGTTCAGTCCCTGGTTGGGGAACTGAGATTCTGCAAGCTGCTCAGCCAAAAAAAAAAAAAAAAAAATTTCCACATGTTGATATTTAATCTCACCTTTAGTAAGGTGAGACTTCTTTCTGTATTATCACTTATAAAAGAACTGGCTTAGAAAATTTATCCAGCATTAAATGGATTTATTATATATGTGTGCACGTATGTATGACTCAAAATTATTTCATTAAATGTAAATTTGCATAGTTACTCTTCAATTCTTGAGTTTGTTCTTATATTTATTTATACAAAATAATCCAAGGGAGAGATTTTTTAATATTATTTTAGTTTTTTGTTTAAATTATAAGTTACATGTGTTAAAGCACAGAAAACTTTGTGTTTTTACTGAATAGTTTTTTTTTTGGTGGTATGCGGGCCTCTCACTGTTGTGGCCTCTCCCGTTGCGGAGCACAGGCTCCGGACGTGCAGGCTCAGCGGCCATGGCTCACGGGCCCAGCCGCTCCGCGGCATGTGGGATCTTCCCGGACCGGGGCACGAACCCGTGTCCCCTGCATCGGCAGGCGGACTCTCAACCACTGCGCCACCAGGGAAGCCTGCCCTTTTTTTTTTAATCTAAAATTCTCATGGCATTTAAATTGTTTGTCCGAGATTTCATCCTAATTGATAAGAATAGTCCAGTAAAATATTTTGAATGGTTTAGATCGTTTCTTTCAACTCTTACTCTCTTGGGCATTAGGGTCGGTCAGTTTGTTTACCATTTTTATTTTTTATTATAAAAATTACTTATAGTTTATAAAATTTGAAAAACCTTCATTTTGGAGAATTTCAGAGACAAATGTAGCCTGAATATTGTAATGAATTTCCAGGTACCCTTCCCTCATTTGAAACAATTACTGACTCATGATGTCCACTCTTTTTTTTTCTTCTAGTTTTATTGAGTTATAATTGACATACGGCACTGTATAAGTTTAAGGTGTACGGCATAATGATCTGACTTACATCGTGAAGTGATTCTCACAATAAGTTTAGTGAATATCCATCATCTCAGATGGGTACAAAATTAAAGAAATAGAAAAAAATTTTTTTCTTGCGAAGAGAACTCAGGATTTACTCTCTGAACAGCTTTCATCTGTAACATACGGCCGTGTTCATTATATTTATCGTGTTGTACATTACATCTCAAGTAGTGATATTTATCTTACAGCTGGAAATTTATTCTTGTTGACTTGCCTTCATCCAGTCTCCCCCTTGACCGCAAATCTGATCTCTTTTTCTATGAGCTTGTTTGTTTGTTTGTTTGTTTGTTTTTTTTTGAAATGATTGGCCATTCTTACTCTTCCAGTATTGTATTGAAGCAAATTCCAGACATTATATCATGCGGTATTTCAGAATGCATCTCTAAAAACTAAGTACTTTAAAAAACATTCACAATACCGTTATTGCACCTAAGTAAAATTCCTTAATGTTGCTGAATATCCATTATTTACATTTCTAAGTTTTTTTTCAGTCTTTCTTTTTTTTAACTTTTATTTTATTTATTTATTTTTGGCTGCGTTGGGTCTTTGTTGCTGTGTGGGCTTTCTCTAGTTGTGGAGAGCGGGGGCTACTCTTTGTTGCGGTGCGTGGGCATCTCATCGCGGTGGTTTCTCTTGTTGCGGAGCACGGGCTCTAGGCGCACAGGCTTCAGTAGTTGTGGCTTTCGAGCTCTAGAGCACAGGCTCAGTAGTTGTGGCGCATGGGCTTAGTTGCTCTGCGGCATGTGGGATCTTCCCGGACCAGGGATCGAACCCGTGTCCCCTGCATTGGCAGGCGGATTCTTAACCACTGTGCCACCAGCGAAGTCCCAGGTGTACTGATTTTATACGGATGATCTGTTTTCATTCTGCTGAAGCAATTTATTGATTTGGGGAAATCTGTATCCCGTAAATAAACTGAAATCCTAATTTGCTGCCCATTGCAGTTTGCAGTGTGACAGTACATAAATACAGTGTGAAACAATCACGGTAAGGATTGCTTAGTCCAGTGAATTCATTAGTGTAAAGATGACATAGGTGGTCTTTCATTAAAATACTGAAAAGTTGTTTCTCAGTTCACTCTAGATAGTTTTATAATTTGTTCATAATTTTAAAACTTTGGTAGGAATGTAATTTGAGTAACTGTTAGGAAATGCAGGTATTTTTCCTTATTACTATTTACGGGATGTTGATAGGTGAAATAAAACATTGTTTTAGGTATTGCTGATACATATAATAGCTAATAAAAATAGATGACCCTTTTTTTTAATTGGAGTGTAATTGCTTTACAATGTTGTGTTTTTGCTGTGCGATGAAGTGAATCAGCTATATGTATACCTACACCCCCTTCCCTCTTGGACATCCCTCCCCCTCCACCCTCCATTCCACCCATCTAGGTCGTCACAGAGCACCGAGCTGAGCTTCCTGTGCTTTATAGCATGTTCCCGCTAGCTATTTTACGCATGGTAGTGTATATATGTCAGTCCTAATCTCCCAATTCGTCCCACCCTCCCCTTCCCCCCGCCGTGTCCACATGTCTGTTCTCTACGTCTGTGTCTCTATTCCTGCCCTGCAAATAGGTTCATCTGTACCAAAAAATAGATGACCCTTAATTGAACAGTGGCTATAGTTTTATGAGCTGCACATGCATTAACACATTTAATCCTTAGGAACTCCACCATTAGGACTGGTTATTATCTTTCTTGTACAGGCGAAGAAACTTGCCCAAGGTCATCTAGCCAGGTGTGACAGAGCTCACCTCAGGTAGCCCATGTCAGCGTGTGTGCTCTTGACCAACAGGCTGTTGTGCCTCTCAGGACAAATTTGAGAAAAGACGCGTTCCCTGGCCAAAGAAAATTAATTCTCTAAGGCAACAACAGAGTGATGGCTAATTATGGAATTAGTTTTTTGTTACTGGTTTATTAGACTCATTCAGAGTTTTTTTTTAATAGGTAAATTTTGTTTTTAGTTGGAAAACATGTAGTGAAGTTGTATTATAATATGGTCTCACTATCACTGTTTTCTCATCAAATTAGTTTCTTTTGACCAGGTCTTGGTCTCTGACAAGTCCCTTAACACTCTACGTCTTAATTTTCTTCTCTGTAAAATTGACTTTTATATGATTTGTGAATACTGTTTCAGGATCCTGAATTTTTAAAAAAGCATTTTTCTTTGTTTAATTAGTGGCTTTTAAAAAAATTACAAAGTTATGTTTAGTGTTAGAAAAATTGGAGAAAAGAGAACACTACAAAAAAAAAGAGGAGGAGGAAAGTCCTTTTTTTAAATTTCTAAACCCAAGTAAGATGACTGTTAACATGGTGATATATTTCTTTCCAGGTTTCTTCCTAAATATTTTAATTATATATATTTATACATAATTTTTTTTTAATAAATTTATTTTATTTATTTACTTTTGGCTGCTTTGGTTCTCTCTTGCTGTGCGTGGCTTTCTCTAGTTGCGGCGAGTGGGGGCTACTCTTCGTTGCGGTGCGCGGGCTTCTCATTGCGGTGGCTTCTCTTGTTGCAGAGCACGGGCTCTAGGCACGTGGGCTTCAGTAGTTGTGGCTTGTGGGCTCTAGAGCACAGGCTCAGTAGTTGTGGCGCACGGACTTAGTTGCTCCGCGGCATGTGGGACCTTCCCAGGCTAGGGCTGGAACCCGTGTCCCTTGCATTGGCAGGTGGATTCTTAACCACTGTGCCACCAGGGAAGCCCATGTTTTAACATTGAATAATGACAAATCCCCTAAAATTTCTACAGCATTTAAAATGGCTGTTTGATATTCTGTTGCTTATTTTTAAAATTGTGTAATTCTATAATTGAGCATTTAGATTACTTTGAGGTTTTCATTTGTGTTCATTATTTGCCTCTATCTCTTATGATTTTCTTGGGATAGATTCCTTGAAAACAACTTCCTAGATTAAAGGGTACTCACTAAAATTTGTGGTTTATAATAGTAAAAATTGTTATATTTTAAAGGATTATCAGTTTGATATTTGCTCTTTTAATTAAAACAAAACTCAAATTGGAGCAAAACTAATGAGACCCCCCTCCTCAGTTAGTTAGAGAAGGACACAAATATCTTGAACTAAGCAAGGATATTTTTTCATTAAAAAAAACCTGCCGGAGTATGTTCTGGGATCAGTCCTCATTTACACCTGGTTCCTAAGCATTTATCTCTGTCACCAGTGATAAATGCTTAGGTTTCAGAGAAATGTCCCTCAGAAATGGGCTGGAGACAGCAGTGTCGTGAAGCAGAAGGTATTTGATTATGTTCCTTTTACAAAGGCAGAGAAGTGGATGAATATGTAAAAGAAAATGTTTCAACAATAAGAGCTGCCTGAAAAGTTTCTGTTACTATTTACTTTCTCTGGCAGTTCTTCTTCGAAGGTAGAATTTAAAGATCAACTTAGGGGTCTACACCATGAGCCTCTGAAACGTCTACCCGAAGCTCACCTAACAGTTGGAACTCTTTGTACTGATTTTGTGGAACCTTTGAGACCTTTAAAAAATATTTCTAGAGCCAAAAGTGATTGGTCTAATATTTTGAAATTCTTTTTTAGGCAAAGGGGCAGATTTGAGTAAGCCTCCATGTCGAAAAGCAAAGGAAATCCGGAAAGAAAGGAAAAGGTTAAAACTCATGCAGCAGAACCCAGGTGGAGAACTGGAGGGTTTCCAGGTTCGGTGTCAGCCACCGTCTTTGTTCCCACCAAAGGCTAAATCCAACCAGCCCAAGTCACTTGAAGATTTAATTTTTGAATCTTTACCAGAGAGTGCGTCACACAAGTTTGAGGTACTTTGGAAGGTGTTTTTTGTTTGTTTGTTAGCTACTTTGTTTTTTTTCACTTGAGATCATACAGTTGATGTTTTGCTGTTTATATAATGGGAAATTAAAGTGAATTGGGATGGAGTGGCATTTATATTTACTAAGTTAATTGGTACTTTAGAAAAACCTTTTTGTTTTTCTTTAGGATTTAAAAAGTAGGCAATTGGCTACTAAAGTAGTGAAAATTCTAGTTTTAGTGTGCTGTTATTTGAGGTACTCTGGCTTTTTGTATCTCTTGATTGAAATTTAGTAGAGTGAAAAATAGAAGAAACTGTTTTAAAATTTCATTTTTGGCAGCTTTGGTTTAGGTAGTGAAAGAGAATAGATCACAGTAGGCAAATCACTGTTTCATCCATTCTCATTTTCTGATCTTGATCAAGGCAGCAAATGGTATTACATATGCAAGCCAGCAGTTAGGAATTAACTAAACAGTCCTAAATGTACTACTATAATCATCTCATTAATTCCCCCCAAACCAATTTAGACATAGTGTGAGTATGCCTAGTCTTAAGAGTATTCCTCTTATTTTTCCCAAATTGATTTATATTCCAGGTGAAGTCTAGATTTTTCAGTATTAGTTTGGTATATTTATAAATTTTTTTTCTAAAACATTAGCCATAATGATTTTATTATATTCTCCTACCTGATTAATAACTGGTCAGCCTTTGAATTTACAGCTTAATATAATCTAAGAGCATCACTTATCACTGAAAAACCTGATATTAAACATTTACTTTGATGCAGTTTAAATCTTAGGGCAATATATATTATCAGATATAAATGTTAACAACTTTGACTATTATAATTCCTTGGCTACTCTGTTTTGGTATTGACTTTCTCCTTCCCAAATTGTAAGGAGAATGGAACACACTACTGAATACTTAAAATAGTTTATCAAGAGGTTTTTATCTTTTGATCAAATAATAATGTATTCAGGGCACCAGGCACACCTAATATAACAGTTCTTCAGTAGGCACCTTTTACTTTTTTAATGTAATGATATCCAGGATGGATAGATTTTTGTTATCCCCTGGGTGTCACTCTTTCATGAGAGCAACTACTTCTCGTGGCACAAGAAGTTTCCAGTTGGAAACAAGAAGTTTCCAATTACGCCTTTCTATTGTATTACATTTGATTTCGTGTTTTACTCTTCTATTTTGCTAGCATATTTTAACTGGTTAGTAAATAACGTTAAAATAAATGTTAGCCATTACTATGTACAGTTACTGCTTTTAATGCATCCTCATTTTAGATATGAGGAAACTAAGGTGCAGAGAAGTTAATTTATTTACGTGACTAAAATGGTGACTTTAAGATTTGAGTAAAGGGAATCTGACCATAGAGTCTTCATTTTAAACTATGCCATGAAATAGGAACACTTTTTGAGGGTTGTCTTTTACACTTATAGAAGAAAGTTGTAAGTTTAGAGTTAATGATGCATGAAAGAGTGTCCAAAAAATATATTCACATTTTCAATCTTTTGGATTGTTTTACTGAAGGTGAGTTGTGTACAGCTAATATTAAAGAGTATTTATTTGTGTCTGTGTCTTGAGTGCCAGAAGTATTCTACTGTTTTACAATAGAGGCAGTCTTACATAATTCAGTCAGTCTAAGAGCTTAGTCTTAGAATTTGGACAGGATCCTCTGCCTTCTTAGTGAGTCTATAATTTGGAGAAATAATTTTTTTCTTTATTCACTAACTGGTTGATTTTTAATGTTAAAATATTACCGTTATATGTTCATGCTTTAATATTTATATTGGAACTTCGGGGCTTTTTTGGGTGGGAATGACTTAATGCATAGTCCATGGAATAAATAAATGAATTAATGAACATTGTTTTTTAACTCCTTCTGAAGGTGAGGGTGGTGAGATCATCTCCACCAAGTTCTCAGTTCAAAGCCACATTTCAGGAGTCTTACCAGGTCTATAAACGCTACCAGATGGTTGTTCACAAGGACCCACCTGATAAACCAACTGTGAGCCAGGTCAGCAGGCCAAGTGTAATTTTTCTGTGCAAACGCAACTTTCCCCTCTATTTGATATCACTGTGTGAATTCTTGGTTTATTTGTGGTACATTTAATTTATATTCAATTTGCAGTGTATCTGCAAAGAGATAGGACCATGGAATACTGGACATTCTGAAAGCGCAGATTTTACCTGATGCCATGTTAAGAGCCTTCCATGTATAATTTCAGAATGGAAAGTAAAATGAAGTATCTCTGTTTAAAGTCACTGTGTTTAGATGCATTTATTTAAGAGTTAGTGAAAAGGCGATCTCTAAGTTAAAATATTTATGAGAAAAAAGTCAAAAAAACACCCACTATGTGGTAGGCATACTTTGTACAACACAGTTAATATGCTTTATCTCCATTTAAAAGTCATGTGTAGAAAAAGTTCATAACAAATAAATTACTCTTCGTTGATGTACTACCCGTACACAACTGAGTGGGACTAGAAAAGTAAGATAGTAGAATGTTTTAATTGAAGTCCTCATATACTTATAATTTTACAAATCAAATTACCCGAGAAAAATCTGGAAGGGGAAAAAGTTTAAAGCCCTTAATATAAGTAGAGGTGACACAGGTAGTGGCAATTAACATGAGGAGCAATAGTGACTCTGCTGTATGCAGAGAACCACAACAGGTAGATAGAGAAAAAAAAAACAAAAAGAAATTGTCCCGGCCCTTGTGAGTTTAAATTTTTCATGAATATTGGTGCACAGTTCGTGCTTCACGCTCCGTGCTAGTCAACCTGTCCCTAGGTTTATTCGTTTTATAGAAATTCCAGCGCTGAGCTTTGGAAGTGGATTTGCGGAGATCTTACTCTAGCCTCACCTTCAGAAGCATATCATCAGGCAGAGGTGTTTCAGTAGCGTTTGCTTGTATCTTCCTTGCTCTGAAGGTGAGGCTAGTACCTGTCTCCTTTGAGGACCCCGAGTTCAAGTCGTCCTTCAGCCAGTCATTTTCTTTATATGTCAAGTATCAAATGGCCATACACCAGGACCCGCCTGATGAATGTGGGAAGACCGAGGTACCTTTTGCTAAATGTTTTTTTCCTATGTTGATGAGGTTGTCTATGAAGAAGCATAATATCAATATATAACCTTCTTATTCCATTTTCTTATCTGTTAAGTAGAGTTGATGATCCTTACATTGTGTACTACTGAACTTTTGTGAAAACAAGTTATACATGTGATCATTTTAAATCCCTTAGAAAAAAGGATATGTTTTTACTCAGTGTTCTCTCCAGGAACCTGAGTGTATTGTGTTTACACATCAGTCATTGGGCTAAGACAGCAGACGTCACTGAGTGCTCTTTGTGCCAGACTGTGCCACAGCACACAGGGAGGAGTCTCTGTCTTCAAGGAATTGATGATCAAACGGGAAAGACGGACCAATAAACAAATATATCTTAAGAAGAAGCATGTGGGGAAAAGCTGAATGTGTTGAGGTTACATAGAGCATCATTTAACATGCATTTATCGAGGGCCTGTATTTTCCAGCTGGAGATATTTAGATGAATAAGAGATTGCATACTTTCCACAGTCGGACAGTGATGTTTTGGAAGAAAGATGACAACAGATGCAGAAGGATTGAAGTTTTGATTTTTTTTTTTTTTTTTTTAATGACATAGGATGTGTTAGCTTAAAAGAGATGATTAATAAGGCAGGAGTTAATGCTGCATGTTCCCTGGGAGAATGCTGACTTCTGGGTCTCGCAGAGCCTTTCTTGGTGGAGTGTGGTCTGCAGACCCACAGCATCAGCGCAGCGTCACCAGGAATGCAGACTCTCATGTCTCCCCTCAGACCTACTGAATCACAGTCTGCGTTTTGAACTAGGTCTCCAGGTGATATGTGTGCACATTCCGATTGGAGAAGTGCTTCCATAAGTTCCCCGTTGAGACCTATAGCTGTGGGTGGTAGCATTTACAGATAAGGATTCTGAAAGGTGCAAGAAGTTCCCTTTGATATTCCCAGGAGGTCTTAATTCCTTTCTGAGCGTTATTCTTTCCTACTACCCTTGAGATTCTGGCTTTGTGCCTGCCTGCTTACCAGGTATGGATAGTTGGGCCAAAACACCCTGACATGTTTGATGTGTTCCCGTGAACCCCCTCACCCCCTTTTGGGCTTCAGGCCTCTGGTGGAGACCATTCTTGCAGACCTAGTTCAATGCGAAAGTTCATAGTCGTAACTGGGGAGACAGATGGGTAAGCAGTTCCAGTGCTGTTGGATTAGTAAGGAAAGCCACCTTAGTGGGACTGGAGGTTAGGGAGGTTTTTCTGAAGGAAGTGACATCGGAGCCAAGTCTGAAAAGATGAGTGCCACTTAACATCTGGACAGGCTCTAGGGCAGTGTTCTGTATTTAGGCATAAGGTATGATTGAGGCTTTTTAAAAAGGCTTAAATTTACATTCACTATCATCGGTAGTACTGAACTCTGGGTACATGATTTGACCTTGTGTTTAAATAGAAATACATAATGGATTTCTTTATTGTAGCCAAATAGTTGTGCTTTAATGATTCATTTTATAGTATCACATGCTTATAGCAAATTCATACAGGTGGGAAAGTTTGTATAAACTATCATAAACTTTCCCACCAGTATGAATTTGCTGTGTTTAGTACTTTGATTTCATACAAGTGAGTATATTTGGCTTTGATAAATTCTTTTACTTTATTCATAGCATTTTATTTACCTGACATCTAACTGAATTCATATGGAGTTTTCAGAGACATTTGAAATGATGTTTTTCACGTGGGCGAATTTGTTATCTCACTGAATGTAGTTTCTAAGAAATAACATGAAATAACATTTTGTAAGTCAAGACTCTGTACTGTGCTTTTTTCTTTATATTAGCCTTATTGAGGTGTAATTCACATACCATTATAAGTCACCCATTTAAAGTATATGATTCAGGGGTTTTTAGTATATTCACAGAGTCGTGCAACCATCCTCACTAGCGCCAGAGTATTTTCATCATCCCCAGAAGAAGCCCCATTCCCACAGTGGTCACTCCTTGTTTATTCCCCAGACACCCCAGCTCCAGGCAGCCATATTCCACTTTCTGTCTCTGGATTTCCTTAGTCTACAATCAGTATTGTACAGTTCATATAAATGAAATTGTACAATGCTGGTCTCTTGTTGACTGGCTTCTTTCTCTTAGCATAATGTTTTCAAGGTTCATCCATGTTGCAGCATGTGTCAGTACTTCATTCCATTTTATGGCTCAATTAATATTTCATTGTATGGCTATACCAAATTTTGTTTCTCTTTTCATCCATTGATGGGACTTTTGGGTTGTTTTCATTTTGGGGCTTTTATAGAAAGTTTTGCTATGGACATTTGTGGACAAGTATTTATGTGGACATATGTTTTCATTTCTCTGGGGTATATACCTAGGAGTGGAATTGCTAGGTCATAGGGTAACTCTATGTTTACCTTTTGAGGAAGTGCCAGCCTGTTTTTCAAAGTGCGACACCTTTTTAAATTCCCATCAGAAGTATGCAAGGGTTCCACTTTCTCCACATGCTCAGCCACACTCGTTTATTCCTTTATTTATTTATTTTTTTAATTTTAGCCATCCTAGTTGGTGTGAAGTGGTTATCTCATTGAGGTTTTTTTTGGTCTGCTCTGCGAGGCTTGTGGGATTTTAGTTCCCCGACCAGGGATTGAACCTGGGCCACAGCAGTGAAAGCGCCTAACCCCTGGACCACCAGGGAGTTCCCTCATTGAGGTTTTGATTTGCAGTTCCCTGATGGCTAATGATGTTGAGCATCTTTTCATGTGTTTTTTGGCAATTTGTATATTTTCTTTGAAGAAATGGCTATTCACATTTTTTGCCCATTTATAATTTTTTGCCCATTTTTAAGGGACTAGATAACAAGTCCCTTATCACATATGTGATTAGAAATATTTTTTTCATTCTGTAGATTATATCTCCAGTAGGATTTTTTATTTTACAATCTGTTTTGTCTGATATTGGTATAGCCATTCCGTCTTCTTCTGGTTCCTGTTTGCATGATACTTCTATACCATCCTTTTTATCTTCAATCTCTTTGTGTCTTTGAGTTTCACGTGTGTCTTTTTTAGACATCATATATTTGGATCTTTTTTTTTTTTTTAATTTGGAGGGAGAACAGTCTCTCCCACTTAGTTGAAGTGTTTAATCCGTCCATATTTAATGTTGTTATTGATAGAGTTGGATTTATGTCTTCATTTCACTTTTTTTTCTATGTTTCATATCTTTGTTCTTTTATTTCTTTACTACTTCCTTTTGCATTAAATGAGTATTTTCTAGGGTAACATTTCAATTCCTTTAATGATTTTTTTCACTATATTTTTGAGGTGTAGTAGCTGCTCTAGGGCTTACCATATACATCTTGACTCACAGGAGTGACTACAGATTTATACTAACTTGATTCCAGTGAGGTATAAAAATGTTACTCCTGAGCTCTAGTCCCTCCTCCCCCTTTTTGTGCTATTTATAACATATATGTTATAAACTCAATATATGTTATAATTATTACCTTATATGATTTTATGTCTTTTATAAAGCTGAGAAGAGGAATAGGAACAAGTGTTTGTTTATAATTTGTTAAAATTAACCTGACTTTCCATTTCTGGTTCTGTTCATTTGTTCCTGTGGATCTGAGTTACTATCTAATGTAATTTTCTTACTGTAGTTCAGCTTTGTTCCCGTCCACCTTCCTTATGATGCTATTGTCAAACATCTTACTTTCCTGTATGTTATAGTGCCAACAGTACAATTATACACATATTATTTTGTACAATTGCTTTTAAAATCAGTTAAGAGAAGAAAGAATACACACATGTATTTGAGAAGCCTCTGATGTCACGCCCTGGGGCCTCGGCCGTGGACGTTGCACACTAGTCCCCCTGGGATGACGGTGGTCTTACTAGTGTTCTCTTTGTCGCCTTCCCTGATGCTGTTGAGGTGTTTTAGCTCTGTTGGTTTCACATCCAGCTCTCAGGCTCCACTAACTGCTGACTGTTCGCCGCAGTGTTTTCGGCAGTGCCCCAGGGCGTACATTTGTTTTCGGCAGTGCCCCGGGGCGTACATTTGTTTTCGGCAGTGCCCCGGGGCGTACATTTGTTTTCGGCAGTGCCCCAGGGCGTAAATTGCTCCACAGTTTGATTTATTGAATTTAGTCCCCTTTGCAGCAGCAGTTTTTGAGGCGCATCTTTGAGGTTTGTTCTGACCCCAGGAGGGCTCTTCTTCACTGTCTTTTCCTGTTTCTCTCTGGTAAACCAGCTGGCCTACGGTTTAGCTTGTTGCCCTCATGGAACTGCTAGCCTCCTCTTAGATGCTTCCACCAAAATCTCCATTGTTTTCAAGACTTCCCCTGGGCTTGAACTTCCCTCTGTCCCAGATGTAGTCCTGATTGCTGAGGAGCTCTCTGTTCTGTGGCCTGCCCTCTTGAGCCCCTTTGTGCCGCTGCTCTGGAGCTGCGGGCAGGGACGGTGGCTCATTTCCCTTGGAGTGACACCTCTCCTTCATGAGCAGCGCGCTGGTCAGGAGCTAGGTCCTGCTTCTGGTCTTCTCTGGGTGGATGATTAAGTTTTGGACTCATTAACAGGGAATTTTAAGACGTGTGAGCTGCCCTAGTGATAGTTCTGTGTAGGGAGACGGTCTAGGGAGACGGTCACTGCTGTAGATGAGTCCTTCACCTGCCATGTTTTCATCCTAGAAATTCTTTCTTCACTTGGCAGACTCTTGCTCGCAGGTAGAGAGTAAGTGCTCTGTCTGTGGGGCTGGCTGCCTAGACGATCTGACTTGGACATGCTGCTTTGCTTCTCAGGCTCGAAGTGAGGCGTTTTATACTGAAGGGACCTAATTCTTGTCATGGAGTACAAATAGTAGTTTTCCCTTGTACCTGGCTACGGTTTCTACCTGAGGAACCAGCCAGTGTTCCTGTGCTCGGAGGCAGAGAGAAGCCAAAAAAGTCCTCCTTTGAAAAGTTCCAATGATGTCCCGACCTGCTTTATGGGCTCCATGCAGCAGCTCACTGTGTTGTGGTTTTGTCAATATAATGGTCCAAACTAATTTAATTACGTTCAAGAAAATCCATTTTTGCTTTTGTTGTTGCAAACCATTTGAAGTAAAAAACAGTCAACATACTAACTTGTAACCATATCAATGCATAACATCCATTTTTACTCTGTTGGTGACCGTAAAATAAAATCGTTTAAACACCCCAAAAAGTAGGTTATTCTTTGAGAGATTTGATGAGAATATAAATAAATATAGATTGCTTTGATATGCAGAATAGCAAGTCAGTTCTTTTTAGTAACATCTTTAGAAAAACAGCACATAATTGCAGATAGTGAGATGGCATAGGATTTAGTAAATTATTCTATATGTTTCTTTCTATTACTGTTTTCAATCATTCAGGTAGATACCAGATTTTCAGAAAATAGTACTATCTAGATAAAATAAAACAGGAGTAATTTGTCACCTATCTTTTGTATAATACAATATAAAGCCAGCATTTAATAATCTTTGTTTTTCAAAATATCAGTAATTCCATATGATATAAACATGGGATTTTTAGCTGAAATTCTATTGTTACATTTTAGAAAACAGTGTTATCTAATAATGTTTATTAAGTGCCAGTTGATCTGAGCTCTTCTAAACTATTTGAAGAACAGGCTGTAACCATAGCTCCAGTAGTCTCATCACAATTCTGAGGCATTGACTAAATTGTTTAACAAATTTTATTAAGGGCTTTCAAACATAAAGGAAAATTGAGAGAGTAGTATACTGACCACCTGGTACCCATCACCTGGATTCAACAGTGGTTAGTTTTCTGTGTTTGCTTTATCGTTTTTTGTGTGTTGAATCATTTTAACTTAGATTATGCATCATGACATTTTACTCCTAAAGTCTTTAGCGTACGTCTCTGAAAAAATAAGGTGTGCTTCTTCAAAATGCAATGTCATTATCACATGTAAGAAAACTGGTGATTTGTAAATATCATCTAGTATCTGTCTCATTTAAAAAAAATCAGTATCCAGTCTAGGTTCGTAGATTACATTTAGCTGTATATTAGTTTATATTTTTCAAATTGTATAACAGCTTCTATCTTGCAACTATTTTTTGTGATATTGACTTGTTTTTTCAACTTTTTACTGTGAAACTTCTGAAATTTATGAACAAAAGCTGAAAGGATACAGTGAACACCTACATACTGTTCACAAAGGTTCACTGGTTGTTAATAACTTTAGTGAAATTTGCTTTGTCATCTTTTCTTTACTGGAACCACTTGAAAGTAAGTTGTGGGTATTATAACACTTTGCCTGTAAGTACTAAGCATGCATCTCCTAAAATAAGTATATTCTCATGTAACCACAATGTTTATCATTCCTAAAAAGTTAACAGAAATTTTATAACATCATAATCCATATTCAGATGTTCCCAATTATACCCAAAATACCTAGAAAGCTTTTTTTAGAAAAATACTAGATCCAGCAAGGTTCCTGCCTTGAATGAAGTATTATATTTATGGTGTGTTTATAATATGGCTGTTATGTTTCCTAGGTCTTTTTAAATGTTTTTCTTCCTCATGGCATATTTTACGAGAGTGTAGGCCACTTGTTTTTAGAATGTCCTTTATTCCGTATTTGTTCCTAGTGTTCAGATTCAGCCTACATGTTTTTAGGTGTAGGTGATATGTACTTTCTAAAAAAACCCTTTTATTGAAGTGTAGTTTCATACAGGAAAATGCACATAGGTGTTCAGATAGATGAATTTTCCTAAATTGGACTCACCCTTGTTCAGAGGTGCTCAGATCACGAAATTGACTACTGCCAGCCCCTCGGAGCCCCCTCTCGTCCTTTTCCCGTCACTGCCAGTACTTTTGTGACTTGTAAGACTGCAGATCAGTCTTGCCTGTTTTGTACCGCGAGTTGGATCACGTACTCTTTTGCTCGTGGTTTCTTTCGCTCAGCATTATATTGAGTGCAATTCATCTGTAATTTTGCGTGTTGTAGGTTGCTCAGTCTCATAGCTGTATACTGTTCTAGTTATGAATATACCATAATTTATCCATTTCTACTGTTAATGGGAATGTGAGCAACTCCTGGTTTGGGGCTACTGTGAATAGTGCTGCATGTGTACATCCTTTTACATGTCTGTTGGTAAATATATGGGCACATTTCTGTTGGGTATACACCTAGGATAGAATTGCTGTCATTAGGTATGCAGATGTTCAACGTTTAGATGTTGCCAGTTTTTTCTAGGGGTTAGGCCAGTTCTTTTCGTCCTGCTGTATCGTATCAGGCAGCATGCCCTGTATTTGTGCTGCTAGGTCTGCTCACTTAGATGGATGGCAGCCATCAGATCTTTTTATTGTTAAGTGCCATTTTCACCTTTGTAATGAGATCTTTCCATTGTAAAGGCACATTACTCACTATTTAAAAAGTGAGCTGTGGGATGGTATTGGTATTTTTGAGAGATTTTGAAAAATCTCTGTCCCAGTCACCTATTGTCCAGTCATTTTATCATCTTTTGGTGTTTCTTGCCTGAATCAGTTATGGGAAGGTGGGAGGGGCTGCACAATGGTGAATTATCTAATTGTTTTATTTTCTTCTACATTTATTATCTGAAATTACGTATCTTCCGTAAAGAAGAGCTTTATCTTCATTTACCTCCCCTTCCCCCGCCCCCCATCATTTTTCCTTCTGGTATCACTGTGGGCTCATGGATTTAAAAATTTTTCAATTATAATCCATTGCTATCTTTTTTTTTTTAATGCTTAAATTGTACCAAATTTGGCCAGTAGGATTCCCCTCAAGGGAGTCTAAGTATTTATTCCCTTTTTATCTGGTTCAATAAGGTGTTCCAGACTAATGTGTTTTTCTTCTTCCGGGTTTGGAATCAGCCTTTCTCCAGTGAGTCCTAGCTCCTTTTAGTGGAGAATGGTATTTTTGTGCCTAAATCAGGATGCTAGTTATGCTCTTTAGGTACATGACAGTGGCTTCTGAAAGTCCAGGCCAGTTATCTATCTTAAAGAATGTCCCACATTCTGTATTTGTCCGAATCTGTCCTCCTGGTCTAATTTAGCTTCTTTGTTGCCCAGATTTCCTGTAGACTGAAAATTAAGTCTAAACCTTGATTCAGGTTAAACAATTTTGACAAATATGCTTCATAGGTGATTTTGTGTATATCGTATCATGTCAGAAGTTATATAATAATGGGTTGTCCCAGTATTGATGCTAATTTCAAACACTAGGTTAAGGAGGTAATGTCTAGATGTCTTCATTGTAAGGATAAGATTTTCCCTGTGTTTAGCAAGTTATCTGTAGGAGAGTTACTTCTGCACAGATGAATGTCCCCTTCGTCAACAGCCTTTCATCTCGTGGTTTTAGTATCCACTGATGATCTTTGTTTGTTTGTTTTTGCGGTTGGCGGGCCTCTCACTGTTGTGGCCTCTCCCGTTGCGGGACACAGGCTCCGGATGGGCAGGCTCAGCGGTCATGGCTCACGGGCCCAGCCGCTCCCTGGCACGTGGGAGCTTCCGGGACCAGGGTACGATCCCGCGTCCCCTGCATCGGCAGGCGGACTCCCAACCACTGCGCCACCAGGGAAGCCCTGGAGTTGGCTTCTTAATTTAATTTTAGTTTTTAATAGGTGATATATTTACATAGTTCCAAAGACAAAACTACAGAAAGAGAGATTCACTTAGAGAAGTCCCCTTTGTATATCCCCTCTACCCTGTCCCCTGCCCTCTGGTAATAACCATTTTAATTAGTGTCTGGTGTTTTTTTTTTTTTTTTTAATAAATAAATTTATTTTTGGCTGCGTTGGGTCTTCGGTGATGCACAAGGGCTTTCTCTAGTTGCGGCGAGCAGGGGCTACTCTTTGTTGCGGTGCGCGGGCTTCTCATCTCGGTGGTTTCTGTTGTTGCAGAGCACGGGTTCTAGGCACACGGCCTCAGTAATTGTGGCTCACGGGCTCTAGAGCACAGGCTCAGTAGTTGTGGCGCACAGGCTTAGATGCTCCACGGCATGTGGGATCTTCTCGGACCAGGGCTTGTACCCGTTCCCCCTGCACTAGCAGGCGGATTCCTAACCACTGCGCCACCAGGGAAGCCCCTAGTGTCTGGTTTATCCTTCTAGAGTTTTGTTTGTTTTTCCAAAAGTAAACAAATACATATGAATAAGCTTATTTTTCCTCCTTTCTTTCACCAAGAAGAACATTCTGCGTACACTCTTTGGCACCTTTCTTCTCTAAAAACATATCCTAGGGATTCCTCTCCTATGATATCATAGAGATCACCCTCATTCTTTGTTTTTTCCACCACATATTTTTTCTTAAGTGGACATACGATAGTTTATTCAAGCAATCTCCTATTAAGATTGGCTTGTTTCTAATCTTTTGCTGTTATAGGTAGTATAATTTTGTCATTTTGCATTTGTGTGAAGGTGTACTTTTTTGCTTGATCTGACATAGTGCATCAAAAGACAAAAGCTCATAGAATTTTGCTGGATATTGCCGCACTTCCTCCACAGTTGTATTCCTCTGTGCTCCAGAGTATGAGAGTGCCTTTCTCCACAGCACCCCCAAAAGAGCGTGGTATCAAACTTTTGTGTTTTTTTTGTTTTTGTATCCTTGATTAATTTTTAAAGTATTGAAAAGATGTTAGGAAGAGTGTCTTATTTTGGATAACTTCTGTGATCATAGGCTGAAATGTGTATAAAGAATTTTGTTTTGTAGTTTACTTTATATAGTTTAATGAAACAGGTGAGAGACTGATGCTGGTGGTAACACAGAAGTGGAAGGGAGTAAGCAAAAAGGTTCTAAGGAGTGATGAAGATGACGTACTGTTATTATCCCTAATAACCAGGAATATTATTAACAACGTAAATTATGAGGCTTAAAAATGATCTTTCTAAGAGTATGCTTAATGACTCATAACACTTTTCTCAATGAGAATATGAATCTTCCTTGTTAAATTTAGTGACTGAATCCAGGTTATTGCCTTAATAAAATATTTAAGCAGTGAGAAATTAGACCCTGTCTGGTCTATAAGAAGTCTGCTTGCACTAAAGAGGCAGGCTTACATGCCCCTTTTCCTCCTCATTGCAGGATTAACATGTTATGTGATTTTGTGTTTATATGTGTGCGTATCATATCATAGTTGCATTGTTTTAGAATTAAAGGAAATTTGATTTAAATTTTAGAGAAATATATATTCCTATCTCTCCTTTTTATGTGAGGTCGAGTCTTTTACCTGAAACATAGTTAGGGGGTATAGAAAGTAAACCTGGCTTGAGTGATGTGCTCATAAGTCACTGTGTGGCAGTGTATTGGACGTGTCTAGTGTCATGCAGGGAGGGCCCTCTGGTGGCATCATTGTTACGTACCCTCTCTTCATTGCTGACCACCCCTGTGGCTAGGGTGAGGGCCTGGGCAGCAGCTCCCATGGGCTGTGACTCCTCTGACTTTATTCTTCTTCCATTGTGTTGACAAGAACCCTTCTTGAACTGTTTGTTCTGTGGCTTTGTTATCTGCAGTGGACACCTGCCTACTTTTAGTAAGTCCCTATTATAGGTCTGTACTACAAAGGATTTCCTTTTGTGAGCATGCCGTTCTCTATCTAATTAAACAGCTGAGGTTCTCAGGCTTCATGGTCACCGGCGTTCCGTGTTTTCATTTTCCCTTCTACTATGTCACACATTCACAAGTTAGTGACAAGAAAACATAATCATGGAAGATGAAAATAGTTTATCACCTGCTAGATGTCTTTGTCAACACTGGAGCCACTTTTCTGGCGTAGATTACAGAGCCCATCATCTTAGTTTCCGTTCAGATTGTTTAAAACACAGCAGTCTTTGAATCCATGGATGAAGATAGTGGAAGTGTTATCCTAGGCGACAAGTACTCAATTGAATAACGCCAGACAGTTATTCTCTATTTGTTTGTAGATAGTCATAACATTGACAATGTTACTTACCATTTACTGTTTTTTAAAGAAATCTTTAAAAGGCTTCTTTAAAAGAAAAAGATGAACAAACTTTGTTTTTTAGAGTAGTTTTAGGTTAAAAGGCTTTTTTGGAAAGAAGTTCACATGTTATTTGAAAGACATATCACTAGGATTAATAAATCTGAATTTTATATTTTTACTTTAATTTTCTAAAAAAAACTTTTAAATTGAAAGTTTCAAGCGTTCACAGGGTAGAGATAATAGTTTAGTGAACCCCCGTATGCCCATCGCTCAGCTTCGGCACTGTCAGCACTTAGCCTTATTTCCCCTTGCCACTTTTTGTTTGTTGTCCCTGAAATTATGCTCTTTTACCTATACATACTTTAATTTCTCTTTGCTTATTCCATCAGGTGATCTTGTATAAATTTAAAAATTACAGTGATTGAGGTATTTCAGGCTACTGTGCTTTCCCAGAAAGCACTGTTTTCTAAACTGGTTCAGAGAATTTACTGTGAGAGACTCACATATCAGGAGACCTCTGCTTCTGAGGGATATTTATTTTGGGGAAAGTTATCTTATATTCAGGCATAAATGATTAGACAGTAAGCGTGGTAAAGAAAAGTTTGCCATGTGTCCCTTCTGACCCCATGGAGCAATGAAAGGAGGTGGTAGAATACCAGACTGTTGTCTCACTCCAGCCACCAGGTGGTGCTGTAGATCTGGAACAGGTTTGTTCCTTCATCCAGGCTCAGTCCTATCCCAGTGTGGGATGTGTGTTTACAGCCTATGAAGTATGGATAATGCTTTTCTTCTGCCATTTATAAGAATTAGCGTGCATTGAGGCATTGAATATGATAATTACAAGTGATTCTTTGCTTGTTAAAGATTTAAGTATTTTCTGGAACTTAACCTAGAGAAGCTTTCAGATTCATTTTTCCTTCTTAATAGCCTTACTCTATGTATATGAAAATATTGAATAACAACTTATATTTAGAAAATTATTCACTGTATCATGCTGACCTCTTCCTTCAATTATGTAAAGAAACCAGACAACCATGTATAGGATAGGCATATACTATTTTATAAATATCTGTCATAATTAACAGAATTTGAATGATGGCTAGGTGTGAGCATTTTGAAATTTTTAAGATACTTTTTAAGCCTATTTTCTTGAGTAAAGTAGAGGGCCTAGGCAATATTTGTACAGTTCAATAAAAAAAAAAAAACACTTTTTATGAGCAGCTCCTAAGTAAGGGCACTTTTGTATTGTAGTCTGTCTTAAGGTATGTTGCATGACATTTGTTACTAATAGTAGTTAAATTACCAAGATTTAAAAATCATTTACTTAAATAAATTTAGAGGAGAGGCCACAGTTTTATCCTCATGATAATGTTAATTCTGAGGGAGATGCAAAGGGGTAGAGTTAAACTAATGCTGGGGACATTTTTTCTTAAAGTTTCTTTTGGTTAATAATTTCCACAACTTGTCTCAGATCATAAAATCGTAGCGTCATACAACGTTAGAGACGGAAGGACCTTTGTGATTGTGTAGATGGTATAGATTCACTTCTCTTGCTTAGAGAATTAATTTGTCTAAGATAATATGGGTGGTTAGTGGCAGAGCAATGATTCCAAATTTACGTGCTTTACACTAGACCGTGGTGTTGTCATTTGAAGACGTAAAAGTGGGCCTAAATAGTTAACATAGAATAACTGACATCAGTGAATGAAATGTTCAACATAAGCAAATTTTCCAAATAATTGAAGCATTTTTATTGTTAAAATTTTATGTCCAAATGTATTGTGTTCTTCCCTGCCTTCTCACACAGAATACTGAGCAGGACTTGTCTTGATAATGACTTGCATATTCCCTCAGGAGTGTTCTGCTCTTACAGTACTTCTGTGTACCACATGCCCTCAGACTACTGCTTTTTTCTGTAAAGTTACTCTTTTCATCTTTTTTTTTTTTTTGTGGTACGCGGGCCTCTCACTGTTGTGGCCTCTCCCGTTGCGGAGCGCAGGCTCAGCGGCCATGGCTCACAGGCCCAGCCGCCCCGCGGCATGTAGGATCTTCCCGGACCGGGGCACAAACCCACGTCCCCCGCATCGGCAGGCGGACTCTCAACTACTGCGCCACCAGGGAAGCCCTTTGCTCTTCTTTTTGCTGTCAGTTTTTACTGTGTTAGTTTGTCTGGTATTGGCATTCTTGCCTTTTTTAATTTGTGGTTTCTTAATGTGTTTGTTAAAATATTTATTGAGCATATACTGTGTGCTGGGTAGTGTCCGGGTGGCATTTGCTACAGTTAGCAAATGAGTGGATAAATCAGATGAAGATCCCGTGCTCTTGTGGAGCTCACATTCTCGGGTGGGAAGGAGTGGCCAGAGATAGTCATTAAAGAGTGAGCACCCTGGGGGCTTCCCTGGTGGCGCAGTGGTTGGGAGTCCGCCTGCCGATGTGGGGGGCATGGGTTTGTGCCCCGGTC
>NW_020174301.1:10965937-11021586 GCF_003031525.2 Neophocaena asiaeorientalis asiaeorientalis | reverse complement strand
GGTCCCCAAAAAAAAAAAAAAAAAAAAAAAAAAAACAAAACAAAACAAGAGTAAGCAGACCGAATGAGCAAATTACCCAGTAGTGTTAAATGTTAAGGAAGAGAAGAGCAGATGTAAAGGGAGGAGTGGCTGTATTAGTTACTGGCTTGGAAACTAGATCACCAAGTTTATTGTTTGTAAAGTAATAGTCAAGGGGAAAATGGCAAAGGGAGTTGGAGGGATTCTTTTGCGAGTTGGGAACATAAGCATTAGGACATGCCTTTTTGAGTCCTCATTTTAACCTTTATTGCTTTCTTCTGGGATTTGAATGTCTGAAATTCTAGAGTAGTTTGATAATTGACCTCTAGCTAAGGTATAACAATATAACAGTAACCATTATAGTTAATATGTACATATTTATATTGTCTTCTGGAAGCTGAGGAATGAGACAGTGAAGCAGGATGTTTGGTGTCAAATGGAACGTGTGGCATGAAGTGGACGTTGATACTTGATTAACGAGCTGCAGAAGGAGAGATGAGCCCTGTGATAAACGATCTGGTTTGAACAGTGCGAAGATGACACCAGTACTAGTAGACAGCGCGTGTGTGTTTATAATTCTAGACATTTTGGGTAAGAATACCGATGACAGGAAGGCTGAGTAGCATCACGTGTGACGTGTGGACTCTGACCAGGCACTCTTGCCCTAACTCTCATCTTTTCCACTTATTACCTGTGTGGCTTTGAGCAGGTTCCTGCTCCCTCTGCTTTCCGCTCTTCAGGTTCCTCATTTGTAAACTTGAGGGGGACATCACATGGGGTTTGTTGTGAGGATTAAGTCAAGGTAAAGGTGCTTGGCTAAATAATCTTTGACTAAACTTGAGATGGTAGGATGGGGATGATGATAAACCATTAGGAAGCATCAGAGACACCAAGGTCAGGGGCAAACAAGTGATACTTCTGGTCCATCCAGCCAACATTTGCAAATTAAATTATATTTTTCTTTGTTGTTTGTTTTTCCATTTAATTCTTATATCTGTTTGAATTAAAAGATCTTATATGTTTTAAATTTTAATATTAAATTAGAATCAGTTCTTTCAGAGGAAAAATGTAATAGTACTCAAAACCGTTCAGTTTGGTTCATCAACGTGATTTTAGTCTTTAAAATACTATTATACCACATAAAATCTATAAAACTTGTCATTTGGTGACGCTATATATGTATAGTTCTCAATCGCTTTGCTTAGAACTGGAAACAAAGGAACTGTGGATGTTCCTGTGCCTTAACTCTGGTGATGGAGCTTCTTGCTTATTCTGTGACTAGGTCTCTCCTTTTGAAAAATTAGCTATATTGTATTAAACTACCATAATCTGTGGTATACTTTGTGCTCGTAAACCAACTTATAAAATACTCTGTCAGAGTCAGAAATATACACTTCCGAGTGCCAGGAATGGAGTAGATGCCTAGTGAACATTAATTAAATGAATGGGCAACTGAGTTGACTATTTTTAAGAAACAGCTGGATGGAAGCAACCTAAATGCCTATCGACAGACAAATGGATGAAGAAGATGTGGTACATATATACAATGGAATATTACTTAGCCATAAAAAGGAACAAAATTGAGTCATTTGTTGAGACGTGGATGGATCTAGAGACTGTCATACAGAGTGAAGTAAGTCAGGAAGAGAAAAACAAATAACGTATATTAACGCATGTATGTGGAACCTAGAAAATTGGTACAGATGAACTGGTTTGCAGGGCAGAAGTTGAGACACAGATGTAGAGAACAAATGTATGGACACCAAGGGGGGAAAACCCCGGTGGGATGGGGATGGTGGTGTGCTGAATTGGGCGATTGGGATTGACATGTATACACTGATGTGTATAAAATGGATGACTAATAAGACCCTGCAGTATAAACAAACAAACAAACAAACAAAAGAAACAGCTGGAGGGCTTCCTTGGTGGTGCAGTGGTTAAGAATCCGCCTGCCAACGCAGGGGACACAGGTTCGAGCCCTGGTTTAGAAAGATCCCACATGCCACGGAGCAACTAAGCCCGTGTGCCACAACTACTGAGCCTGCACTCTAGAACCCACGAGCCACAACTGCTGAGCCCACGCGCCGCAACTCCTGAAGCCCGCGCACCTAGAGCCCCTGCTCCGCAACAAGAGAAGCCCACGCACTGCAACAAAGAGTAGCCCCCGCTCGCTAAAACTAGAGAAAGCCCACACGCAGCAACAAAGACCCAACGCAGCCAAAAATAAATACATTTTAAAAAAATGTATTTTCCATTTGCCAAATGGAAAACTGCAAGAAAGAAAATAGCGTTCTTGAAACTTGTGACGTGAAGCCAAAGGAAAATTCATGTGATGTCAAAGCTCTTGACAGTGGTCCTTCTATAAGAAGTAAAAGCTGAGAGAGTGTTGAGAAATTGACCCCTACGAGTTAAGCACATTTTAGTGAGTGCAAAGCTAGTGTGCTAGGGATCATCTTGTTGTGGGCACCATTGCCGTTTGTCTTTAGTTTTTGTATTTTAGGTCTGCTTTTTCCATTAAGCCTGAGGAGCTTCAAGTTTTAAAATGACCTCCTGGTAATGACTTGACAAGTGAACAGTACCACCTATTGAGGACTGGCCTAAACAAGGAAAGTTTGTGTTTTTGCCGTGGAAATTCATATGATATGCCAAATAAGTTTAGCTAACTGCTTGCATGATTAAAAAGCAGTTGATTTGCTTCTAGTCAGTAGTTAATTATAACAGTAAATATATACATTATATATGTGATTTTTAAAATCCAGAATATGTAAATGTGTAAAAAAGTAGGGGATATATTTGTGTAGGTCTGTAAATATTGTCTGTAAATAACATACATGTTGGCTTTTCTGCGACAGTCATCCTAGAAATAGCTCAAAGTTTTACACGTGGAATGGCTCCCATGTTTCTTTCTCCTGGGCTGTAGAGGAATGTGATTCTTCTATTCAACCAATCATATACATATTTAATTCCTTGCATGTTCCAGTCACTGTGGTAGGTCATGGGGATGCATAGATGAATAAGACACGGTCCTCTGCACATTTTAAAAAATGAAAAACTTCTTTTCATAAGTTTGCATTAATGTTTAAAATGTTAAAATCCCAATAATATTAAAGAGTAATGGAAATATATGTTACCTGGCATGATGTAGAGATATTTGATCTTGCCTGGGATCACTTGGTCTGATAAGTATGCAAGCAGTACCTATAACCATTATTCATGTGTTAATATAATCGAGTATTTTCAATAATAATTAAATTGCTGATAATATATTCAATTTCTTAGTACTTTGACTAGAGAGCTTTTATTTTTTATTATTATTATTTTTTTGCTGTACGCGGGCCTCTCACTGTTGTGGCCTCTCCCGTTGCGGAGCACAGGCTCCGGACGCGCAGGCTCAGCGGCCATGGCTCACGGGCCCAGCCGCTCTGCAGCATGTGGGATCTTCCCGGACCGGGGCACGAACCCGTGTCCCCTGCATCAGCAGGCGGACTCTCAACCACTGTGCCACCAGGGAAGCCCAACTAGAGAGTTTTAAAAATAAATTTTGTTTTGACTGTGCTCTCCTGCTAAGAGACTTTATTTCTAAGTTTTGTGGTATTTTCTGCTTATCCCTAATTCATGTCATTCAGATTTTTGGAAGACACCCAGTTTTTCAAGGTCAATTTGGATTCTTTTACCAACTTAGTGCCATTTAAGTGATACCTAGTTTTGTCCTCAGTAATCTTTTGAGTAGTTGCTCCTCAAAAATAATACTGGAAGTTTCCCTGCAGGAAATTAAAGGAGTGTATTGAGGACATAGGTGGTCCTGAGGAGAGCTGATGAGAAGGGCACAGGCTGTTTCTTCACAGATACCAGCTCTTGGTTACTGGTGACTGCTTCTCTCTGTTTGTGGCATCTCACCTCGACCAAATGACACAATTTTGCAAAGTAGCCAGGGGCCATGAAGACACATAGGGGAAAAGAGCAAAATATGGATATTCATTTATTCGTTTATGAATTGATTAATCCAATTCACAAGTGAATGAATGCATCTAGGCATTTAAGCAGCAAATATTCGTTGAGTCCCTACTATGTGCCAGGCATCATTTTAGACTCTGGGTAGTGAACAAGAGAGAAACGTTCTCAACCTCAGGGAGATTATATGTTAGTGAGGAGGATGAATAAACAAGTAAGTATGCAGTATAGTGTCAGTATAGTACATGCTAACAGGAAGAGTGAAGAAGCGGTGAGGGACAGAGGTGGTGGCGATAATTATATGAAGACGTCAGGAGAGGCTCTGAGGAGAGGGGCTGCTTGGCAGACACCTGGATGGAGAGCATGCATCTGTGCGTTTCTTAGGGAGGTACATTTCAGGCATGACATGTTCACAGAACAGCAGGAACGTTGGTGAGGCTGGAAAACAAGGCGTGGCACATCTCCTTTCTTATCTATGTCGCTTATGAGTGTTTTGTTTTTTTAATCTCCTCTTTCTTTTTGCCATTCATTGGCTGATTTTCATTATCATAAAAATTTGTATGTTTTGTTGTAGACTTGTTACTTTGTTTCCTTGTTACCTGAACACCTATATATCACCACATTTTAGTGTTGTTTTATAACACTGAGACTTGGTATCTTTGGGCTTTATTGCCTCCTTGGTGAATTCTGATTAATGGTTGTGTTTAGTCAATGATATAATGAAGGGAAACATGGATTGGAAAAAGCTTCTAGGTTCTAATCCTAGTTTTGTTGCTAACTGACTGTAAACTAATGTAACATTTCTGGACCTCAGTTTATCTAGATGTAAACTAAAGCTGTTAGACTAGATAACTGCCAGGATTCTTCTTAACTGTAAAATTCTGTTGTTTCAGTGATTTTTAGGAAAAATCCCCAGGAGAAATACAATAATTTTTTTTCTTTTTATTTCCTTTTTTAAAATTAAGGTGTGCAAATCTTGGATGTACAGCTTATTGAATTTTCGCATATGTATGTACTCTTTTGGGAACTTTCTGGAATTAAAAAATATATATTTTCCATCCACGGTTGGTTGAGTCTGTGGATACGAACCTGGAGGGCTGCCTGTATAAGTATATTCCAAATACCTTTCCCAATCTGGAAATACCTATACTCAATACCTAAGAAAATATTATTTTTAGAAAAATGCAATTTTAAAGTGTGTCCATTTTGTTGCATTCTTTTTTTAAGTTTATTTGTTTTTGGCTGCGTTGGGTTTTCGTGGCTGCGTGTGGGCTTTTTCTAGTCGTGGTGAGCAGGGGCTACTCTTCACTGCAGTGCGCGGGCTTCTCCTTGCGGTGGCTTCTCTTGTTGCGGAGCACCGGCTCTAGGCGCGTGGGCTTCAGTAGTTGTGGATTGCGGACTCCAGAGCACAGGCTCAGTAGTTGTGGCACACGGGCTTAGTTGCTCCGTGGCATGTGGGATCTTTTCGTACCAGGGATTGAACTGTGTCCCCTGCATTGGCAGGCAGATTCTTATCCACTGCGCCACCAGGCAAGTCCTTCCATTTTGTTGCATTTTTGAACACAGTTTATAGATTAAGAAAGCAACAGATTTAAGGATTTCTCTTATTACATAAAAGTTTGGTCCCAATGTTGACTTTAAAGAAATCCTAAGGTACTTTTTCTTTTAAACACACTTCTGAAATTATCTCCACACTTCTTATGAGATATTTTAATATTTTGGGCTGGTCCTTAACTTATTTGATGTTGTAAACAGGCAGGTCTTTAGGTCATAGGGTCCCGTGACAGAATGATTCTCCCATTAGAGAAGCAAACAGGTCTGTTCTCAGCACATGATGTCACCAGCACTTGAGTTTTTCTTTAGTGGGTATTTCTTTTGGTGACTTTGCCGAGAGCTCCTTTTCTTTGCATTTCGATGTGAACTCTGTTCATGGTGATTTTGTTCACTGCTGGTAATGTTGAAAAGCAACAAAATTCTTTTAGATTCTGTTATCTTTGAGTATAGCTCTTCAAGCTATAGAATTAGGGCATTGTTTTCTAGATTTATAGATTCATGTTTCAAACTTAACCTTTTAATTTTAGAAACAGGAACACCAAAGTTGGAGGTAGTAAATAATAAGTTCAAATGTATACTATTTGTGTTCATAGATACAGAGCCACTGTTTATAAAATACACAGTTATTATAGTGAACACGTGAGGTAGGTGTTAGTGAGTGACTTCATTATAGCCCAGATCCCTATTGCTGTTAGAAATTGGGGAGAGCATTGCAAGGAGTAAAAGAATATGCACTGAAGTAGCTCACTAATTAGGATGTGCATCAGCAAACTGGATTCAACACTATGAGGAAAACATTTATAGCTCGCTCTGTGTGTTAGCGTTACGGACTTTTGTGATTCTGGGCCGATGTTAATCTTTAAAGAGGCATTTGTTACAGTTCCTTCCATGGTGTGGGCTTGAGCATTAGTCCCTTCACCAATCCAAAGTGCTAAATATTGCAAGGATTCCCTTGAGGGATATTATTGGGTAGGGACCATGACTTTTAAAGGGGGGAAGAAGAGCCATTGATTCATTGATAGTTTATATTAGATTTTTCTGACACTGTAAACAGCCATACTGAGTATTTTCAGTGAGCATTTCTCTTAAGTATAGATTGGGGAAAATGATTCAGAGTTGGCAGGGGCCAATGTTTCTTAGAATGAGTTTTGTGGAATATTGGTTCTGTGGAATGTTAATAAATGTTACATGAAATTAAAACCCAACCAACCAACAAACAGATCTCTTTGGTTATGAAACTTTGGAAAGCACTAGATTAAATGAAATTGAAGGGTTTTTTTTTGTTTTTCTAACTATATTGGGATATAGTTATGTAATGTTGTGTACCTTGAAGGTGTACAACATATTCATTTGATATAGGTACGTTGCAATATTGTTACCACCATAGAGTTAGCCAACACTTCCATCATGTCACATAATTACCGTTTCTCTTTTGTGGTGAGAACACTCAAGACTTACTCTCTTAACAACTTTCAAGTATATAGTACAGTATTGTTCTCTGTAATCACAGTGCTGTGCTTTAGATCCCCAGAACTTATTCATCTTCTAGGGTTTTTTGTTTGACTGTGGGAATTCTCAGGGCCTGTAATTTGTCAGTATACCTTGTACTTCTCTAAGATGAAGGGGAAGTGAGACAGCAATAGTATGCAGCATTTCCCAAACTTATTGGGCCATGGAATCATTTTTTAGAGAGTGTTTTGGGAACTTGACATGCCACAGGATACCACCGGTGAAAGTGATTAGGCTGAAATCATTTTGTAGATAGAAAACTAAGTCCTAAATAATGTAAGTACTCAAGTAGCTAGAGCTGGTGAGGTTCCAGACTAATTCTGAGATCACTGTTCTTTCCATCAGCAAAAAAGGACATTTAATGGCTCAGAAGACATAGGTTTAAATATGTTAGAGTGTAAATTAGGTTTTCATTGTCATCTTTTAAGATTTATTGAAGCTTAATGTCCTGTCCAAGGTTCTGGGTCTAACCAAAAAAGGTAGTACAAGCGGTCATTTCTTTCAGCTGCATTGCTAACAAACGGAATAGGGAATAGATGTAAAAATGAATTTACAGAATTACCTGAATCAGCTCTTTTTACTAAAATTAGGATAAACAGGGTCTTAGTTCTCAAACCTTAGTTTTGACTTGCTATTAAGTACAGATTTAATTTTCATTCTGTTGATGACTTTTTAAATGGGGTGGGGAGAGAGTTTAACTTAATGTAATTTAGACTCATAATTAAAGCTTCCAAAATCTAGATAGAATATTTTTTAAATTAATAAATTTATTTATGGCTGCGCTGGATCTTCGCTGCTGCACGCGGGCTTTCTCTAGTTGAGGCGAGCGGAGGCTACTCTTTGTTGTGCTGCATGCGGGCTTCTCGTTGCGGTGGCTTCTCTTGTTGCGGAGCACGGGTGCTAGGTACACGGGCTTCAGTAGTTTTGGCTCGCAGGCTCTAGAACGCAGGCTCAGTAGTTGTGGCACACAACTTAGTTGCTTCGCGGCACGTGGGATCTTCCCGGCCCAGGGCTCGAACCTGTGTCCCCTGCATTGGCAGGTGGATTCTTAACCTCTGCACCACCAGGGAAGCTCCTCTTTTTATTTTCTTCCAGTTTTATGGAAAATGGATAACTAGTGAGAACCTACTGTATAGCACAGGGAACTCTATAGTCAGTGCTCTGTGCTGACCTAAATGAGAAGGAAATCCATAAAAGAGGGGATATATGTATACATTCACTTTGCTGTAAACTAACACAATATTGTAAAGCAACTATACTCCTTAATATTTTACATTGAGGTATGATTTAGGTTGATTATTATAAAATTTTAAATAAATTTAGATTATAGACTAATGTTAGATTAGTTAATTATTAGATTAATTATTAGATTATAGACTAATGCAGTCAGGCTTGTCGTCTAACAGTTTGTAAGAAAGTACGTATACCAGGGTGAAAGGCTAGGGGAACAGGACCAGCAGAAGCATTTGTTAGTGCAGGGAGATTCTGGGTAATCCATATGAGCCGTTGTAAGGCTTAGAATTCCACTCTGACAAATAGGTATACCTCACTGATGTTCTTTGGTTTAGGGGAAAAAATTGTGGCTTATCTTGAAAAAATGCTGTTGGGTGTTCCTTCTGCTTTATATAGGAATTTAACATGGCTCCTTATTAAATAGAAAAGGCATTTCAGGAAGATATTAGCTTAAATTACTTATGTGTTGAATATTTTACATTACAAAGATAAGTGGTTGATTATAGTTTTACTGGGATATTTTGACAAGATTGGTAGCGTGTATTCTTCTCTCCTGTTTATTCCCCCACCCCACCCTGCCCCCAGCAACTGGCATGGTTAATAACAAGTCTTGGAAAAAGAATTTAGCGATTATAACTGACAGGAGGTTTAACTACAATTTTGTGTTCTTGGAAAACTTTAGAAAATTTTGGTAAGCATTAGGTACTTCTCTGAAAGGAATGAGAAGGTATTATGAGACGGGCTACTGATGATGAATAGAATAATGGTACTAGGAGGGGTGAGTAAGAATGCTGCAAGAGAAGCAAGGTCAGTAAGTGACTATATAGCAATAGCATTGATCTGTGTGTATCCCTTTTCTCTTTTTATTTTTTATTAATTTTTTAAATTAATAAATTTATTTATGGCTGCGCTGGATCTTCGCTGCTGCACGCGGGCTTTCTCTAGTTGAGGCGAGCGGAGGCTACTCTTTGTTGTGCTGCATGCGGGCTTCTCGTTGCGGTGGCTTCTCTTGTTGCGGAGCACGGGTGCTAGGTACACGGGCTTCAGTAGTTTTGGCTCGCAGGCTCTAGAACGCAGGCTCAGTAGTTGTGGCACACAACTTAGTTGCTTCGCGGCACGTGGGATCTTCCCGGCCCAGGGCTCGAACCTGTGTCCCCTGCATTGGCAGGTGGATTCTTAACCTCTGCACCACCAGGGAAGCTCCTCTTTTTATTTTCTTCCAGTTTTATGGAAAAATCATTGACATACAGCACTGTATAAGTTTAAGGTGTACAGCATAATGATTTGACTGACAACATCATGAAATGATGATCTTAATAAGCTTAATGACCATCCATCATCTCATAAAGATACAAAATTAAACAAATAGAAAAAAATTTTTTCCTTGCAGTGAGAACTCTTAGGATTTACTCTATTGAAAACTTTCATATATAGCATATAGCAGTGTTAATTATGTTTATCACGTTGTGCATTACAACTCTAGTCCTTACTTATCTTATAACTGGAAGTTTGTACGTTTTTTGTTTTTTTTTTTTTGCTGTACGCGGGCCTCTCACTGTTGTGGCCTCTCCCGTTGCGGAGCACAGGCTCCGGACGTGCAGGCTCAGTGGCCATGGCTCACGGGGCCAGCCGCTCCGCAGCATGTGGGATCCTCCCGGACCGGGGCACGAACCCGCGTCCCCTGCATCGGCAGGCGGACTCTCAACCACTGCGCCACCAGGGGAGTCCAGAAGTTTGTACTTTTTAACTGCCTTCATCCAGTTTCCCTTCCCCCCACCTCTACCTCTGGTAACCACAAATCTGATCTCTTTTTCTGTTTGTTTGTTTGTTTTTGAAGTATAATTGACCTACAATACTGTGTTCCTGTTAACACAACATGTCATTTGATATTTTTATGCATTTCCAAATGACCACCATGATAATTCTAGTTATGGTCTGTCACTGTACAAAGGTGTCACACTGTTACTGACTGTATTCCACACACTGTACATTTCATGCCTGTGACTCATTTATTTTGCAACTGGAAGTTTGTACCTCCTTCACCTCTCCTCCCTCCATGTTCCTCCCCTCTGGCAACCAACTGTTTGTTCTCTGTATCTATAACTTTTTCTGTTTATGTTTGTTCATTTGTTTTTTAGGTTCCACATATAAGTGAAATCATACTGTATTTGTCTTTCTCTGACTTCTTTCACTTATCATAATACCCTCTAAGTCCATCCATTTGTTGCAAATGGCAAGATTTCATTTTATTTTAATTAAGGCTGCACAGCTTGTGGGATCTTAGTTTGAAAGATGGAAAGGGATTGAAAGATTTCATTTTTTATGGCTAAGTAATATTCCATTGTGTGGGGACTTCCCTGGCAGTACAGTGGTTAAGATTTCGTGTTTCTACCGTAGGGGGCGCAGGTTCAATCCTTGGTCAGGGAGCTAAGATTCCACATGCTGCACGGTGCGGCCAAAAAAAAAAAAATTCCATTGTGTGTGTGTGTGTGTGTGTGTGTGTATGTGTGTGTACCACATTGCCCTATCTGTTCATCTGTTAATGGGCACTTAGGTTGCTTCCATATCTTGGCTATTGTAAATAACGCTACAGTGAACATATGGGTGCATATATCTTTTTGAATTAGTGTTTTCTTATGATAAACACCCAGGAGTGGAATTGCTAGATTGGATGGTACTTCTATTTTTAATTGTTTGAGGAATCTCCATACTATTTTCCATCGTCACTGCACCAGTTTACATTCCCACCAGCAGTGCACGTGGGTTCCCGTTTTGCCACATCCTTGCCAGCACTTGTTGTTTGTTGTATTTTTTATAATAGTCATTTCAGGTGTGAGGTGAGATCTCATGGTGGTTTTGATTTGTATTTCCCTGATGATTAGTGATGTTGAGCATCTTTTCATGTGCCTGTTGTCCATCTATATGTCTTCTTTGGAAAAATGTCATTTCAGGTCCTTTGCCCATTTCTTAATCAGGGTATTTCTTTTTTTGATGTTGAATTGTATATTTTGGGTGGCAACCCTGTATCAGATATATTGTTTGCAAATATCTTCTCCCATTCAGTAGGTGGCCTTTTCGCTTTGTTGATAGTTTCCTTCTCTGTGCAAAAAGCTTTTTAGTTTGATGTAGTCCTATTTGTTTATTTCTGCTTTTATTTCCCTTGCCTGAGGAGACATACCAAAAATATATTACTAAGACTGATGTCAAAGAATGTACTGCTTGTGTTTTCTTCTAGAAGTTTTGTGGTTTCAGATCTTACATTTAAATTTAAGTCTTTACATAGAGAAGAGACTTGTGGTTGCCAGGGCAGGGGGCGCGGTGGGAGGGGGAAGGACTGGCAGTGTGGGATTAGCAGTTGCAAACTAGTATATAGAGGATGGATAAACAGCAGGGTCCTACTGTATGGCACAGGGAACTGTATTCAGTATCCTATGATAAACCATAATGGAAAAGAATATGAAAAGAATATATATATATGTATAACTGAATCACTGCTATACAGCAGAAATTAACACAACATTGTAAATCAACTATACTTCATAAAATATTTTAAAAAATAAATTTAAGTCTTTAATCCATTTAAAATTTATTTTTGTGCATGATGTGAGAGAGTAGTCCAGTTGGATTTTTTTACATGCAGCTGTCCAGTTTTCCCAACACAGTTCATTGAGGAGACTGTCTTTTCCCCATTGTATATTCTTGCCTTCTTGCCTCCTTTGTTGTAGCTTTATCTTTAATTTTTGCCATTTTAAGTATGGTGTGTCTTTGTATGGTCTTCTTTGGGTTGATCCTGTTTGGGCTGTCTGTGCTTCCTGGACTTGGATATCTGATTCCTTTTCCAGGTTAGGGAAGTTTTCAGCTATTATGTACTGACATATGTCCTCTGCGCCTCTCTCTGTCTCTCTCTGTCTCTCTCTCTCTCTCTCTTCTCCTTCTGGGACCCCTACAAATGAGAATGTTAGGGCATGTGATGCTGTTACAGAGGTCTCTTAAACTGTCCTCATTTCTTTTTTTTTCTTCTTTTTCCTGTTTAGCTTTGGTGATTTTCACTGTTTATCGTCCAACTTGCCCATCTCTTCCTCTGTATCATCTGATCTACTGTTGATTCCTTATAGTGTATTACTGTTATTATTTTTTAAAATATTTATTTATTTGGCTGCGCCGGGTCTTAGTTGCGACACGTGGGATCTTCCTTGCAGCATGTTTAGTTGTGGCAAGTGAGCTCTTTTAGTTGTGGCATGTGGACTCTTAGTTGGGGCACACGGGATCTAGTTCCCTGACCAGGGATTGAACCCCGGGCCCCTTGCATTGGCAGCCTGGAGTCTTATCCACTGGACCACCGGGGAAGTCCCATAGTGTATTATTTATTTCAGTTATTGTACACTTCACCTCTGTTTGGTTCTTTTTTATATTTTCTCTTTGTTAAAAACATCTGACTCCTCACTCTGTTCATCCATTCTTCTCCCGAGTTCTTTGAGCATCTTTATGATCATCACCTTGAACTCCTTATCAGATAGATTGCTTATCTCTACTTCACTTACTTCTTCTTCTGGGGTTTTATCTTGTTCCTTTGTTTGAAACATATTCCTCTGTCACCTGATTTGCTGTTTTTATTTTTATGTATTTGGCAGGTTAGTTACATTTTCCTCCTCCTCCAGATACAGCAAGGGAGACACCCTTACAAAATATTTCCATTACTAATGTAAATGTTTTCTTGCAAAGGGGCAACTCCTACTTGGTTTTCAGAGTTTTCCCGAATTCTGCTGTTTCTTAGAAAATAACCAGTTTAAGATAATATTCCAAAGAGACACATTTTGGGGTGGCAAATTCTGCTCCCCTACATTATAGCAGGCTTTACTTTTTTTTAGAGAAGTTTTAGATTCACAGCAGAATTGAGCCATTTTTGGTACTGATCTAACATCACTGTGGTATTTGTTAAAAGGTGTCTATTTCTGTTATCAATTTCAGTGTATATACAAATTGTATTTTGCAATTATATTTGCTGTTTTATGATTATTGTTTTTCAAAGTATTACCTTCTTTGTGACTGAATATAATATGCATCATTTCATTATGAAAAAATTTACTCAGTAATTAACTGAAGGGAAAGTAGCAGTGGGTTTTTCTGGTCCACTGAAGTAGACAAAGCCTTTCTCAGCCTTTTTCGTGTCCTGTGAGTAGGATAGTGAGTGTGGGCCTTGTGATTTGTTCTGTTTTACTGCTTTGCTGACTGAGAACTGTATTTATGTGTTTCATGTTTTGGCAGCTTCAAACAGGAAGAGAATTTTTAGGTCTGTTTTGAAAAAAACTGTGACAGGAATGTTACATATGTACATGACAAAGATGTATGTAAATTATTGGAGCTTCAAGGAGAGACAATAGTTTTCTTGGAGAGTATATGCTACTCTATCATTATTTGAAGTGACTCCTGTCAGATGAAAAATTAATCAGTCCAGTCAAACTAAGAAAGAAATGGAAAATTTTATTCAAGCTAAACTGAGGATTATAACCTGGGAAGAGCCTCTCAGAAAGCTCCAAGAACTGTTCTGCCCGTTAGAAGTCAAAGCACAATTACAGAAGTTTTTTGACACAGGAGCCTGTACATTAAATGATGTATTATTGACTTACACAATCCAGATCTGCAAGTACAAAGAGCTGGGTTGTGTGACCCCTTACAAGATCAAGATGGAATGTTCTCTTTTAAGGAGTTGTCTTATTGGTGCTGGGAGAACGTTGCGCTTTATTGTTGAGGAGGTTCGGTGGATGCATAACGCAGATACACAGTGTACATTAAGGGGAGAGAGGAGGCCAAAGGACAGAGAAAAGTTTTTTATGTTTAAAATTTTCTTGTCTTGCCATAAAACATGAATTTTATTTCACACTTCCATCATAATTGATGCATTAAGTACGGCGGGACCAGGAGTGCTTCGACATTCTAATGCAGCAGGTGTAATATAGTGAGCAGGTACATGCTGGAGAAAAGCACGGAGGCCCTACAGGAGCGCGCGTCTCATTTCAAAATAAACGTGCGCCATGCCGCATTTCTCTCCTCTAGTAAAGCTGGGTAGTCTTTCAAGTGTTACTTTTTATTCTTGGGAGGAGGGGCAGAGATTGTTTATGTTAGGCTAATGTAAAAAGAATCCAAGACCACAAAGGTTGCACTTTAAATTTCAATAGAATTATGTGCTTCACATCAGCATTATGAAATTTTAAAATTTGGTGTATCTTGCACTTTCAGAAGTTTCTCCTCTAATAGTTAATATAATTGAATTGCATATTAATATCATTTAAATTAAGAAAAGAATCTTACAGTGCCTTTATTTTAGTATACCCTGTCATCTAAGGCCTAGATGATACTTACTAGTTAATTAATTATGTGGCTTCGGTATGCACTAGTAGTCTTTTAGGAAAATATTTGCTTTAGTTTTGGGGGGAGGAAGTGTCTGATATATTTTTTAAACTTTATTATGAAAACTTTAAACATTCACAAAGTAGAGAGAATTGTATAATGAGTCCTCATATATTCATCTCCTGTCCTCACTAGTTTAATATAATGACTCTTCTTGTTTTATCTGTGCATTCCCCACCATTACTTTCCTCCCAACCCCCCAGTGGTTTTGAAGGAAATCCCAGACATCATGTAATTTCATTGAGAAATATTTCAATGTGTACCTCTAAAAGCGAATCAAATTATTTGTATTCCCAGTGAGTACTAGCGAGCTTTGTGTGGAGAGGAAGTTCCAGAGTGCTTGGAAACAGACCTGCCTTTGCATTTTATTGTAGTTAATTTGTATTCAGTAAGATCCAGAGTTTACATTACTTGGCTTTTTTTTATTATTACAATACATCCCAAAGGATTTGAAGTGTTGATTTTGTAAATAACATCTAAGAAAACATTATGAATTACCATCATGAATATGTATGAAGCAATGTGACAGTCCTCATTTCAGAGCTAATCTGCGATTGCTTTGTCATTTTTCATGGCTCCTCCCCAGCTCCAAAATTAGTTTCTTTATTTAAATGCTGAGAAACAGTCAGCATGTAACACTTATTTTCAGATGAAATTTATAAGGCTCTATTTGTGTCAGAGAAAGAGAGAGCAGAGAGAAAAAATACGCATATGGAGCTGAAAAAAAGAGGAAGGGGCAGAACAGTGTAAACATCACAGGCTGGGTACCAGAGAAGTAGCTTCCCCTTTCCTTCCCTCTCACCCACCCAACCTCCTCTCTTGGTCTTGACTTTTTAATTTCTCTCTTTTCTTGGTGTCCCCTTTGATTTATATCTTTTTCTTCTCTTGGCATTTACCTAACTTTGCCTGTGGCATTTGTGATTAGGAAGATTGCTGATTCCTCCCTTGGAGAATGTTTTATTATATAGGGGTTGTGAGATAAAACTTTACAAAGCAAAATATTTCAGGACGAATTTGTTGTGCTTTGTTTTTATACAGATTTTGAAAAATGTTTATTGAAACTCGTTCACATAGTTGGGTACCTGCTATGGCCTAGATTGAACTTTTCTGTAGTCTGTGAATGAATGATACAACGTATGAAACGTTAACTATATATAGACATTTATGTTCACTTTATGTGCCCTTTTTGAAAATTTTTGTAATAATTTTTCCTTTTTTTGTGTGTTCTCTTTTGCTGCTCATTTATTGGATGAAACTGATTTTATTCAAATGGGACTCTGCAGTTCACAAGATTCCTTTGCAGCTCACCTTTGGAGGTAAGATTGCTCAATGACCTTGAAGTGAGAATTGCTATTGGTATCTTTTGTGAGGCATTTGATGATTTAAGACTGATCGTTTCGTCATGATGTATTCTTCGATGCCAGCAATGAGATGAATGCAGACTTTCCTTTATAAGAATTCCTATAAGTTACAGAGCTATCCCGGTAAGTTACAGAGCTCTGTGCGGGCAGTGACCTTCACAGCAGGTCGTTGCCGCCATTTTAATAGGTAGAATGAAGCCAGTCCATTTTAAAGAGACTTAGTTGTATCTCCTCACTCCCACGCCGCTCTCACATTGGCCTTGTCCTCTGTAAACTGCCCTGGTGTTAAAGGAGAGCTGGAGAAGTCTGGGCAGAGGCTGTCATCAAGCAGGTTTCAGTTAGTTTGAGAGAACTTTCTAAAATCCATGAATTGATTAGGGAAGAGCAGAGGCCTTCCCTTGTACTGAGCCTCATCATAACACAGGCAGGGTTTCAGGTGCCAGATTCGCTTTCTCATCTGATTCTCATAATGGTTCTGCAATTCAGAACTGAAAATCCAGCGATAAATTGTGAGATAAAGAAAACTCTTAGATAATCAGAGAACCAGTTATCAGTGTGAGCTGTGGTTGATAAGGAGTTGATCACTTGGAGAAGATGGACGAGGCTTTGGGAAAGGAGTCGGAAAGGGGAAGCAGCCGGGTGTGTGGAGGGACATTGGACTTGGTACCAAACCTGGGCTTAAGGTCAGGTCCTCGCTTACTAGCCATGTGACACTGGGCAGTCGCAGCTTCCCTGAGCCTCAGCTTTCTCATAAGTAAAATGCAAATAATTTCTACCTCTCGAATGAAGCAGTGGGCAGGGGAGCGGTTTATAAAGCGCTCTTCACGTGTTACTAATATTTTGTATTCTTCTCTCAGGCGATGGTAAGACTCTGTCCCTGCCTTTCATTTGTCCTTCCTTGGCCTCTATTTGTTTACTTCACTCTCTGTTCTCTTCCCCACTCCCAACCTCTTAAAATCATATCCCGCTTCAGGGTGAGCCTAGATGCTGTGTCTTCTGTGATGCCGTCCCTGACCGCTCCACATGGAGGCAGTTGTTCCCTTTTCTGCTTCCATAATATTGCATTCTGTGCTGATTGAAGCTACTATTGTTATGTGGTGTGGCCCAGCCTCCTGGTGGCCTCCTTGAGACCTCGTGGTGGCCAGTTTGAATGATTTCCAGGGGAAACTGAGCAGACCAGAGCGGGTAGTACCATCCAGGCTTGGTTACATTTTCTAAATGTCCAGGACCAAAGGGGAAACAAAGCCTGGAAAGATCCTGGGTTTTGAAATGAGAGATCCTTGGGTGACCCATGAGTAAGTAATTTCATCTTTCAGTTAATCTAAAAAGTGGAGGTAATAATAATACTTAACTTACAGGGTTATTAAAACGAAATGAGATAATGTGTGGTAAACACTGAGTACAATGCCTGTCACACAGAATTTTAAATAGTTTGGTGTAAAAACAATAAAAATTAAAACTGTACTGTAAGAAACTTGAAGACAGTGTAAACTATATAGTCTACTTTTTAATCGATAAAGCACTTTCTAAGTATAGAATGGGAAGTATCACAAAGGAAAGGATGGAAAAATTAGATCTGATTTTGTAAAAAAATCCATGATTCGGTTCATGAAGACATACGGAGTTAAGAGGCAATTTGGGAAAGTGTAATAAAAAGATTATTATACTTAATATAATCTCTTAGAAACCGTTTTTAAGTGTAGTGTTTTCTTTTGCATAATATTTGGTTGGATTTTATCAGATAGTTGATCAGCTGACATACAAATGGTAATATGTTTTTTAAAGTTTAATCTTATAAGCAATCAAAGGAATGCAATTTAAAATAGCACTTACATACAGTTTTTTAACTATCAAGATATCTTTTTTATTTTTAAGTGAATGCTTGGGAAGATGTAATGAGATGGGATGTTTTTAAACTTCATCCTTTATAGAAATCAGTTTGGTCATATACATTAAAGATCTTATAGAAATGCATACCTTGTGGTTGAGTAATTCTTATCTGGGAATCACTGCCAGAGAAATAAAGATTGGGACAAACCTTGCTTAAATATGTTTGTTACAGCATTATTTATAATGGCAAAAAGTTATAAATAATTTAAATGTTCAACCGTAGGAAAAGGTCATATAAATCATGGTGCAGCCGGCCATGTGATAGAACACCCAGTAGCCATTAAAATAGTGATCATGCATGTATGTTCATGCGTATATATTGATGAAAAATAGCAGTATAAAATACTTCTGCTTGTACTAAGAGACAGAAGCAGGATGCAGAATTATACATGCAGATCTCAGTTTAAAAACAATTTAAGTAAAAAAAAACCAACAACAATTTAAGTATACAGAAATTAGTTAGGAAGGAGATACACCAAATGTTAGCGTTAACTACAAAATGCTAAATTATTTTACCTCTTGTTCTTCCACGAAGGAGTCACATGGGGAGAATGAGGTACCTTGGTAGGTTTTTGATGATGGCTCTTATAGTCAGTGTTTGACTGAGATGTACATCAGGGAACTCTCTAATTGATGTGGAAACAGGGTCTAGTCTTGGGGGAAAAAAAAGAACTGGCAGGAGCTTAGATGAAGAGATAACGTTGATAATGCTTAATTAAGGCTGGACTCGCATTTAAGCAAGAGCTCAGAGGAATAACCAGGAATAGGGGTTTTGAGCAGAAGGCAGTAAGGCTGGATTAGTTTACCTGCACAGGGAGTAAATAAGGAAGCTGGAGCTCGATATCTACTTCACTGGGGCAAAGTAGCAGTTTGAAGATGTTACTCAACAATGGCAAGGATGCTTTTAAATAGCCCTCACTAACAGACTTTTCTCAAATGTAAGCTCAATGAGAAAGGACCGTGTTTTTCTTGTTTCCTTGTGTTTCCATGTATTGTTAAGTACTATATAGGAGGCACTGAATAAATATTTGTTGAATGAATAAATAAGTAAACTAGGCACAGCTAAGGCTGAGAGTAGCAAGCTTTTCCCCATAATCTGGCAGGACTAGCTAAGAGCACACAGGGTCTAATATTTATGTCTCAATATGGTCAAGTCTCTCTTCCCAGCTAGATTGTAGCTACTTAAAATCAGGATCTTTGTCTTTTTCATTTTTGGATCCTCTCAGGTATAAATAGGGCTTGGAATGGTACCAACCATATACCTAGAGTTGTACCAAACAAATACTTTTAAAGTTACATCTTATTATTCATGTTAAATATTGGGAATCGTTGTGTAGAAGCTTAAATCTTTGGCGAAAAGTAGAAGGGAAAGTATCATCATCAAAGTTTAGTGATAGTTTCTGTTATTTTCTGTCTAATCTGCTTTTTCCATTTAATGATCTGGAGTTATGTTTTTACCTTGGCTAAACTGATCTTTTTTCTTACTGGGCTTATGGACATGGAGGAGGCAAAAGAATCAAAATTAAAGATGACCAACGTGCTTTTCTTTTCTTGAAGTGTTTGGGAAATACTTTGAGGGCATTCTGTTGATATTTTTCTAGCTTGGAATTTCACAGGGGCCACCTGATGGCATAGTTAGTGGCTCCTGCCCCTGAATTTCCAGCAGCACTGAGCTCAGGGTTCTGTTGCTGTGCTGCCTTGCAGAACTTGAGAGCCAAACAGAACCAGAGCGGGAGAATGCTGAGACTCTCTAAATGTTTAATTTTGCCATTAAGCTTACGCTTCAGCTGGAGAAGGAAAATTGCAAATATGGGTAATACCCAAATATTGATAGCTTACCTAATTTTGAATAAAAGAAAAATAGTTCAGGTGGAGACAGTAAAATACATGAGGTTTGCAGCTGAAAATGAAGGAGACTTTAAATTTCATTCTGCCTACAAAAACTAAACTACTATGAATGAACCATGTCCTTTTGTTATAAGTCCTAAACAGTTAACTGCCACGTGAATCTAACAGAATTGTCAGGTTATAGTAATTACATCAGTAATTTGATCTGCTGTCATTTGAATGGAGCCATGTGTGGAGAGTCAGTTCCTTCCCTCTGTGGGGCTGACCCTTTTACATTTCTGTAAGCTGAAGACTAACAGAGCTCATTAAGCTTTATGGGAAAAGAGCTTTTGTCACCTCGTCAAGTCCGGCAACACATTTCCATTCTATTCCTGATTTCGCGTGGCTCTGTAGCTGCTGATGTGCATTCCCCTGCTAGGTTTACATGGGATCTCTCCCTCACAGACGTTTTTATTGACATTTCTAAGCCTGAATTACATTTCGTGTGGCACCACCTACAGATGTCTTCAATTAAATGTAGGTAAATAAAAGGGATTATGTATCAGAGGCTAAAAGATTCTTCACATTCTCTTCTAAGCCATACTTTGCCAGCCAATCCAGTAGCATGCAGTCTCAGCATCATTTGGAGGTAGAGAACTACAGAAGAGGCATTTGTGAGAAAAGTTAAACCATGTGGGAATGTGGGTCACTTAGGGTTCTCTTTAAGGATGTCCTATTCCTTCATTTCAGATCAATTAAAATCTTCTTTGTTAGCAGTTAGCATAATAATTTTTCGAGAAGTTAGCAGCTGTAGTATATTGGGCATTATCCTAAACGCTTTGCTTACATTATTTTAATTTTTGTAGAATGTCTATGCGGTAGTTATTTCCAATTTCCTTATGAAGAAAATTGAACCTAGAGAGGTAGTTTAGTTGAGTTCAGTATCACAGGTACTAGTGAATGGCAACAACGTGCTTAAAATGTCTCATATTACATGAAGTGATGATGATATTATTTGAAGGAAGACAGTGATAAATTTGAGATGTGTCAGCCTTGGCACTGTTGACATTTTGGGTTGGATAAATCTTTTTCGTGGCACCGTCTTGTGCATTGTGTGATGCTTAGCAACATCTCTGGCCTCTACCCAAGAGACGCCAGTAGCACCCTTCCCCCTGAGTTGAAACAAAATGTCTCCAGACTTGCCACATATCCCTAGGGGGTAAAATGGCTCCGTATTAAAAACTACTGCCCTAGAGCAGCCTTAACAAAAAAAGAACAAAGAGAGTTAATAATCCAAGAGCGATGATAGTAGCAATGATAACATGTTTTGAGTCTCACAAAAGGTGGGGAAAAGGACAGGTGAACAAAGGACAAGGGAGACAAATAGAAAACAAATAGCAAAATGGTCCACTTAAACACAGCCATATTAATTATTACATTAAATATTAATGATCTAAACCAGAAATCTCTATGGAAATGTTTTATATCTGTGCAGTGGAAAACATATATGTAGTCAATGGTCATACATAGTCACTGAGCTCTTTAGGACCTGAATTTAAAATTTTTAAAATTTTAGTTAACTTACGTAGCCACATGTGGCCAGTGGCTATCCTATTGGACAGTACAGGTCTAAACACTCCACTTGAAAGTCAGGAATTGTCAGACTAGGTAAAAGAAAAAAGAAAAATCCATCTTAAATATGAAAGCATGAGTAGGTTAAAAGTAAAAGACCAGAGTAAACTATACCATGGAAATACTAATCATAATAAAAGTGGAGTGGCCGCATTCATACCTACCAAAATAGACTTCAGGGCAGAAGCTCTCACCAGAAGGAAAGACGGACATGCCATATGATAAAATAGTCAGTTCATCAAGTGAGGACAGTAATCCCAAATGTGGCACACTTAGTAACAGAACCTCAAGATACATGAAGCAAAAACTAATGGAACTGAAAAGAGAAACAGTCAGATCCACAGCTATAGTTGGAGACTTTAGAGCAGCTTTCTCAGTAATCGATAGAACAACTAAGCAGAAAACTACAAGCAATTCAGAAGATTCGGACAAAACTATCACACAGTTCCACTTCGTTGACATCTATTGAATGCTGTACCCAACGACAAAATACGTATTTTTTCAAGTCCATAGGGAATATTCTCCAAGACAGATCATATGCTGTACCATTATACAAATCTTAATAAATTTAAAAGGATTGAAATAATCTCTGATCAAAGTGGAATTAAATTAGAATCAGTAACAAAAAACTGTTATAGTTTAGCAATAATAGGACAAACAACCTAATTTAAAAATAGATAAAAGACCTGATTATATATTTCACCGTGAAGACATACAAATGGCTAATAAGCACATGAAAAGATACTCACCATCCATTAGGGAAATGCACATTAATACCACAATGAGATACCAACAGAAACTCACTAGAATGGCTATAATCAAAAGATAATACCGAGTGTTGGCGAGATGTGGAGAAATGGAACCCTCCTACACCGCTGATGGGAAGTAAAATGGTATACCCCCAGTTTAGCAGTTTCTCAAACTATTAAACTTAGGGTTACTGTATGACCCAGCAATTTCACCCTTAGGAGTATACACCTAAGTGAAATGAAGATGTTCAGACAAAGGCTTGTATGTGAATGCTCATGGCAGCATTATTCCTAATGGCCAAAAGCTGGAAACAATTCAGGTGTCTGCCAGCTGGTAAATGGATTAGCAAAGTGTGGTATTTTCATACAATGTAATACCATTCAGCAATAAGAAGGAACGAACTACAATACGTGCAACACATGGATGAACCTTAAAAACATTATTGGAGGTGAAAGAAGCCAGGCACAACAGACTGCATGTTGTGTCTCTCCAGCTGTATGAATTATCCCGAAAAGGGGACTTTATAATAGAGTCAGAAAGCAGAGCAGTGCTTGCCTGGGATAAGAGGTACGAGCGGAGGACCGACTGCAAGTGGACTGTTGAGAATTTGGGGGGCGGTGGTGGTAGAAATGTTCTCAAATTGGGTTATGTGGTTCCACAATTCCGTGAATTTGCTAAAAATCACAGAATGCTGTGCTTAAAATGGGTGAATTTTATCATATGTTAAGTACCCCTCAATAAAACTGTTTAAAAAAAAAAGCTTTTATCATTTCTTCATCCTTTAATTTCTCAAAATGTTGTGGAAAAAGTCTGACTCAGCTTGGCATCTTCCCTAGTTGTGGTCTAGGTGTTTACACAGTTTTAGCATTTGCCAAGATAGTGTTGTGTGTTGAAATAGATGTTTCAATTTAAATATTAACTAGTTAATACCCAATATTAAATAAAGTTAGCCATTAATATTTATCAGTAGCTTGCAAAACCAACTTCCCAAGTGTTTTTTGGGGGGAGTCGGGAACTACTTTGCTCTTGCTTGGAACTCTGCGGTAGACTGGGGTCATGTGTGTGTATTTGGTTGTGTGTATGTGTATGTTTGTGTACTGATTGCAAACTGCAGGTAGCACAGGTGGGGATCTGGCTTTATAGCCAGTGGTAACATTCATTCATTTTGCTGTCAAGGAAAATAAAGGACTGTGAGAACCTAACATCTCTTCAGTCTGTCAGCATATGAAAAATATCGTTGTTCGGAATGGCTCTGGCAGGTATCAAGATATCTCCAGTAACCAGAATTTGGAAGAGGGCATGGCTCTTACCTCAACTGGGTCCTGTAGAAGTGAAGGGAGCTTGCAGAGGTAGCAGTGGGAGGGGTGAGGTAGGTGGAACGTTGAGTTGCTAACCTTGAGAAGGGAGTTCAAACAGTTTTACCAAATAAAGAGCACACTGAGCTGGCCTGAATTGGAGAGCTGTGGAGATAAGGCTAGGAAGAGGGCTGAGCTGGTGAGTTGTGGGAAGCTTTTTTACCTGCTGTCTGGTATAACGCTTGTGAGGACCCGCAGTGCTGAAAGAGCTGGGGCCAGGGCAGACAGAGGTAACTCAAGAGGGGCCGGATCTTCTCAGAGCGTGGTTGTCAGTCTGCTGTTTGTTACTGACTAACCAGAAATGGAAAACTGGGCAGTGGCTTGATCCACTGGGCAAAAGTAGGAACATGAGTGAAGATCACTGCTTTTCTAGTTAGTGGGTTGAGAAACAGTCATGCAGTTTTCAGGCTGAGCCCTGTGCTGTAGAATCAGAAGTTGAATAGGCAAGGTAGTGTTGGCTGAGGCACCAGTTAGAATTCCGGAGCCAAATCCCCCAAGTCACTGGGACTGTCATTTGATTGCTTTCCCTTTCAGCTGAGTCTGAGGCCTCTTGGGCAGTTCTGGCTGGGGTGAGCCTGCTGACAAAGAACCGGTTGAACTGAAGACATTATTCCTTCCCTCAGTTCATTTCAGTAATGCTTGGACAGCTTTCACGTGATCGTCAGAATAGTATTCCCTGGACTTACGGTGGCATTCAGCAAACGCTGGTTGAGTTCATAAATGAACTTATTCTCAATTAGTTTCTGGATATCACATGATAGTTGAGCCAGTGTAAGCTGAAACCTTATATTTTGTAGTGAAATTACATCAGCTGGAAGTCTTCTCCTGGAAACTGATCTCACGTGGTAAAAACTCAAAATTCAGAGAATAAAAGAAAGCACACTAGAATAGAAAACCAAACGTTAAATAGAAAAATGCCATAAATTTCCATGTTGAAGATTTTTCTGCATGGGACTTGGATTAGTTTAGGCATTTAAGTCCATTCAAGATACCTTTTTGCCAGGTCAGCCTTCCTTTAGCGAGTAGTGATATTCGTCCTTAGTCTGAGGATCTTTCAGCTGTGTTCACAGTTAAGGTCATCTGCCTTGACGATTTTCATTACCCACTAGATGTGCATGAATGCTTCGGAAAATGTTTGAATGGTAAATCCTGGCATGGATTAGTTTCCATGGGGATGTCAGTCTTGTTTGATGTTGGTAGTCATTGAGTTCTAAATAAAAATATTTATTTAGTTTGGGTTGTCACCGTGGGATGTTTTTCTCTTCTATCAGAAAGATTGGAAAAGCAGGCTGCTCAAATTGAACCGACAGTAAGTAAGGGCTCACATTAGGTTAGTCACTCTTGTTTCTAAGGTGTTTGTTGTAGTGCCCAATAAATATTGGCTGATAGGTAGAATTGAGAAGTTTGGGATTCTACTGCTTTTCCTTTTGAGCGTTTAGATAGCGCCTCATAGAAGTCTTTTTGTTGGATGATTAGGATTGAAAATATAAAGGAAAATATAAATAAAATATAAGGAAATGTCAAAGTAAACAACGGATGAACATCTTAATTTTTATCTATTCTGTAGTAAAAATGCAGAAATAAATTCCTTTTTTATTTCTGTCACATTTATTAAAAACATTTACTGTAAATCTTTTCTCAGCTACCTATGCTTAAAGTTCAAATTTTTGTCATTACAGTGTTCTTAGTTTTAAGTTGTAAATGTTAGGGTAAACTTTTTTGCTTTCTTTGAAGCATTTTAGTTCCTAAGAATTCTGTCATTGAGACATACATTTCTTGATTCGTACTTTGGTTTAGTAAATTGCTGAAGTATCTCCATTCATTAGGTTGAACAGGGCATGTTAATATATTTTGGTTGTGTTTTAGCATGGTGTGCCACAGACGCAATGTCCACTGAGAAAAACACTGAACTGAAAGTTGAGAATTCCAGATCCTTCTTAGCATTCTCCTAAACTGGCTGTGTGACCTTGGGCAAGTCCCTTAATCACCTTGACCCTCACTTTTTCACTTGTAAAGTGAGTAAGAGTGTCTCAGATGAAGACGTCCCTTAAAACTGAGTGAACTTAGCCAACATTCTAACATGTTTTATAGCTTCTTTTCTGACTCGGGTGTTTTAAACCAGGCAAATAAAATAAGCTTCCCCCAACCTACAGCTTGCTGTAGTTCTGAAGCAAGTTGACATTTTACTTAGAATGGTTTTATTCACTTCTTTCTATAAAAACAAGTCTTATCCTGTTAACTTGCATACCCAAATATTATTTCTCTTATTTTTGTCCTTAATGTGGTCTCACTCGTACATGTTAATTATATTTTTAATAAAGTGATAACTTGTTTCGTAGAGAAAACTTGAGGTAGGAAATTGAGAAGTACCTGTTACAGATAAGCATTATAGCAGACTGAGAAAGTGCGTAAATACAAACATCACAACTTTCTTACAGATCCCTTTTACACCTTCTCAAAGTGGCTCCTCTCTAATGACTGGATAATCTTCACCAACTCAGGGATTCTGATGAAATTGAGGCCTTTAGATGTTTAACTAGTGTAAAGTACTGTACTGCAACCTGAGAGAATTGTGTGAATAGGAAGAGTGAATGAATTCTTCCTAATCTGCAGGCTGTAAATGTTATGTCATTTATATTACTTAGTAAAATTAACTTTTATATATTTCCTTTGTGAGCAGAGAAAATGTTGCTTAAAGTAGAATAACAAAATATTGTTACTTTTACATGTACTTTTTTTTTTCTTTTTTAAGGATCATTTAAACTTAATTGCCTTTGGATTGAAATATAGGTGATGATAGGAAATAATGACATTAGAATAAGCCTGTATAGGCTAAAATTTTTGGTGCAGTCTTATTACAGAGTTAGCATTATCTAATTTATAAATATATGTAACTAAGGTAATTGTGTGTTTTGAAGGTTATGATCAGTAAATTTGGCTCCTATAATATAAAATGGGCTGTAAAACATTGATATCTAGTGTAATATCAAATCAGAGTACTTGCAGTTTGTGTTAACTGTCAGAATCAGTGAAGAAAAAAATAACCTCAAAATGCAAAATATTCCTTGCCGATGGAGATTACAATGAATATTGGCAGCTAAACGTTAGGTAACGTTCCTAACTAGTTCAAGGCTATAGTTGTCTTTTTCAGGAGGTGGGATTTTGCCAGGGGAACAAGACTCATTTAATAGCAGATCTTTTGTTCTAATGGAACGTTCCTAAGTGGGAACTACATGTCCAACCACCATATATTTTCTCAGAATTGGCCCTTAATTTCACATACTTTGGGTATTAACTGGAAACAAGGTTGGAGTCTTTTTCCAGGTAGGCTGTTATTATATCTACTATACAATATAGCTGTGAACCCGGAATTGTGTTAGTTTTGGTAGCCATCTTTAGTGTACTGATTGTCTGCCAGAAAATTAGGAATTGGTTGCATTCAGTTTTTAAATCACTTGTGCAAAGCTATGTGATATATTAACCATGAGTATTGCTATTTGCATTTTCCAAATTAAATTTATTATTATTTTTAATTTCTTATAGACTATAGTTCACATTTTTAAATTCAGTTTTTGGGTCTTTTGTTTTTTAAAGAAATCATGTAAATTTTGATGCCATACTGGTTTAGCACACCTTTGAGTTTCTTTTTTTTTTTTAATTTTTATTGGAGTATAGTTGATTTAAAATGTGTTAATTTCTGTGCAGAGAAGCGAATCAGTTATACATGTACATATATCCACTCTCTTATTTGATTTTTATTTTTTTAATTAATTAGTTTATTATTTATTTATGGCTGTGTTGGGTCTTCGTTGCTGCACGCGAGCTTTCTCTAGTTGTGGTGAGCGGGGGCTACTCTTCGTTGCGGTGCGCATGCTTCTTATTGCTGTGGCTTCTCTTGATGTAGAGCACGGGCTCTAGGTGCACGGGCTTCAGTAGTTGTGGCACACGAGCTCGGTAGTTGTGGCGCACGGACTTTGTTGCTCCGTGGCATGTGGGATCTTCCCGGCCCAGGGCTCGGACCTGTGTCCCCTGCATTGGCAGGCAGATTCTTAGCCACTGCACCACCAGAGAAGTCCCCACTCTTTTTTAGATTCTTTACCCATATAGGTCATTACAGAGTATTGAGTAGAGTTCCCTGTGCTATACAGTAGGTCCTTACTAGTTATCTATTTGATATATATCAACATTATGGTGTATATGTCAATCCCAGTCTCCCAGTTTATCACCCCCTTCCCCCAGTAACTATAAGTTTTTCTACGTCCGTGACTTTATTTTGTAAGTAAGTTCATTTGTACCATTTTTTTAGATTCCACATATAAGCGCTATCATATGGTATTTGTTTTTCTCTGTCTGACTTATTCACTCAGTATGACAATTTCTCGTCCATCCATGTTGCTGAAAATGAAATTATTTCATTCTTTTTTTATGGCTGAGTAATATTCCATTGTATATATATGTACCACATCCTTTTTATCCATTTCTCTGTCGATGGACATTTAGGTTGCTTCCACGTCCTGGCTATTGTAAATAGTGCTGCAGTGAACATTGGGTTGCTTGTATCTTTTCAAATTATGGTTTTCTTTGGGTATATGCCCAGGAGTGGGATTGCTGGGTCTTATGGTTAATTCTATTTTTGGTTTTTAAGGAACCTCCATACTGTTCTCCATAGTGGCTGTACCAATTTACATTCCCACCAACAGTGTAGGAGGGTTCCCTTTTCTCCACACCCTCTCCAGCATTTATTGTTTATAGATTTTTTGATGATGGCCATTCTGACTGGTGTGAGGTGATACCTCATTGTAGTTTTGATTTACATTTCTGTGATAATTAGCGACGTTGAACATCTTTTCATGTGCTTTTGGCCATCTGAATGTCTTCGTGAGTTTCTGTTCTTAAAATGAATCTGAAGTTTATTTGTAGTGTTTCATGAAACTTAACAAAAGGCAAAATAGTTGCAGGAATAAGTTATTTTCAAGCAATGCACTTTTAATCAGGTGCTTAAAATGATTACCTTTGGGATTCTCCATAAACTCTTGTTTAAAAAAAATTCAGGACATCAGTTGGCAAATCATGGATTTTTATGTGAACAGGTGTGTGATTTTGGAGAGTTACTTTTGGATGCTTTAGCAGGGAGGAGAATACAGGTCCTGCTCTCTTACAGCCCCTGAAGACTTTCACTCTTCGAGACTTTGAACCCATGAGTAAGTTCCTCCAATGCTGTCCCTGGTGCCTGGAGTATGACTCCTCCTTTGCCTGTTCCTTTGAGTCTTAACAGTTGTCTGTTTTAAACATAACTGAAGCACATGGAGGCAGGTGGGTCAGGAGACAGGTGTACCTTATCAGAGTAAATATACACCCGTTTTGGGAAGCATCTAGCTGGAAGTCTGAATCGGTCCATGAATATCGATGTCATTTCTACAGAGTACCTTTGGTTTGTACTGCACAGCTCATTAATCACAGAAGCCATGCCGTCCTTCCCCAGCATTTAAGATGTGTTTTCTTTTGTATAGCTAGTGGTGAGCTTTATTGTTATATTTTTCCTGTTGTCAGCTAAATTCTTGAAATAGAGGAACTGCCGAAAAATAACTTCGCTTATTCTTTCAGTTATCTAAAACTGTGACAAACTGTGGGCATGAGAAAGATAAACTATTAAATGTTGCTAATCACATTACTGACTTGTGAGGAAATTGATAGCTTCTGTTAGTTTATATAACTTTGCTATTAAATGAGCTACTGATATAATTTCATAGACACAGTCTTTTAGGATGTGTCATTCAGACCCCTTAAAACAAAAACGGACTCAAATGTGCTCATACGCTACAAAGCGTTCGTACGTTGTCTTGTTTCTCACAGCTACCTGTGAGGGTGCTTAGTAGCATTATTCCTGTTTTAAAAATTCAGAAATTGATACTTTTAAAAGTCAAGTTATCGTCTTGCTAAGATAAAATAGCCAGAAAATGTACAGTGAGTGGAGTTAGGGCTCAAATCCAGATATCTGGGTTCCGAATCCTGGCCTCAAGTCACTATAACCTGCTCCCTTTCTGTTTGCAGTTTACAGTTTATAGACTCCTCTACCTACCTTTAAAAAATACATTTATGTGAATGGTTCTCAGAAGTGTGGTCCTGCAGCCTCTGGTGGTCCCTGATGCCTTTTCAGGGGCTTCTCAAGGTCTAAATTATTTTATAATTAGCCTTTTCCTCTCTCGTTCTATTATGAGTGTTTGGGGATTTTTTCCAAAGGCTACAAATTAAATGCAGAAGCATGTATGAGAATACAGCTGTCCTCTGTAAGCCACACATTAAAGAGATTTGCAGAAACGTAAACAGTGCCATTCTTTTAACTAGATTTTTTTTTTTTTTTTTGGTTTTGGAAAATAACAGTAATTTTTAAACAAAATATGTTAATTTTACGTGTATTGGGTTTATTGTTATTTTTAAGTGCATTAACAAGTACATATTTTTGAAAGGCTCAGTTTTAATATTTAATACAGTAAATACCTACAGATACAGCTCAATAAGTGAAAGTTCTTTGGAGTCCTCGGTGAGTTTGGTAAGTGTAAAGGGATTTTGAGACCAAGAAGTACGAGAGTCACTGCTTTTCGTGATGCCTGTATCATTGAGGCAGCACCGCTGTTACTTTCCCTTTCCCAAGTGGTGTGTGTATTTTCCTGCATGATCTGTGATTATCTCACCTTTTGTGTTTATAAACGACATTTGAAGAGTATTAACCATTAAAAGTCCTTAACTAAGTAAGGGGTTAAAGAAATGTAGCAATCCCAGGAGTTGAAGTAGGATTCTCAAAACAATCGATAGAGACTAGTCAGTGACTTAGGAGGCCTCTCTAATACTGGGGGACTGAGCCCCTTGGTGAGTTGATTGAAGGGACAGACTGATATGGCTCTTTCGAACCTAGTGGAGGTGAAGGCGACAAATCTGTTTGTTGATGGTTTAAATTTACAATAAAGACAATTTCTAGTTGCTACTCATGAGCACATTTGTAATCAGCAGGTATCCAAATAATAGCATGTTGAAGCACATGGCATGGTGAAGTTCAGTGAGTCTGGGTTTTAAGGATGTTGTTGGATGACTGGAGGTCCAGTCCAAGCGTTCTGCTGATTTCTGATTTCACAGATCTAACTGTTGTTCTTTCTGTTTTTATCTCCTTTACTCTGTCCCTCAAACTCTTGTGTTTTATCCTTGTTTTAAAGTATTACATAATTTGAATTAAGGGATTATGTTTGAGGGAAAGAAATTGTATTATGGCAGTTTTATGCCAGATGGAAGGATAGAACTGATTCAGCAAATATATGTGTGCATAGACAGACATCAGGCATGTTAGTTATATCAGCGTAGTGTATGGTGTTAGACACTAATTTTTTTTCAGACTTTCCCAGCTAGAAGTGAGTGATCTGGGGGCGCTGGCTATTCCAGCTGCAAAGAGGGCTGAGGGAATCAGTATTTCAGGTTCACTTCCAGTCCGTTTTCCACAGCTGCCGAGTACTTGTTGAAAAGCTTGAAAGTATTGATTAACTTACGAATTGAGACTAGCAGATCATTGTTAACCAGTAGTGCTGATGTTTCAGATATAGTTTTAGGAAAATAGCTTCTTATCTCCCTTTACTTGGAGCATCTTCCATTTTTGAAATCTGTTTCTGTTTTTAAAAATTAGGTCAGTGAGGACCCCACAAGGGAGAAGAGGAAATCATTCATATTTTAATTGTCAGAAAACATGATGGAAAGAAAAGGAGTACAGCAAAGCAGGTTTTAAGAAAAATTTTTTAACCATGCATTGAAACATTTTGTTTTTCATGCTGCTTTATTTACTGACTTGGATAGATGAGGGATATTTGAAAAGTGAGTTTATTTAGAAGTGTTTAAAAGTAGCTGATTTGCTTATTTAGCATTGACTTAGGGGCTAGGAGGCCAGTTTGTGTGTCATTTAATAACTCCATGGTTTTATGATCATTTTATTGCTTAATTGACTCCTGGATTTCTGGTTTCCTCAGGTGATGGGATGGGGGTCAGAGTAGATGCTTATATGGCTTATTCTCTCCTAAGTGATTATAAAACAGCGCATATCTATATGAAGTGCTTTGCAGATGGGGAAGACCCCCAACCTTCACATGAATTGGAGAGATGGGAATAATGCCTGTGGTAGGACAAGTTGGTCATAACTGGACTCATAGGAGAACGAACCAGTGAAGTAAATGGAAGCAGGTTATTAAATGGGAGGTCCAGGGAATGAGAGAAGTGATGAAAATTGGCAACTGAGAAGATTATTGCGGTTTGAAAAAAAACATTTCAAGCTGGTACAACACGTAGGACTGATTTATATTTAGGGTTAGCAATATATTGGTTATTTATTGAGAATATGCTTATTGAGTCCATACTTACTATGGCCTTAATAAATACATTTTAAATGAATGAACGAATACACTCATTTGATTTAATGAGTCCTAGAATGACACACTAAACTGAAATCATGGAAGAATTTAGATTAATTCAGGTGTTGTAGATTCAACAGGTTAATATCCTTTCTGTTTTCCTTTTGGGTAATGCTTCTGTTTGGTTATCTGTTCTGCTCTTCAAACTGTATGTGTTTCTAGAGAAACAGTAATGATTTTTTAAAGAGCAGTGCTATATGTGACAGTGAATGCTAAACCCAGGGTTTGACATAGTTTATTATTATATCAGTAGTTAGTGGAAGCTCTTAAAAGGTTAAAGATGTATTTACTACCCAAGCACCATTTTAACTACAGCAGTGGAAGTTTTAGAAATCACTGATGCTGCTAGCGCCTTCGTAAATTTTCTCTTGTTTGTTGTTGTTTACCTGGATCACCCACGCACGTACTTTTCCCCCCGCTTTCCCACACCGTATTTTTGGGAAAGAAGTCACTGTGCAGCTCACCCTTAAGTAGTGGGGAATTATGCTTCCCTACCTTTAGGCAGAGTATCTGCATAAACTTTTTGGAATTCTGCATGGGAGATTTGTCTCTTCTGCCTCATTTATTAGCTTATCCAATTATTTATATCAGTATGGACTCATGGACATTTATTTTGTATTTTGGGTTATAATCCAATAGTACTTTATTTTGTTGCTCCAATTGTTCCAGCTTTTGCCATTGGGAGCTCTTTTGGTTGCCTCCTGTGCCCCTTTGATATACCTCCAGCAGTGTGGGTTTGCTTTCTGTTTTTGGTTTTTTGTGCACTTCCTCATTTTCTGGCACTATGAGGTGCTCTAGGCTTATCTTGTATATTTCCTGCCCCAGCCCTGGAATCAGCCCTTTCTCCAAGCAGCCCTGGTTCTTTTTATTGCAGAATGATATTAGAAACCAAGATTTGTGTGTTAGGTATGTTTGTTGCTACTGGGTTGTTGTTTTTTTAGGTCTTCTCATCTGGCAAAGCAAAGAAATAAATGTGCATATACTAACCCTTGTATGAATATATCTATGGTATATGCATACCTATAAATATTTCTTTATGTAACCATCTGTGTCTATATTAAGCTAAACATGAGTTTGTACTCATGTCTCCAGCTCTAATCCATTGCCACATGGATCATTCTAGCCTCTTGCCCTTGCTTATCTGTAAATTTCCATTCCAGTAGTGAGTCTCTTGGTTCCTACCATCCGCTGTCCATTTACTTAGTTGTTCAGTTCCAGTATACATGTATATCAGTATCAGAATTGTTAACCTGTAGTTCTCGTGGTAAACAATTTTATCAGGTAGAATGCAATGCTTATGTGCAGATTTCCTTTTGCCTTCATTCTTATAGACCCCCAAAGTTTCTTAGGTCAGCACATTTCCCCTCCCCAGCCTCTTTCAGTAAGATGTTTTCATGTGTATACAGGTAGATTCTCTTGTCACCATCTGCATTCCTTCTTGGGAACTTACCCTCCTAATTTTCTTTCACTTTGCATATATTAAAGCTCACTCTTTGTGTTGTAAAATTCTATGAGTTTTGACAAGTGCATAATGTCATGTATGCACTACTACAGTATTATACAGAACAGTTTCATCCTATAAGTCCCTTGTGCTTCATCTATTCATCCTCCCCCCGAACCCCCAAATTCTTGGCAACCACTGATCTTTTTACTGTCTCAGTAGCTTTGCCTTTTATAGAATGTAACTGGAGTCATACAGTCTCTGTAGCACTTTCACGCTGATTTCATTCACTTAGCAATATGTATTTAAGGTTTCTCCATTTTGTGTGTGAGTTTGGCTTGGCAGCTTATGCCTCTACCAAAGTGTCTGTACCATTTTACATTTCCATCATCAGTGAATGAGAATTCCTGTTGTTCTGCATCCTCATCGACATTTGATATACAGGTTATTGGATTTCAGCCATTCTAATAGTTGTATAGTACACTCTCATTGGGTTTTATTTTTTTTATAAATTTATTTATTTATGTATTTATTTTTGGCTGTGTTGGGTCTTCGTTGCCGCACGCGGGCTCCCTCTAGTTTTGGCTAGCGGGGGCTACTCTTTGTTGTGATGCGTGGGCTTCTCATTGCGGTGGCTTCTCTCGTTGCGGAGCACAGGCTCTAGACGTGCGGGCTTCAGTTGTGGCACACGGGCTCAGTAGTTGTGGCGCACGGGCTTAGTTGCTCCGCGGCATGTGGGAATCTTCCCGGCCCAGGGCTCGAACCTGTGTCCCCTTCATTGGCAGGTGGATTCTTAACCACTGTGCCACCAGGGAAGCCCTCTCATTGTTTTTTAAATTTCAGTTTCCTAACAACAAATGATGTTGGGCATCTTTATTTATTTATTTTTTTGAGCATCTTATATGCTTATTTGCCATCTGCACATCTTCTTTGGTAAAGCATCTCCTTAGATATTTTGGTTTTTAATTGAGTTGTTTGTCTTCTCATTGTTGAAATTTAAGAGTGTATATTTTTGAATACCAGTTCCTTATGAGATATGTTTTGCAAGATTTTCTCCAGTCAGTGGCTTGCCTTTTATTCTCATAACAGTGCATTTCACAGAATCGAGATTCTTAATTTTAATGATGTCCAGCTTGTCAGTTGTTTCTTTCATGGATTGTCCTTTTTGGTGTTGTATCTTAAATTCATTGCCAAACCCCAGGTCACATAGATCTCTGCCTGCTTATCACCTAGAAGTTTTATAGTTTTGCATTTTACATAGTCTGTGATCCATTTTTAGTTAATTTTTTTGAAAGACGTAAGGTCTGTGACTCGATATTGCTGTTTTTGTATTTGGATGTCCAGTTGTTACAGCACCATTTGTTGTATAGACTGTCCTTTCTCTCTTGGATTATCTTTGCTTCTTTGTCAAAGGCCAGTTGACTGTATTTATGTGGGTTTATTTCTGGGTTCTGTTTTCTGTTCTGCTGTTTCATTTGTTCGTTCACCAGTATCACACTATCTCGATTATTGTAGCTTTATAGTAAGTCTGGATATCAAGTGGTGTCAGTCCTTCAACTTTGTTCTTCAGTATTGTGTTGGTATTCTGGCTCTTTTTCCTTTCCATGTAAACATTAGAATTAATTTGTCAATATTCACAAAATAAGTGGCTGGGATTTTGATTGAGATTGAATTAAATCTGGAGACCTACTTGGGAAGAGTGGACATCTCAATCGAAATGAACATATAATATTTTCCATTTGTTTACATTTTGATTCCATTTGTCATAGTTTTGTAGGTTTTTTTGGCGTATGGATTCTGTATGTATTCATATTTTCTTAGATTTATACTTAGGTGTATAATTTTTTTGGTGGTTTTGTAAATAGTATTGTGTTTTTAATTTCAAATTCCAGTCATTGTTAGTATATAGGGAAGCAATTGACTTGTATATCAACCTTGTACCCTATAACCTTCTTGTAATTGCTTATTAGTTTCAATTTTTGTTGTTGATTCTTTGGAATTCTCTGCATAGCATGTCATGTCATTTGTGAACAAAGACAATTTTATTTTTTTCCTTCCCAATCTGTATGTATTACTTCCTTTTCAGTAACTAGGGTTTCCAGTGTGATATTGAATAGGAGTGATGAGAGGATATCATTGCCTTGTTCCCAATTTTAGGGGGCGATTATCCAGTTTCTTACCATTGAGTCTGATGTCAGTTGTAGATTTTTTTGTATATGTTCTTTATGAAGTTGATGAAGTTTCCCTCTATTCCTAGTTTGCTGAGAGCTTTTAGTCATGAATGGGTGTTGGATTTTGTCAAATGTGTTTTCTCTATCAATTGATATGATCATACGATTTTTCTTTTAGCCTCTTTTCATGGTTAGATTACATTAATTGCTTTTCTTTTTTTAATCACTTCTCTAATGTTGAACTAGCCTTGCATACCTGGAGTTAATCCTGCTTTGTCCTGGTGTATAGTTCTTTTCATACATTGTTGGATTTGATTTCATAGTATCTTGGTGAGGATTTTTGCATCTATGTTCATGAGAGATTGTTCTGTAGATTTCCTGTCTTCTAATGTCTTTTTCTGGTTTTAGTATTAGCAGACCTGCTTTTTCATTTTCCTTTATTTCCTTCTAGCTTTTTCCCCATACACACTCTCTGTGACTTTAAGTGTGTGAACATGATACACAAGTTTTGTTGTATTTGTTCAGTTAAATTGTTCATCTCCAACATTCATTCAGTCTCTAGCAAAGCATTTTTTATGGTGCTTCATAATTTTCATTAGAAGGTTTTCTTTTAATAACAGTTTCATTTAAATTCATGTTGAACTTTAAAATGAGAAATATCATTCAACTAACTTTACAGAGAGTGATTACACTCTGAAATCTCTAGATACCTGTAGCAAAAATTTGTGGGATTTTCTTCTGTGGGATTATAGGTATATTAAAATAATGATAAGGAAATAACGTTTACTTTCCTTTGGTTAATAGAGAGAAATGTCATAGCACTTACTTACACAGGAACTCTTACCTAGAAAAACTTAGGAGCTCATATGCCTTATGAGTGCAGGGGTGGCCACAGATCAGGCCTGGCTGGCAGCGTAGGGATAGTTCTCCTGTTCGCACGCAACCCTTGCCTTTATGTTCCCCATCTTTCTATCATTTACCATTTCTTTCCCAACTTTGGTGTGGAACAGAAGAATAGAGTTTAACAGTGCTCACTTATCCTGTACATTTTATATTTCCTACGGCAAATTTTAAAACAAGTTGAAAAAAATCTTCAGTTGGTTTTTCTCTATTCTTTTGTTGCTTCAGCGTTTCTACACCTAAAAAGTTTTGCAGGGTATGACTCTTCTGAGAGCCGGAAGATGATGGCAACAAAGAGGAAACTTTAGGACTTACTAACCTGAGTAAAATACAAGTAAAAGAGGTTAATTATTAAGATTTTTAATATAAAGAGAAAAATGACAAACTGTTCATGTTTGTGTGTCTACCTTTTCTCAGGCAGAGAATCCCCCCTATGGACCAGATTGTGGTTATGGTTCCTTTCACCAGCAGTATTGGCTTGATGGAAAGATCATTGCTGTGGGGGTGATTGACGTCCTTCCATACTGTGTCTCGTCTGTATATTTGTACTATGATCCTGATTATTCGTTTCTGTCTTTGGGTGTCTACTCTGCACTCCGGTAAGATTGCTTTTGACAATTGTAATGGTCATATACAACTTCAAATAATTCTTCATTTGATTATATTTTATTATAAACAGTAGAAATCCCATTGGATAGTACATAATAATTTGTTGCTCTAGTAGTCTCTTATATATTGATATTTAGAAATACCACTTTTAGAACTGAGGCCACAGAGTCTGATGGTAATTCCCTAGCTTTTTAAGGTATCCATCTGGTCTAATGTATGAGAAGTCACTGTGATACTTTTGTTGTTTAGTTTATGCATTTATTTAAGCTCCCCTGTCAGAGCCACATAATGTTTTTTTAAAATGTTACATTATTTAGATATTTTCTCTTGTCATTACTATTGTATATATATATTTTATAATTAATTAAAGGTTACGTGAATCTGGTGTAAACGAATTAAAGCAATGGCAGTCTGTTGGAAGAAATATACAGTTATATAAAGTATATAGAACAGGACCAGAGAGTCCCTGACTGTCCACTTGACTCTGTGACCTCATTGAAAGATGATTTCCTTTTTATGTCCATGGCTGCAAATACATGCAAGACAGCACAGATATTTTTAGGTGCATTATCCTAATAATGAAAATAGTGGGGTCTTGTTTCATGAAAATATTTGTGTTTATTTTTATGGCTGCTTGTCTGCATATACATGTGGTAGAGGAGGAAGGAGCGTTGAGAATTATTTTTATGTTGTTTGGGAGCTTGAGTCTCTTTTTTCTCCCTCTTTATCACTTTTTTCTCTTTGCTTTTCCCATTGTTTGTCTCTGATGGTCACGTTTTTCACATCTTGATAAAATATACTTTGAGATTATTTTATTTACTGTGTGTGCTTTTCTCTGAATTATAAAAGTAGGAGAGTTGATTTTTTTTTAAATCACTAGTTGATTAAAAAAAAAATACGGTCCATAATTGATATTTTTGTGTTTTTCAGTGGCACACAATATTGATATTTTCAACATGACCTATCTTAATGCCAAGTTACATAGCAAATTAAAAAATATACAATGTTTACGACTGATCCTTATAATGATCTTTTATTTTTCTTATGTATTTAATTACATTTTGTATAAACTAATTAAAAAACATCCATGATTCTTTGTAGTATCTTTTAACTCTTTGTGAAATTAGAACTGATAATTTAAAGCATTCACATTTTGTAACTTCAGAAGCATGTATTTCAGAAAAGATACTTTTTCTTTGTATCAGAATCAGTCAGTACTTTGAAATTATTACCATTTTCTTCTTTTATTTATGTATCTCTCACTTTACAGTGTGTAGGCATGGATTTGTCTAGATTCCTCAGATAAATGTTAAGAATGATATTTATTCTTAGATAATAAATCCCAGCCTCTGTATGAAATATTTCATTTCTCAATAAACAAAGAGATATAGAAATCCCACTGCATTTGAGATAGCAAATAATTCCCAACAAAATTTGTTCCCAGCAATCTGTTTGTTGCTTGGTATATCTCTTGAAAGTTCTGGATCTGGAGGGCTTTGAGGAGGTAGTAGAGGAGCCTGAGGGCACAGAAGTTGGGGTCAGTGGAGAGTGAGGAGGTTGCCACCGCATCTGTTTCCGTGCTCTTGAGAATCTGAATTGCTGAGTTTATAGAAGAGGAAAGGCAGCCAGGAGACTGACATTATGAAGCAAAATTGGGGAGAGTAGGTTACAAGTTGCCAGTTCCATTCCTGATTTTAATGTATTTCAGTGAAGCCTGTTAAATTTTTCCTCCATTTCTTCAGTTTCTTAAGCAATCGTACAATCAATAGAGTTTTTATATTTTAATCTGTAATCAAGATTACAGATTACTAGATTTTTATGTCATCTAGGCTACAGACTTTAAGAACGTTTGAATTGGGGAGCATGAGCATGGAATTTATTTCCTTTCTTTTTTTTTGTTTTTTTAGCAAAAGATGAATTTTAGAAATGTAATTAATTTGCTTAACAGATGTTTATTTGAGCACAGTCTGTGTGTCCTGGAAGTATTTGTAGATGTGCATAAGACAGGGTTTCCAGCTTTGTCAAAGCAGACAGTAAATCAGAAAACTGACAACACAATTTTAGAGACTCTGTTATGTTGTGACAAAAATGAAATTATGGTAGTAGGCATGAGGCCCTTTTTCTATAGGGTGGTTAGGAAAGACCTCTCTGAAAAGCCAAGAAAGAGGAATAGGAGCCAGCTATGTAAGAATCTGAGGATAGATATCCAGGTCAAAGGTAGCAAGTCCAAGTGCCCTGAGGTCGTTGGAATGAAGAGAAGGAAGGCCTTATGGGCTAGGAAATGGGGTAGGACCTAGGCAGTGCTGTGCGAGGATGGCAGCAAGGCAGGTGGTGTTGATGAGGGGACAGATGGAGAAGGGCTTATAGGTAATGGTAAGGAGATTGGATTTTATCTAAGTGTGATACCAACCCAGTGTGAGGGTGAAGGGTTTGGAGAGGTTACCTCACCTGATTAATATCGTAAAAGACTACTTAGACTGCTCTGTGAGGTTATGGAGGGGCCAGAGGGGAAACTGGAAATCTATTTGGGAGGCTGTTAGAGTCGTCTAAGGGAGGCCTAATGGTGGCTTGGACCAAAATACCTGAGGTGGAGGTGGTGAGAAACGGTCAGATTCACGGTATATTTTGGAGATAGATCCAACTGGACTTGTTGATGGGTTGGACACAGGGGTGAGAGGGAGAGAACAATTAAGTATGGATCCTAGGCTTGGGGCTTGGAGTGGTGCTGGTGGTGGAGTGGTGCTGCAGTTAGCTGAGATGAGCAGGGCCGAGTAGGAGGGCCGGTGGGTATTGCCGTCCTCATCAGAGCTGGGTGGTCCTGCATTGCTTGCTGTATCGTTGCGTTCTTCCTCAGTTTGAACCTTAAGAGTGGGTTAGTTCTGAGAATAATTGGATCTATTCTGTTTTAGCCTAATAATGTTCAGTCTGTTTGGATTTAGAAATACTTTTGTTGTAAAGATGAATTTTTAGGGCAACGACCCTTCAGTGCTTTAAATTTGAACTTGCAAAATGCACAGACTGTTCCCTTAAAAAATAAACCTCTCCTTGGATTTCAAGCATCCATTGCTACTAAAAACAAAGAAAAAGAAAAGGAAATTAAAACCTTCAAGAAACAAACATAAAAACAAAACAATTTTTCTCATACTTTAGAAATGTACCGAAGCTTTGCTTAAAGCTCTCGAACACAAGCGGTCATTCAGTTGGACAAGTAGGATGAAATTCTGTGCCCAGATTTATCCGGATACAAATTAAAACCATGTCGAGCATAGGCATTGCTGACAGCTTCTTTTTTCAGTTAATCCTTGCCTGTGCCAACAAATAGAGAAAAGGCGGTGAGATAGCATGGTTTTTTCCCCCCTCTTTACTTTTAGAGAAAATGAATATTAAAGTAGCATTTGGACATAGAGAGTAATATGTCATATATAGTTGATAGTGTTTGCATGTAAATGGTCATAGTAGTATTCTTCCTGAAATTTGTTGGTTTTTGAGCTTTCTAAAATTTGTTGTCCTGTTTTTAACCTGATAAATCCAGTCTTTGAGAACTCCAGGTGATAATGAATAATAAGGCATTGTATTAAATAGATCTTTGTACTTCTGTGCTCTTTGAATTTGAGATACACTGCTATGCCCAATAAAGAGTAAAACCAGAACTTCGGTGCATTTGCTAAAATAATATACTTTTCTTTGGTGTCTCTATAGTAAAAGTCATCTGAAAGTGTTTTTAAAATTGGTTTTCTTTCAACACTTGGATTTTTATTTTGATAGCTTAATGTCAGATTTTATCAAATATGTGTTACCAAATTGTACAGTACTTTGAATTTTGGAGCTAAATTTAACTGTACCTTGATCTTTATTCTTCTTTTGGCAGAGAAATTGCTTTTACTAGGCAGCTTCATGAGAAAACACCTCAACTCAGCTATTACTATATGGGTTTCTACATTCATTCATGTCCCAAGATGAAATATAAGGTAAAGTTGATTTTCACACGTTTGCTATAGAGTCAAATTATGAAAATTAGTGCTTTTGTAGTTTCTAATCACATTAGTTTAACATGCTTGTACATTTTTATGTAAATCATGAATTATTTTTAAATGTGTCTTAAACTTTTCATAGAATCTAGCTTCTTCATTGCCTAAAACAGTGCCTGACAAAATAGGCACTTAATATTTGTTTAATATAGGTTAATCTGTAGGAATTCACTGAATATATCCCACCTATTCTAGAACTTCAGTAGGACCCTGTGTACTTGGGGTAGTACAGTAGTACCCATTAAGAAATCTACCTTCTTGAGGTGCATCGTCACCCTCTCCCCCCTCCATTCCTTCTCCCTCCATTCAGTTGTAGCTTTGTTTCCTTTGGACACAGTCACACTCCAGAAAAACTGGAGCTCGGTGTAAGTAGTAAGATATTTTCCATAGCACGATATTTGCAAATGTTTGTACGGTTTTCATTATGGGAAAATGAATCTTTAATTTAATGATTTTTGTCTCAGAGCACAGAATTTGGAATTTTGAAAGGGTTTGAATGGGTTAATGAAGGAAATCTGTTTGCTGCCGCAGAAATGAAGCTTTCTGTGATGAGAACTACAGTCTCCACTGTTCTTACTTTGTAATTCATTGTATTATTTTCAGGTTTAAGTATATTTCAGAATTTCCCTTTTAACAAAAGGTCTTACCATTTATGACTCTCTTTATTTTTATTTTATTGTATTTTTTATTATTGAAGCATAATTGACCTGCAACCCTGTGTTGGTTTTGGGTGTACGACATGGTGATTCAACATTTCTGTACATTACAAAATGATCACAGCAAGAAGTCTAGTAATTATGTGTCACCATATAAAGCTATCACAATATTATTATTATTTTAATTTCCAGGCCTAACTTTATTATATTTTTTAAAATTTTAATTTATTTTAATTTATTTACTATTTATTTTTTAATTTTTTTTTCTTTTGCGCTATGCGGGCCTCTCACTGCTGTGGCCTCTTCCGTTGCGGAGCACAGGCTCCGGACGCACAGGCTCAGCAGCCATGGCTCACGGGCCCAGCCGCTCCGCGGCATGTGGGATCTTCCCGGACCGGGGCACGAACCCGTGTCCCCTGCATCGGCAGGTGGACTCTCAACCACTGCGCCACCAGGGAAGCCCTAATTCTTTTTTATGGCTGAGTGATATTCCAGTGTGTGTGTGTGTGTGTGTGTGTGTGTGTGTGTGTGTGTGTGTGTGTACACACACATACATACACACCTGTCTTCTTTATCCATTCATCTATTGATGGGCACTTAGGTTGCTTTCATATCTTGGCTATTTTACATAATGCTGCAGTGAACACAGCGGGTGCGTGTCTCTTTCTGAATTGATGTTTTTCTTTGGAAAAATACTTAGAAATGGAATTGCTAGATTGTATGGTGGTTCTATTTTCAGTTTTTTGAGGAACCTCCATAGTGTTTTCCATAGTGGCTGTACCAATTTACATTTCCACCAGTAGTGCATGAGGGTTCCCTTTTCTCTGCATCCTCGTCAGCACTTGTTATTTGTTGTCTTTTTGATAATAGCCATTCTGACAGGTGTGAGGTGATATCTCCTTGTAATTTTGATTTACATTTCCCCAATGATTAGTGATGTTGAGCATCTTTTCATATGCCTGTTAACCATCTGTATGTCTTCTTTGGAAAAATGTCTGTTCAGGTCCTCTGCCCATTTTTTAATTGGGTTGTTTGTGTGTTTTTGATGTTAAATTTTATGACTCTCTTTAATGAAACTCTTTGATGTTTTCCAAGTATTAGTAGCCCACTGTAAAAGCTCTGGAAAGTATAGAGCAGTATAAAGGAACAGACTACATACGTCCTGCCTACCATAATAACAGTAACCAAATACCTCTGATCTACTCAGAGCACTGCTTTAAGCTCTGAAGATGTGAAAAGATTTAAACATGAGCCTTCTTCTTAAAACTTGTAACATAGGTGAAGATTGGGGGTGTTTTACGTAAAATCAGGTTAATACAGTGGTCTGGTAAGTGGCCTAGGAGGCAGTGGGGTTGCTGCATAGGGTATGGAAGAGGCAAGGGTTTAATTAAAAGGGAAGAGGGGGCTTCCCTGGTGGCGCAGTGGTTCCCGCGTACCAAAAAAAAAAAAAAAAAAAAAAAGGGAAGAGAGTCCTCAAAAAAGAGTAGGTATGACAGGGAAGCACATTTCATGGAGAAGGAGCGTTTAAATAAGAATGAATAGGTGACAGTGCCATGCATATTCATATAAAAAAGGAGGAGGAGGGCAGTCGCCCTTCAGTTAGTCGGTCTTTGTAGCTGTAGCCGTGTTATGTGTTTTGTGGCCCTATCTGCTGTTTACAAGGTACATAACAATGTAAATATAATAAATATTATTCACTTTATATATAAAGTATATTAATGGTGTTTCAAGGGGTAACTTAGAAGCAAAATAAGATCATAAACTGGTAATCTTAATTTGTGGTTCTTTGTAGTGCTGTTAGCATGGTGAGAGACCCAAATGTTAGGTTATTAGAAATAGTACCTAGTAATGTTTGCTGGCAGTTCCCAGTGTTTTAATATTCTTTGTAGGCTAAAGTTCTTTGTAAATACAGGCACACCTCAGAGATATTGCGGGTTTAGTTCCAGACCACCACAATAAAGCGAATATTGCAATAAAGCAAGTCACATGAATTTTTTGATTTCCCAGTACACATAAAAGTTATATTTACACTGTACTGTAGTCTGTTAAGCATGCAATGGCATTACGTCTAAAAATACAGTGTACATACCTTAATTAAAAAATATTTTATTGCTAAAAATTTCTGACCATCATCTGAGCCTTCATCAAGTTGTAATCTTTTCACTGGTGGAAATAGCAAAATGTGGCACAGAGACACAAAGTGAGCAAATGCTGTTGGAAAAACAGTGCTGATGGACTTGCTTTTGACTCAGGGTTGCCACAAACATTTGATTATAAAAAATGCGATATCTGCAAAAAGCAGTAAAGCAAAGTACAATAAAACGGGGTATGCCTGTACTACTGAAAATGATATTTCTTATTAAACAATTTTTAATTACTCATACTAATGAGTAAAGAATCTGAAGAATTTTGGAAGTATTTTAGGAATAACTTATGTTTTCAGGAATCCCACGTTCTCATTTCCAAATCCCCAAAATTTAATATCTGTTGGGAATTTGGAAACACTATTAAAACCTGTAAAACTAGGTTGCAGCCCAGAGTGGGAAAGGTAGGTGGAGGGGAATACTCACTAACCATTTAAACAAAACTTTAAAAATTTCCCAATATATTATATCATATTCACATTATATCTTCTTGGGAAAGACAATTCTGAAAATCTGTACTATATTTCGTGACTTTGTAAATATTCGTGAGATAAGAATGATAAAATATTTGAATATTAAGTTAATTTTGTAAAGCCAGCATTTTCCTGGCATGGTGGTTTGAATACTTTTGGATCTTCAAGAACATGTTGTTCTTAATTTTTGTATTGTTAGTTTAAGAAAATTGTTTTCATTGCATCACGATTGAAGATATGTCATTTTAGGTCACTGAAGAGTAAAGATATTCTCATTTCAATTAAGGATATTTTATTGTGAGCAAATGAGAACGCTCAGTTTTGGGGGAATAAAACAACTGCTTTTAAACATGGGAATTTTCAACTGGAAAATGTGCCGTTTGAAATTATAAGATGGATATTGGTCCAAGTGTGAATGTTTCTCATTTCAAGTTGAAGGGCTAGAGCTAGAGACCAATAAAAGATAGCTCACAGAAAGTGAATTGTACACTATTAAAATTTTTCTCATTTTCAAGATTGAATGGGTAAATTTAGCATATAAGTACAATAATAGCTAAAATTATATCTTCTTTCTTAGTGCATAACTGCTTCAAGCGTTAGTAATGATATATTTTTGCCATATTGTAAAATATACAATGGAAAAATCTACAAAGTATATTTTTATCTGATACTAAAGAAGGAATATATTTTAAAATAGGAATATTTTTTATAACTAAGAAAGAACAGTCTCTTGGGTACCTGGTATGCACTAGACACTGGGAATACAGTTGTAAGCAGTATAGATACGGGCTCTGCCCTAATGGAGGTTACATCTGAGGGGGTACATAATTGTAATCCAGTGCATAAAGTGGCACCAAGTGACTGTACCTGTAGCTATGACAATGTTTCATTTGGATTTTCTGGTGTAGATTTACACATATTAAGTTACAGTCTTCACCATATTGTAAAGCTTTTTTAACATCTTTATTGGAGTATAATTGGTTTATAATGATGTGTTAGTTTCTGCTGTATAACAGAGTGAATCAGCTATACATATACATATATCCCCATATCTCCTCCGTCTTGCGTCTCTCTCCCACCCTCCCTATCCCACCCCTCTAGGTGGTCACAAAGCACCGAGCTGATCTCCCTGTGCTGTGCGGCTGCTTCCCACTAGCTATCTAGTTTACGTTTGGTAGTGTATATATGTCCATGCCTCTCTCTCACTTGTCCCAGATTACCCTTCCCCCTCCCCGTGTCCTCAAGTCCATTCTCTAGTAGGTCTGTGTCTTTATTCCCATCTTTCCCGTAGCTTCTTCATGACCTTTTTTGTTTTTTTAGATTCCATATATATGTGTTAGCATATGGTATTTGTTTTTGTTTTTCTGACTTACTTCACTCTGTATGACAGACTCTAGGTCCATCCACCTCACTACAAATAACTCAATTTCATTTCTCTTTATGACTGAGTAATATTCCATTGTATATATGTGCCACATCTTCTTCCCATTCATCTGTCCATGGACATTTAGTTTGCTTCCATGTCCTGGCTCTTGTAAATAGAGCTGCAGTGAACATTGTGGTATGTGACTCTTCATAATGATCAAAGGATCAATCCAAGAAGAAGATAGCAATTGTGAATATTTATGCACCCAACATAGGAGCACCTCAATACATAAGGCAAATTTTAACAGCCGTAAAAGGGGAAATCGACAGTAACACAATCATAGTAGGGGACTTTAACACCCCACTTTCACCCATGGACAGATCATCCAAAATGAAAATAAATAAGGAAACACAGCTTCAAATGATACATTAAACAAGATGGACTTAATTGATGTTTATAGGACATTCCATCCAAAAACAACAGAACACACTTTCTTCTCAAGTGCTCAAGGAACATTCTCCAGGATAGATCATATCCTGAGTCACAAATCAAGCCTTGGTAAATTTAAGAAAATTGAAATCGTATCAAGTATCTTTTCCAACCATAACGCTATGAGACGAGATATCAATTACAGGAAAAAAACTGTAAAAAATACAAACAATACACTACTAAATAACCAAGAGATCACTGAAGAAATCAAAGAGGAAATCAAAAAATACCTAGAAACAAATAACAATGAAAACATGATGACCCAAAACCTATGGGATGCAGCAAAAGCAGTTCTGAGAGGGAAGTTTATAGCAATACAATCCTACCTCAAGAAACAAGAAATATCTCAAATAAACAACCTAACCTTACACCTAAAGCAATTAGAGAAAGAAGAACCAATAAACCCCAAAGTTAGCAGAAGAAATCATAAACACCATATAATACATTTATAATGTAGAGCAAATTAAAGTAATTAACAGGTTTGAAATATACAAACTCTTTTATTGAGTAGTGAACTGTCATGAAGGCATGTTGAAATGAAGAGTCTATCTTTATGTGTAGGAAGGACCATCATTTGATAGATGATTCCCAGAGCTTTCCATCATCAATTCCTCTTACCCTGTACCCTGTTTGTGTGCGCTGCTCTGTCCATCAGAGGTACATTCTGTTTCCCTCAACACGGATTGGACTGGCCTTGTGACTTGTGCTGACTAATAGGATACTGTAAAAGTATGTCTGAGACTTCAGACAGGCCCAAGCCTTAAGAGGGCAGACAGCTTTTGCTTCCTTTGTCTCTGAAGCCACTCATCATGTAAAAGGTTGACTACCCTGCTGGCATGAGAGGTCACTTGGGAGGCCTCAGACCATCTTGGATGTTTCAGCCCCAGCCAAGCAGCAAGCTGAATGCAGCTGTATGATTGAGCCTAAGAGAGATGGGCAGAAGAACCACCTAGTTGAGCTGTAGCCAACCCACAGAATCATGAGGAATAATTAATTGTTGTTTTTTTAAGCCTCTTAAGTTTTCGGGTGGTTTGTTAACTCAGCAACAGATGACTGAAACACATGCTGTAGGATGGAAACCACTAGATACAGTTGTAGATTTCCACGTAGATGGAAATCATTCTGTGTTGAGCTGTGCAGACTCATTTCCTGAATTGAGCTGAACTGATCTGTGAAGTTGTTGACAGCTCAGTGTGAGAGAGTTTCGGCAAAGTTACTTAATTTGCCTGTGTGGTCATACCTAAAAATGTGCCCACTTGGCTTACGAGAATTCATCTTTATACAGCATTTTATTTAATACCCAGACTTGGGCCTACGAGGCATTTGTTAACATAATGACACATTTTGATTTTGCTTGTCTTGCTAATGTTGAGCACTGCAAAATGAAAATCGCCATGTGGTCATTTTCGTAGTTTCTTTGATCACATGTGTTGCGGTAGAGCCTCCTAGCGGTTTGCTAGGTGATAGCAGTTACATTCTTGTGCATAATATTCCCTAAGATTCATTTTTACCGAATCATTTTGGTTTTACTGTTCTTTGTGTGTGTGTTTTAAATAAAGGTTGATCTGTATAAACAGTACAGTCAGCTAGGTTTTCTCTGTAGCCATAGTCTTAGATTAAAGCAGAGGGTAGTCACAGAGGAATTTAATGAGAGCTAGAAAACAGAGTCATCATGAAAAGAAGTCATCTTGATTTGTTGTGTCGTCGTTGCTCACTTTGTTAACCATAATTGTGACCATTTTTATGGGACTTGGTACCGTTTGGCCTAAATCAGTACTGATTTGTGGACTCAGGAACTGGCTGAAATGAATGGAAATTATATTTTCAGCCCGGGAGAGTTTCTCTTTGGAGAAGCTCTCCTGCCGAAGCGGGAGCAGATAGTGTGGCTTTCCGGCTGACGTCCTCAGTGGATGCTTGTCCTCTTGGTCTGCTCCTCTCGCAGTTCCGAGGTGGTTGCTGGCCTTCAGGCGTCACAAGCCATCAGCAGTAGCTAGAATCAGAAAAGTATAATATTGTCTCCTGTGTCTCTTGTTTTAAAAAATATTACTTTTAATTGTGATAAAATGTACATGACAAACTTTATCTTAACCATTTTTCAGTGCACAGTTCAGAAGTGTTAATTAAGTACATTCACGTTGCTGTGCAACCATCACCACCGTCCATCTCCAGAACTCCTTTCATCTTGCAAAACTGAAGCTCTGATCCCATTAAGCAATAGTTCCCCATTCCCCTCTGCCCCCAGCCCCTGGCAACCACCATTGTACTTTCTGTCTCTCTGAATTTGACTGCTCCAGGGACCTCATATAAGTGGAATGGTACAGTGTCTTTCTTTTTGTGACTGACTTATTTCACTTAGCAGAACGTCCTCAAGGTTCATCAGTGTAGTAGCAGGTGTCAGAATTTCATTCCTTTTTAAGGCTGAATAATACTTGGTTGTGTGTATATGCCACGTTTTGTTTATGCATTCATCCATTGATGGACACTTGAGTTGCTTCCATCTTTTGGCTATTGTGACTAATGCTTCTGTGAATATGGCTGTACAAATATCTGCTCAAGGCTCTGCTTTCAGTCCTTTTGTGTATATACCCAGAAGTAGAATTGCTGGATCATACGGTAATATTTGTGTAATTTTTTGAGGAACCACCATACTGTTTTTCATAACAGCTGTACCATTACATTTGCCAAATCTTGTTATTTTCTGTTTTTTTGTTCATTTGTTTTGACAGTAGCTATCCTAATGTGTGTGAGGTGATTGCTGTCTTTTTTTTGAGATCAAGAAAAACCTTACCAGGAAGCCTCCTAGCCTACTTCACTCATTTCATTGTCAGAGTTGTGCCTCTTTTCCGTGCCTGAGTCAGTGGCTGGCAAGGGGAATGGAGCTAGGGCAGCTGTGATTGGGGATGGGGTGGAGGCACTTGCGGAGCACATGCCACTGCAGAGGGCGAACACCTGGACAGGTCTGTTTTTTAAAATTCTGCTTAAAACCCAGTATTTTTAAAAACCGAGCTGTTGGTTTATATTTATTTATTTTATATATAGTTTATATACATGTTATGTATCAATAGTTTGTATATATATGTATCATTATTATATATGCATAAAAAATTCAGCTATGGCTTTAAGTATATTTAGTTTTCTAAAGCTTTTTTAAAAATGAATTTTCCTGTGCTTTCAAAATGTTTAATATTCGCATGTAAAGCTTAGTTTATATCTGTATTTTGACACCTTCTCATACATTTCAAAACTGTTCAGTTTCCTTTCAAAGTGAAAATTGGAGTGTATAGAAATGGGGTTAGGAATAATTTTAAAAATTTCTTCTTCGTGTTGTCTCTCAGACTGCTGCTGTAAGGCCATTCTGTGATCTGAAGGAGGTGTTTTGACTGAGCTCTTTATCCAGACTTGTATGCAGGCCAAAGTAAACAGTGATCCAGGCAGTCTGCTTTGGTATCATGACATGGCCAGACATCAGATAGCTGAAACATCAGAAAGGGTTTAGAAATGTCAGAAAAGGAACAAAAGGCTAATTCATCTGTGATTAATCATTCTTAAACTCAATGCCTCAGCTTGATTGTGGTCAAACCGCCCCTCTGGAATTCTGCAGGAGTTTCCCTAAAAGAAGGTAGTTGGCATTACTCTTACAAAAGCACCTCCCCCCCCAAAAAATTGGGGTTTACAGAGCTGCATCTGCAAAATCCTGTGCTACTGAAATCCCCGGACTCCCAAGCTTTTCAAAGTTTCCTGACTAGACAAATTAGCCAATGTTATTTTACTACAGTCTTGCAACCCAGGGTGATGCTTTTGGGTACGTATGGTAGTGACTTTGCTACTGCTGGTTTGAAAGAGATACAGATAATCTCATCAGTTACCCACGGTACAGAACAAAACACGCGAGCTTTTAATTCAGCATCTATTTTTCTTGAGGTTAAAATAAGTGACCAGTGAATTAGACATGGTCAGTAGAAAAAATTACCACAGAATAATTGTAGTAAGGGATTTTTGATGCCTCCTACAGGCAGTGGGAGGTAAAGGAATAACATGCTCATCACATATTCTTGTTCTTAAAATTGTCACATGTGGAATTTTGCCACATCAGAGTCAAAAGTGGGTCATGTGTTCTAAGCTTCTCATTACAGATGAGAAAATTAAAGCTCAATAGGTTCTTGCCCAGAGTTTGCATTAACTCACATTTTAATTTAAGCAACATGAAGGAGAGTCTGAAAGATTGAAATTCATATAAATGGCATTGTTTATCAGATTTATGATGAGGTATATATAACTTTTTATTTTGGAGAAACCTAAAATACTTGCACATTAAGTAAAAGTAAGTGTTTACTGGGGTATCAGAGCATATTTAATCAGTCTCTTATTTTTCCCATCCTTCTCCTCATGTATGTTTCCACAGTGAAATGGAAGGCTTGGTATAGAACGTGATTCCTAACCTTTGAAAAACCTCAATCATCTTTGGAGCTTTTGAAAAATACTCAGATCCAAGCTCTGCCCTGACCTACTGAAGATGAAAGTTTGCTGTCCTCCTTTACACAGCCCCGTTCGCTGACTGCCAGACATTGTTTTATGTACCTTTGAACTGCCCTTCCTCCCCGCCTGAGCCTGAGTCCCTCCCACCTGAAAGGGATCTCGCTCATCCCTGCGTGTACATGTCCAGACCCAGCGTGTGCACCGCTCTTCAGTGCACCGTTCTCGGTGTCTCCCACTTCGGACCCCGCCCATTGCACTCCCCCTGTACGGAAGCTGGAGCTGGCCTCTCCAGTTCTGGGAACGCTGGTCCTTTCTAAGTGCTTCATCTGTAGCTCCCCTTGCTCTCTGCTGTTGTAGCTGTGCTGGTCAGTCCGCGCTGATGGAAGGCCCACTCTGTACCAAACATCACGCTAGGTGCCGGGGCAGGAGGAAGATGATCACACGTGGTCCCTGCTTGTCAGTTCCTTGAGCAACCGGCTCTTACCTGTCACTGTCCCCAGGGCCCGGCAAATTCATTGGCAAATAGAAGGTGCTCAGTGAGTTTATTGATGCGCATGACATGTGGAAGGCAGGCAACCGTCTTCGTGGTTAAAGCCGGGAAGTGGAGGAAAGTAAGTGAAAACGGTGCAGGGAGCTGGCCTTCTGTGCAGGCCGCTCTCATTGAGACACTGGGCTTAGGGAAAAGTTAAAAGAGTCCCATTTCAGTAGTACACTTTATATTTTCCGTGAATTTCCTCTCTGTAGTTGTTTCTTTTTTTAAGTAAACTTCTTATCAACGTGTGATGTATATACAGAAAAATGTACCGTTCGTAAGCGTAAAGCTTGACAGGTGGTCACAAGGTGACTACACCTGTGCAGCCAGCACCAAGATCAAGACGCAGAACACTGCAGCCCTCACAGCCCTCTTTCGTGCCGCCCACAGATATCCATGAAAGACTAATCATGCCTGTTTTAACCCTTCATAAAATGGAATCACTTAGTGTATTTTATCTTGTGACTGACTTGTTTCACTCAGCACTACCTTTATAAGATTTACCCACATGCTTCTGTGTACATGGATGGTTCATTCTCATCGCCTGTCTGCCCATTCTACTGTGGATGGACTGTTTCTAGGTTTTGGCTAGTATAAGTACAACTGTGAGCATTTCGTGCATGTATTTTGGTGAACATATGTGTGCATTTCTGAGTCATATAGACCTAGGTGTGGAATTACCAGATGATATGTTGTGGGAATATTCAGGTTTACTTCATACTGCCCAACATTTTTTTAAGTGATTATACTAATTTACACTGCCACTAGCAGCAGACCTCCTGATAGGTGTCTAGCAAGGATGGTGCGTTGTGGGTTTAATTTGCATTTTGCTGTTGACTGATGACGTTGAGCATCAGATGACGTTGTCATTTGTCTGCTGGCCAAGTGTAAAGTGTCTGTTCCGGTCTTTTGCCCGTTTATCTCCTGGGCTGTCTGTGTCTGTTATTTGTAGAAGTTCTTTATATATTCTGGCTAAAATGCTGTGTTGCATAAATATTTTATAAATATCTTCGTCCACTCACTGCTTACCTTTTCTTGCTCTTAACAGTATCCTTTGATGAGCAGAAGTTTCTAATTTTCATGAAGTCCAGTTTATCTTTATTGCTTTTGTGTCTTGTTCAAGGAAAATCTGCCTACCCTATGGCCGTGGAAATGTTTTCTTATATTTTCTTCTGAGAATTTTATCTTTCACAATTCAGTAATCTATCTGAAATTGATTTTCGGGTATGGTTGAGCTAGAGGTTAAGACTGAATTTTTTTTTCCCAGCTGTATAATTACTTTCAGTTTCTTAAGGGTACTTCCCTGCATATACTAGTTTAATAAATATGTCAATTAAAGTATTTCTGTGTCATCGTGTTATGGCAAAATGTCCCAGCTTCCCCTTTTTCAGACTTAGCATTGATCCCATTAAATGAACAAATTCCTCACTTAACTTGAGAATTACATTGGTCAGTCTGTTCTACTGGGAACGCTTGATCTAAGTACTGAATGATGTGCAGATAAATCACTTGCTCTTGTACGTTTCTTCCAAGTAACTTCAAAAAATAAAAGCTGTGGAGAACCTCTTTAATTTAAACAGGATGATATGTTTTCTGGAAATTCAGTTAAGAGAATGATTAAAACATAATGAAGAGCTCTTTATTAACAGTTGTAATATCAAACATTTAGCATTTGCTGATCACATCGTATTTTGTCGTATTTATGTAATCATACAGAGGTTTTAATTTTCACGTAGCCCAGATTATTAATCCTTTTCCGCTATGGCTCCTGGCTTCTGTATCACGCTCTAAAAATTATATCTTCCCTTTATTCCTTTTCATCATCTCAGGTTTGCCTCCACTCTGAAATCCTCCCTGACTCTCCTACGTATGTGTTTCCATTGCAGCTTACACGTTGATATCTGACACTTCTGTACTGTGTTTTCCTGTCTCTCTCTTTAGAATCTAAGCTTCTTGAAAGATGGAGTTTGAGCTCATTTATTTCTTCTTGTAGCAGCAATCCCTGATTTATAGTAAATGTTCAATAAATCTTTGAATGGCTGGATGGAGATATAAGAATAATGAATAATTTGATTATTGGTTAGAGGGAAAGTGCATATCCATGCCAAATAAAGTGGCATCATTTGACATTTCTACAGGATAGATCTTTTTATATTTTTGGCAATATTAATCAAATATAAGTTATTAAAGTGTTTACTTTTAGAGTAATGAGAAAGTTGTTATATTTGAATTGTCAGATGAACAGTGAAGATACTCTTGCATTTGCTTTTTTCTTCAAATTGAAAAAGCATTGCAGATAATTTAGAACATTTGTAATTCTGAAATGATAGTGCTATATAATATGTGGTTTATATTTGAATTAAAGGTTTATTTTTAAATAGGTTGATTTAGAAATGTATCTAGTTGAATAAAGTTAATTATCTGTAAAATCCTTGAAATAGCAGAATACAGTATAAATAATATTTTTCTAGGGAGTATAATTATAAATTTTGATAATTGCATAATGTAAATGTATAACCTGAATACTATTTTTTTTTTTTTTTTTTTGCGGTACGCGGGCCTCTCACTGTTGTGGCCTCTCCCGTTGCGGAGCAACAGGCTCCGGACGCGCAGGCTCAGTGGCCATGGCTCACGGGCCCAGCCGCTCCGCGGCATGTGGGATCCTCCCACACCGGGGCACGAACCCGTGTCCCCTGCATCGGCAGGCGGACTCTCAACCACTGCGCCACCAGGGAAGCCCCTGAATACTATTTTAATTAACATTAATTTGTTTCATGACCTAACATTGCCTGTGGTGGGGCAATGAAGGGGCTTCTCACGCTGAGTTCCTGTTCCCGCTTATCCTAAAATAGTGGTACTCTATCAGGGATAATTTTGCCCCTATCACCACCCCATCCCATTTCTGGAGTCCCTTTTGATCATCACAACTGGGGCAGTGGGGGAGGGGTTTGTATGTTACTGGCATCGAGTCCCCAGCAGCAAAGCGTTTTCTGGCTCAAAATGTCAGTAGTGCTAATGCTTGAGAAACCTTGTTTGAAAGGGTTACCTACTTGCCATTGACATCTGTAGGACTTTACAGTTGCTGAGTTACCGCAGGTAATTTGACGACTGTTGTCAGAAAGGAACTGCCATGAAAGATTAATTTGGGGCTCACCATAACAATTTTGAAATAAACTATCCTGTATGACACACCAGAGAGAAGTTTCTCATGTCTAATTCATGACCCTGTGCAGCCGTAAACTTATCGATGACCCCAGGACTGTCTTAAATTTTCTTTGGGGGCTTATGTGTGGCCTTCATGTCAGCCTAAAGGTAATTTAATGTTTTTGTACAATGAGATATATCCAGCGAATTTGAGGTCTCTTAGAAGGAGCAGCAGAAACAACAAATAAGGTTAAAATTTCCAAACTGTGATGCTTTGTTTTTTTAGTTCTGATGTGCATGATAGGGTCTGTCTTTAGTATTATAAAGGGTTCTGTTTTCCTTGCTTTGTAGAAATAGAAACTTGGCAGCTTATAATAGCCAAGTGAATTGAATTACTCTTTCCTTAGCAGCTAAATTGGGTTCATCTTTTTTAGTACAAAGAGCACAGTGTTGGCGCGTTCATTTTAGGATGGGCAGTCATATAGTCCTTTCGGCTTTGCTGGCACAGGGATGTTCGGCACATCCCTTGCCCACGTGCTGCAGCTGAGCATGGTTGGAACTAAGCTGTTGTAGAGAAGCGCAGGCACCCGTGTTTATTGTTTTTCTTGCCGAGTATTCTGCCTTGATGTTGTTACGAGAATGAAACCAGTTCTCACCCTTCCCCCACGCTAGGACTCCCCATCACAGCTCAGGTCTTCTTTCCTTCTTAAATTTATACATGTTCTCTTGGTTCTTATATCTTCATTCTGTAAAAACAGGCAACTGTAAGATTTTTATGTTGGACACTTTCTTCCAGAAGCCTTATTGTCTCAGTCTGTGGCGTTAGCTAAAGGAAAGCAGCCTTGAGGAGCATGGTTATCTTGGGTATACAGCAGAAAGGTGACAGTGACAACACCGAGAAGCAGAGGGAGCCCAGTGTCCACTGCTAGAGGACCTTCCCCGTCATCACCTCACTCTCTTCCATCCTGTGTTCAGCCTCAGCCAATGGAATTGTTCAACGATGATTTGCATTGTGTGAGAATTGTTTTGCTAGGAAATCTCTAGCTTCTCACATGGTTCTCTTAGATCCACATTTCTTTGCTTGGTCTTCAGGGGTCCCCTTTCCTTCCTGATTCCTCACAGTCTGCCTTTAGACATACCTTTGCCGCCCATTTTTTCTGTTACGTTTGTCCTATACAGAGAAGTTCATTGCAATCAGATGTCTGCCATGCCCATACTTTCCTATAGTCTCTGCTAAAGGAAATGCAGCCTTCGAGTTTAGGTCACCATGCTCAGTTCCATGTGACCC